>NC_037330.1:17427550-17765838 GCF_002263795.3 Bos taurus | reverse complement strand
CAAATCTCATAAACACAGTCTTGAGGGAAAGAATGCAGACATTAAAAGCACATAGTGAATGATTCTATTTACAGAGTCAGAATGACAAGAAGGTGAGAGGAAGGCTGGAAGGCTGTAGTAGGGGAAACTGGTCAAATTCTATGTCTTTATCTGGGTCCTAGATAAACGGATGCAGCCACTTTGTGAAATTTCACTGAACTGCATGCAGTTTCCCGTATGGGTCGTCCCTCGTGGCTCTGTGGTAAAGAATCTGCCTGCAATGCAGGAGATGCAGGTTTGATCCCTGGGTCAGGAAGATCTCCTGGAAGAGGAAATGGGAACCCACTCCAGTACTCTTGCCTGGAGAATCCCATGGACAAAGGAGGCTGGCAGGCTACAGTCCATGGAGTCACAAATTGTTGGACACGACTGAAGTGACAGCACACACACAGTTTCCAATATAATACCCTGCTTCCAATTTTTTAAAGGTTATTTTTCCAACCTTAATTTACTTGAAAAATGATGCTTTTTTCCCCCAATGTTCCTTGTGTGTACTTCACTAATTTCCTCTCCCATCATGTCTTCAAACCCCATTCAAAATAAATCAATAAGATTAAAACAATATTTCTGTTCTTCTGCAGAAAGGAAAGTGTTCTTAGAACTCTAAATACTACAGAAATGGAGGGAAGGCTCATTGCCATTTTCTCTTGCTATCCCTCTTCCTTGACTTGCCAGGAAAATTCTCTCTACCCCAGAGCAAAACAATGCCCTACCTGACCCACTTGCCCAACTGGGTGAACACAAACCTGGTCGGTTCCTATTCTCTGCCACTGTCTCTTCTGGCCAAGAGCCCCTTAGAGGCCAAGTGCCCAGGTGTGGGTGTCTGCACTGGAGATGTTCTGACAGTTCCTTTGGAGAAAGGGGCATGGGTTCTATAGTCAGACTGAACAGTATTGAATCTCAGGATCTCTTGTTTCCTAGCTGTCCACCTGCATCCAGTCACTTAGATCCTGAGACTTAGTTTTCTCATATGTGAAAAATTGTAATGGTTTAATAACACTTATTTGCAGAATTTTTGTGGTGATAATATCTATAAATTGACTGGATATTGTATATGCTCAATAAATCGTTGGTCTTACAACCACCTTTTACAACTGGGGAAGGTAGCTCCGAAACATTAGCATAAGGATACCCCTCTACCTAGAGAGTGGCCATATGGAAGTCTCTTTTCTGGCTCAGGAATCTACGCTATTGTAAATTGTCTCTTTCCCAGCATGGAGAGCACTCGGGTCCAGGAAAGAAGGGACAGGCGTCCTCGTTCTAGCTCTGCTACTAAATAGACCTATGATTTTCAGTAAGTCCCTTAACCTGGGTCCTTTGTCCATAAAATGAGAAGTTTGGATTGGATGTTTTTTTTCTGCCCAACAATTAGGTGGATCCATGCATTGAGGTAGGGCTTCCTCAATGGCTCAGCAAGTAAAGAATCTGCCTGCAACACAGGAGACACAGGAGATGTGAGTTCAATCCCTGAGTCAGGAAGAGCCCCTGGAGAAGGAAATGGCGTATTCTTGCCTGGAAAACCCAATGGACAATTGGAGTGAGGGGCGCTTTGTACTTTTGTAAGTGCTATTCCTTACCCCACCCTCCCTATTCCCATAAGAGTGCATCTGCTGATCTAATATGTAAAGTCCACATGTTCTGGGCATGGGCAAAGCCCAAAAAATGAGAGAATAAAGAAATGAAAGGAGGTCAGGGGGCTTCCCTGGCAGTCCAGTGGTTAGGACTTCACCTTCCAATGCAGGGGGTGCAGGTTCAAACCCTGGTCAGGAAACTAAGATCCCACATGTCTCATGGCCAAAAAAAAAAAAAAAAAAAAAAACCCAAAACATAAAACAGAAGCAATATTGTAACACATTCAATAAAGACTTAAAAAAAAAAGAAAGAATGTCAGATTTATGAACAATTTCAGATGAAAGTAAACCAGAAAATATTTTTTAAAAGCTACAATTGTGCATTTTAGGTTTTGAAAAATAAAGATTTATTTTGAATTGGCAGAGGAAGGAGGGAGGTGGAAAGCTATAATTTTCAGTACTTTGGGACTCCAAAGTTCATAATTTGGCCCTGCCAGAAGCTTCCTGGAGGTGGGAGGCATAGACCTCTAATCCACTGAAGGGAATAAGAATATGTCACCCCAGATATGCCTCTTTGACATAAAAAATTATTTCAAGCTGAAGGCAATTAAGAAACAGCAAACACAGAAAAATCCACCCCCTGCCCCTCCCCTTTTGGCCTAAACACAGAATATAAATTCTAGTACTGGAGATAGAATCTCATCAGACCAGAGATGGCAGGAGAGGAATCTGCAAACCAATCTTCCTCCTTTAGTTCTCACCTATTTATTTACCTTCCCACAGTCTGCTGCCCTTGGAAGCCTAAAATTGCTTTCCTTTGTCCTGTCATTTCTCTATAGATGTATTGGTCTTTGTTGAAGATGCTGTACAAGCCACAGTCCTAGGCCACAGCTCTGAGTTACTTTTTGTTTTAGAGTGAAGTACACTGCGCACATTAATAAACTGATTTTCTCTTGTTGATCTTTTTTTATTTGTTTGTTTTTTAAAGGAGTCCTAGGCAAAATCCTAAAATGGGTAGAGGTAAAATCTTGCTTCCCTTACACCACCAAAAATTCTCACTATCATGAGCATGACGGTATACAGGTAGGTGACACAGAACCATCTCTCAGCTCCAGGCCACCGTGTCCAAAACCAGCCCAGCCAAACCAGCTTGAGCCTGTGTTTTGATGATTCCCTGGAGGGAAGGAGGGGGTTCAAGGGTATGTGGAAGTACTTAGCCTTCTTTCAATGGGACTTAATTGCTTTCCAAGGTTCCCAATATCCTTAGGCCAAACACTCACATCCACAGGCATCTAGTTGCATCAACATGAACAAGTGCCCCAGTAAATTAGCACCACCCTGTACCTCCTTCCACCTGAAGGAGTTATGGGACTGGGGATCCTTGTCTGCATTAAAGTCCTAAGAGTTGAGATATTCTGTTGGAGCAATGATTTTCAAACCTGCTTGCCTCTGAGGACTTTTTTTTTTTTTTTAATCAACTGATTAAATAAATCTCAAGTGGAGTCCACAGGGATATTTTTAAAGATACCAGATAATGTCCCTTTCAATCAAGGTAGAAAAACCATTGGGTTTAGAATCTAGTGTTTCCTAACTTATCTGATCACAAAAGCCACCTGATGAGCACTTTAGAAATACAGATCCCCAGGTGTCCTCTGGCTACTCATATTACATGAAGATGAATAGGTTGTTGCTGTATTTTAACAAGCACCCCAAGTGACTCTTATGCTTAGGTCAGTTAGGGGAACATTCCTCACTGATGGATACTGAGTCCCAGAAGCTCACAGAAGGCTGCCCATTTCTCTGCCAGACTTCATATAGGCTGGGACTCCATGTTGACATGTGGTTGTCATTCAGCAACTATGTGTTAAATAAATGGTTGACTACTTCACAAGTGAAGAAAATTATGGAATGTTCTGAGTCACTAGAGATAAGTTTCTAACAACAGATGTACTTCAGACTTTCAGGAGAAGAAATGTACTTGATATCTAGAATCTATCTGCTATGCTATGCTCACTACAATAGTCACTTTACATATATAATCTCACTGAACCGTAGCTCTGGAAGCAAATCTTATTGTTCCTAACTTATTGGTAAGATAAGTTGAGATTGATTAAGGTCTCAAAGTCACATCACTAAATTTGCTTCTTGGCCCTTCCACCTATTTACCACGTAAACTTGGGCAGGGGACATTCTCTGTGCTTCAGCATCAGTAGAATGGCTTTCATGACCTACTCCTAGCAGTGATATTGTAGGGATTAGTGTCAAGTGCCTAGAACAAAGTTTAACTGTGTAGATGCCATGTCTTCTCCAAGGGATCTTCCCAACTCAGGAATTGAACCCAGGGTCTCATGGGTCTCCTGCATTGGCAAGCAAATTTTTCACCACTGAGCCACCAGGGAAGCCCTAATCAAATAGGAGCTATTATTATTAAGAAACTTTTCCAATCTCTCTCTTTCTCTCTCTCTCTCTCTCTCTCTCTCACACACACACACAGCTAGTAAGGAGCAGAGCTAGAACTTGAACACGAGACTTTATGTTTTCAAATCTGTGATCTATATTTTTAAATTTATTGTTGTTTTTTAAAAAATATTTATTTATTTGGTTGTGCCAGGTCTGAGTCGTGGTGCATGAGATCTTTAGTTGCAGCATTGGGATCTAGTTCCCTGACCAGGAATTGAAACTGGGCCCGAGCATTGGGAGAGGAGAGTCTTAGCCGCTGGACCACCATGGAAGACCCCTCAAATCTGTGACATCTAGAAGCCATTCTGCACTCTGGAGGTGTTTTCTGTAGAGGTGGATCAGTGATGAAGCCAGCACAGCTGAACAAACAAGAGGGAACCAACAACTGCAAACAGCAGTCACCTCCAACAGGGTTTTGGATTCTCTGTCCAAAGATGCTTTTAGTCATGTGGTTATCAGTCTGCCCCTTCAACAGCCCAAGGGGCAATGAGTGATCAGTGGGGGAGCATTTATCTATGATATAAATCTGAACCATTCCTGATTCCATTTCAAAACTCAGTAGCCTCTTTTTCTCTGTGTGTATGCTTTGATCATCTATATCCTATCCTACTTCTATTTCAAGATAGAGAAACTCTGTCTAGAAAAGACAACAGATAGGGAAATGCTTGTTCAGCTGTGTGAGAATGTCAGGACCCAACCAGGATTCCCCCTCCTCCCTCCGCTCCCTCTTCTTCTCCTTGTCCTATTCCTTGTCCTATCCACCCTCTCCTCCTTCTAAGAGTAGCTCTCCAGCATATAGAATATCCCACAAGTATTGAGAAGCAATATGGCAAAGTTGTTAAGGGACTGTGTCCTGGCACATCCTACTTTTATTATCTCTTGGGAGAGTTCCTTTACATTTTTCTGCCTCCATTTCCTTACCTAGGGCATGTCCACATCATTGCATGATCACCAACTTTAGCCATCCCCTGCACTCCAACTTGAATAAAGTATGGGCTGTGTGGTCATTGCCACTATCCAATAACTTGTATATAATATGACAAACATGTGCATCTGAAAGTGTCATAGAAAAAATGAGAGGAGATAAAGCAACCATAAAGCCCGAGCATGTGGTCCCACTCTAGAAGGGCACCCTGTCCTTGGGTCCCTTCTCTCTCTTTCACACACACACACACTGAGAGAAGAAAAGGAAAAACACACAGACAAGAGAAAGAAGATTCATGAGATTTGAAGTGAAAGGAAACAGACAAATTACCAAGAATGACTATGTACAACATTCATTCATCCTAATAGTGTTTGAAGCATCATTTCATTTAATCTTTACAGTAATCTTGTGAAATACAATTAAAGTTCCTATTATAAAAAAATAGGATGTTGAAGTGTAGAAAGGTTCGGTAACTTGCTCAAGGTCATCTGACTAACAAGAGCATAACAACTGGGCCGGACACTAAGCCTTGGCCCTTTCTTTCTTCCTACCTCGAGTAAAAGAAGCCAGATTTAAATTTTTATCCATCCTTTCAGGGGAAAGAAAAGAGGGAGGGTAAAGAACTCTGTTCTTAGGAAGACAGGTTTCTATCTGATTCTTCCACTAAAGCCACGAAGCACTATTCATAATAGCCAAGACATGAAAGCAACCTAGACGTTCATCAACAGAGAAGTGAATAAAGAATATGTGGTATATATAGCTATAGCTATAGATATATACAATGTATATAGATAGATATAGGCAATGAAATATCACTCAGTCATAAAAAAGAACAAAATGATGCCATTTGCAGCAACATGGATGGACCTAGAGGTTGTCATGAAGGAAGCAAGTAAGAAACAAAAAGACAAATATCGTATCATTTATATGAGAAATCTTTTAAAAATGTTACAAATGAACTTATCTATAAAAACACAAACAGAGTCACAGATACAGAAAACAAACTTTTGTTACCAGAGCGGGGAAAGGAGATCAGTTCAGTTCAGTTCAGTCGCTCAGTCGTGTCCGACTCTTTGCGACACCATGAATCGCAGCACGCCAGATGGGGAGGGGTAAATTGGGAGACTGAGATTGACATATACACACTACTGCATATAAAATAGATACCTAATAATGATCTACTGGATAGCACAGAGAGCTCTACTCAGAAGTCAGTAATGATCTACATGGGAAAAGAATCTGGAAAAAAAAAGTGGATATATATATTACTGATTCACTTTGCCATATACCTGAAACTAACAGTTTTGGCGAGCTGCAGTCCATGGGGTCACAATGAGTGGGACAGAACTGAGTGACTAACACACTGAAACTAGCACACCACTGTAAATCAGCTGTATCCCAATAACGAAAGAAGCTGTGCTGCCTGGACCTCACCCCTTCCATATTCCACCTCTCTCTCTTGCTCCCTGGGGACTGGGCTGGGTAGAAGCTCTCCAGCATTAGGACTTCCATGCTCTCTCCAGCTCAGCATTCATGCCGGCAACTACTGCTTCTCTTGCCTCCTGTGCTGAAGCATCCAGGAGGCTTCTAAACACCTAGGTCTGGTGTTTCCTCTCCTCCTCTTCTTTTATAGATGGGGGCACCATGTGTTATAGACTTTGTTTTCCTTTAAACATCCGAGCCTGAAGTGTACGGTGGGGGTCAACGTTCTGGTATCCTGAGCTCCCCACAGTGCTCAGGGGGAGGTGGCAGTAAAACTCTCACTTGTTTCTAGATGTTACCATATTTTAAATATGGGTTCCTATGCTAAAATGATGGGCTTTCGAATCTGGCAAGTCAGTCCCTATGTGCTCTGGGCCTTGGGGAAGTAAAGGAGGAGGGAGTGTTCTCAGTCAGCAAAGGAAGAGTGTGATCACTGTGTTCACAAGTGTGGGGGTCCCCCTCCTTGCTCTGTGCACGATTGAGGAACTAGCTCCACACTCAGAGGGAGCTAGTAGAGGAAAGATTCCCCAGCTGGCCCAGAGGGGAGCTGGGTTTTGACTAGAGAGGAGCAGCAGCCTCCTGTGAAAGGTCAAGGAGTTGACCCTTTCTGAGAGATGCATTCACCATCAGAAACCACCCAGTTTGCCCTTTCTTTGTGTGGGAAGTGTATGGGGCTAGGTTCACTGGCTAACGCCACCCTGATGGTAAAAAGCAGACCTTCTTTGAAAGGGAGAACTGACTTAATGCCAACCACTAGTGAGCTTCAGATGAACAAATGGGGAAAATGATGTCAGGGGTCAAGGGAAAGTTACAGAGTCGGGATCCAGAGCAGTGTGGGGTGGAGTACAGGAAGCACAAGTCAAGACAGGCAGGAGAACCCAGCCAAGGTGGGGTACTGGGTGACAGGGAAATTCTTTGACATCCAGAGCCAAGACCCAGACGTGGGTTCAGATCCTCCAGAGCCTGAGACAAGCTGGCTGATACCACAGGACAGAGGGCAGGAAGCAGGTTCCTCAGGCCTGAGAATCTTACCAAATGTAGCAACAGATTCTGCCCCAAGCTCCCTATGTCAGGAGTCTGTGAGAAGGAGTTTGGGTAAAGAGAACCTGGCCCAAGCCCAGAGGGGTGTTAAAGTGAGGTGAGAGGCTAGGAGCTCAGCTGTCATCATGGTGCTGGTAGCAGCCCAGAGGGAGATAGATCATTAAACCAGCTGACCATGAACACTGGGTGGAGAAGGCAGCGGAAGCTGCCCGTCCCTAAGCTTTGCTGAACCCTTACTCTCCCTTTCAACTCATTTCAAAAGAAGAGAGACTTCTCAGAAATCAGATTATGCCATTCATTCATTCACCCATTCACTGAGTAAGTCAGTCATTCTATAATTGCCAAGTCACCGAGCAGCTACTACTTACCAGGCACCATGGATGGATGTGGACCAAGCATGATGGGCTCACGGTGGGAGGCCCATCTAGGACTCGGGGTCATAAGAGGTGACCACCTGTGGAGCCAGCATGTGCTCCGTAAACATTTAGGTATGTGTTTGGGGGTAGAGGAAGGAGGAGCTATCTATACAGCTGGGTTTAAGGGTGACTAGGATTCTCCCAAGGCCACACCTAGTAACATGTTGTGTTTTGAGGGCAGCTCTGAAGCAGTGACTTCAGTTTCATGTTGCGTACATCAGAGGAAATTTCCAGTGTAAGGACCTTCAGGGAATCCCTGCTCTTATGTCCCCAGAAAGAGAAGCCCATGGTGAGGAGACTCTCCAGGATCCGACCATCGTGGAGGGAAGCTATCCCTGGGCAGATGCTCAGAAGTATCTTCTTGCTACCCTCAGTGCTATTACTGTTAAGGGCACCTAAGCTCTGTCACTTTGCCCCTGGGACTTCCTCCAACGTGAAAACAACTCTGCTTCAAAACAGACATTTTAGCATTTCAGCCTTTCTCTCCCTCTCTCAGACCCAGTCCACTGAACGATGATAAACTAGATGAGCCCCTTACTTTGCCCTATGCTAACTCATGCCCCTTCTATTTTTAGAAGTGCTGGAAATACCTTCTGTTTATCCCCAGAGCCACTTTAAACATTCAGTAGCTTTTTTCCTACTTAAGAGGATTTATCTTAGCAAATATTAAGGGCTCACCCAAAAGGCAAAGCTCTTCCTGACCTCACACTGCCACTCACATGATGCTTTCCCAGGACTCTGAGTGGGCCCAGCTCCAAGCCAGGAAGGCTGAGTTCCCCCTTTCCACCTTTAGTCATTTTCCTACCTGAGCTTAATTTGCTCTGTAGGCATTAGGAGCAAGGATGGACTAGTACGAAGATGAACACAGGATTTCTGTGTGGAATTCCTTTTCTCATGGGGTCTCTTGTTTGGTCTTGGGTGAGTTATTTCATGTCCACAGCCTCAAACTGTTATCACTTGAGAAGCATGGATCTAGTGAAGATCTCAGAGTTCCATTAAACTAGTGGCTCTGAACTAGGCTGTGTCCCTCACCCTAGGGAATTCTTACTCTGAGGGGAAGGGGTTTTCATACTGGGAAAGCTCCTAGAATGAGACATAACAGGTGTATATTAAGAACTTGTTCAACGTTTGTTGAATGAATGAGGATACAGAAATTACTATGGGAACACTGTTGAATTGATGCTTTTGAACTGTGATGTTGGAGAAGACTCTTGAGGGTCCTTTGGATTGCAAAGAGATCCAACCAGTCTATCCTAAAGGAAATCAGTCCTGAATATTCATTGGAAGGACTGATGCTGAAGCTAAAGCCCCAATACTTTGGCCTCCTGACGCAAAGAGCTGACTCATTAGAAAAGACCTGATGCTGGGAAAGATTGAAGGCAGGAGGAGAAGGGGATGACAAAGGACGAAATGGTTAAATGGCATAAGCAGCTGATTGGACATGAGTTGGAGCAAGCTCCGGGAGATGGTGAAGGATAGGGAAGTCTGGTGTGCTGCAGTCCATGGGGTCGCAAAGAGTCGGATACGGCTGAGATACTGAACAACAACAACTGTTGTTTTGAGCAGACACATTTTTGATGCACAGAAAGCACCCCCCACCCTCCACTAGCCCAAAGATACAGATCCAGAGAGGAAGGAAACCATTGCAGCCAGCAAGATTCTCAAGATGCTGGGTCTGGAGTAGGAAGTGGGCAAGAGGTGGGGAAGTGTTCATCCTGGAGGACTCCATGAATGGGTTGTGGGTAAAGGTGGTTAGAAAAGACTTCCAGGTTTTCAGGTGGGGGTGGTATAGAGTTGTGTTAGGAAAGAGGGCAGGGCCATGTCCTGAAGGCTGGGTGGAGTGAAGAGAAAAGTTCATCCCAGAAAAGGAATTAGCTCTTGAAAATCTCTGAAATAGGAGAGGGGTGAAGGTGTGGTTGGTGAAAGCAAAGCAGGTTTACCCAGATTAGCAACCAGTCAGAGAGGGGTGAGGTTGGTGGTGGTGGTGGGGGTGATAATTAAGTAATTCCAAATGTGTGTAGTTTAATGGAGTTAGGAGAAGGGATGAACATAAGGGTGTAGGACATTTCAGACAAGGACTCTATAACCAGTCAATTCCATGCTCTCTAGCATCTAGCATTATAAGGCAGACAGCGCGTGCCCACTTCAGCTTATCTGATCCCCTTCCTTTCCCACTTGTTCATCTGCTCAAATGTGCTCTATCCCACAGCACATGAGGAACAACCATCCCAAGGAAAAAGGCAGCAGAAAAGTGGCACTACCGCAAAAGGACTCAATCCTTTCTTCAGAATTAGCTCATTAAACGCTCCAGGAAGCCTGTGGGTCGCCCCTCCCCCACATAAGCCCTATTCTGGGTCTGCGGGGGAGGGGCAATTGGAATTAGGCCCAGGTGACATCACTGTCATACAGCCAGTGCCAAAGAATATCAAGTGGGTGGTTTTCATCACCAAAGCTGAGCCAACTGATAATTGAGGGGAATCAGGTGAATCGTGCTTGACAGGTAAGGAAGGAAAACAGAGGGGGCCCCCAATGATTGTATTTCCTTGAGGCAGGGCTCATTCATTGTATAAAATGCCAGCTGGCCCGTTGACTTCACAACCGACTGGAGCAACCAGACAACCTGTTCTTCTCTGTGGACCAGGTGAGTCTCTGATTAGAATCTATTTGAAATTTTTATTTTATCGTTGTTGGAAAATGGACAGAGGCAAACACGTGTAAGAGGGCTGAAGAGAGAATACTGGGGTATCTTTATTTTAAATGAAACGTGGTTTGGGTTTGAAAGGACATTAGATCTGGTGAAGGTAGCCCCTTCAGTGGACAGCTATGGAACTGCGGGTCAAAAAGGACAATCTTCGTAAGTTCTCAAGGTAAATTAGTGGTTGTGTTACCACTAGAACTCAGGACACACTCAGCAACACCATTATTCCCTGTTTCTGATAACTTATTATACAAATTTTAATTCATAAGAGGGACCTCTACTGAATATTTATTATACTTAAGGCACAGTGCTAGGCATTGTGGAGGGGATCAAATGGTCACAGAACTTCCTCACAAACTTACAACCTAGCAGGGAAGATAATGCATGTACACACATGTAGCTGAAATCTAAAGTAGATAGTGACTGGTATCAGAGAGGGGTCAGGGAAAGGCAGTGGCAGTTTGGGGGAGCTCAAGAAGAGCTGCTGGTGATGACGCATGATGTGAGCTATGATGGAGGAGTATTTGGACACACAGAGATGGGAAGGGAAGCATTTCAGAGAGGCCTGTGTACACAAAGGCCAGAGTAAAGTAGGAGGAGCTTAGATTCTAGACTCATCCAATAAGTCACAAGGTGTTCTGTGTGATACTAGAGGTGTGTGCAGTGCAGCTCTTTCTACATCGCTTTCTAAATGACTTAATATGTGGTTTTGGGTTTTGTCAATAAGGGACGTGACGTGTCTGGGGAAGAAATGGAGCCGAGGAATGAATCCCCCTGATATGGCACAGAAATGAGTTGCCTTTAAGCTCCTCCTCTTGCAAAACCTCAGAAACTATCAAAGCATGTTTTAACTATCAAATTTAGCTAGAAGGAACAGAGACTGTCTCCTCTAAAGGGCCCTGAAGTGAAACTGTTTGGCATTTAACCTGATTTCTTCTCTGTTTAGTCAAATCATTGAGTCAGCTTTTCTGTCTCTAAGTTCAGCCTCCTTTGAAGCATGAGTTCCCACCAGCAGAAGCAGCCCTGCATCCCACCTCCACAGCTTCAGCAGCATCAGGTGAAACAGCCCTGCCAGCCTCCTCCCCAGGAACCATGCATCCCCCAAACCAAGGAGCCGTGCCACACCAAGGTGCCAGAGCCCTGCCACCCTAAGGTTCCAGAACCATGCCACCCCAAGGTTCCAGAGCCCTGCCACCCCAAGGTTCCAGAGCCCTGCCACCCCAAGGTTCCAGAGCCCTGCCACCCCAAGGTTCCGGAGCCGTGCCACCCCAAGGCTCCGGAGCCATGCCACCCCAAGGTTCCGGAGCCCTGCCATCCCAAGGTTCCGGAGCCCTGCCACCCCAAGGTTCCAGAGCCATGTCCTTCCCCAGTCATCCCAGGGCCAGCTCAGCAGAAGACCAAGCAGAAGTAATGTGGTCCACATCCATGCCTTTGAGGAACTGAGCACCAGCTGCTGAATCTCCTCCATCTGCTTCTGTTGTCCCACTTGCAATGAGTGTGCTGTCACCCTGAATTATAACCCCTCCTTCTTTGTACCCTGTAAAAAGTTTCCCTCACATTCAGTCTGGAGGGTTCCTGAGCTTCTGAATCAGGTTGAAAAGCTCACTGGCTGAGCTAGTCTTCCTGCTGCTCAGGGCTCATCTGAAGAGGATGTTGGGGTTGGGGGAATCGAGTGAATCTTCCCTGCTCTGCCCCCATTAAATATGTTTAACTCGATAGCGGACTGTATGTGTTACTGGCTGATAGCTTCCTTCATGGTTCTTTCACGTGAAGCAGAAACTGCCCGCAGTAAGGGCTGTTTGTGAGAGCTGCAGTCAGAAAGGATCTAGACATCGGGAACATGTGTGTGTGTGTCTGTGTGTGTGTGTGTGTGTGTGTGACTATACTCACAAGCATTGCTAGGCTGGCATTGGGAGAGCAGGCAAGACCGCCAGAGTCTGTTACTTTGGGTAGCTAGAGTAGGACTTTCTTCTTGAAAGAGTAAATTATTCATATCTAAGTGTAGATGGTGTCTGCTTCATGCCATCTCTGACTCTACCCACACTGCCTTTATTCTTTTCTTATTTCTTTATTCCTGTTCCATCGTGATTATCTATTCTTCACTCATTCTCCCTGCCAAGCTCTTAAACACATTCACAGACGCAAACACACACACATCTTCATCCACACATACGTACCCATACACTCATACACAGACACACACACAGATCCCCCAAATTACAAAACACACACACATATACACATACACAGGGTACTTCTCAGAGTAGAACATAAGAGCAAATGCAGCAAATAAAAATGGAAAAGAAAAGTTTAGGCACGTTTAAGAAGGAAAAGAGGTTAATACATATGAGGCCAAAATTAAGATAAAGTAGAGGGAGAGCAGATAATTAAGATACAAAAGGCAACCTAGGTGTCCATTGATCAATGAGTGGATAGAGATGATGTGATATATACAAACACAATGGAATATTAATAAGCCATAATAAAGAAGGGAATCTTGCCATTTGCAGCAACAGGTATGGGCACAGAGGGTATTATGCTAAGTGAGATAAGTCACATAGAGAAAGACAAATACTGTATGATTTCACTTATATGTGGAGTCTTTAAAAAACAAATACCAAAAAACAGAAACAGATTCAAAGATACAGAGAACGAACAGGAGGTCACCAAAGGGCAGGGTTTGAGGTAATGGGCTTCCCTTGTGCCTCAGGTGGTAAAGAATCCACCTGCAACAAGGGAGACCTGGGTTTGATCCCTGGGGTGGGAAGATCCCCTGGAGAAGGCAACGGCTACCCACTTCAGTATTCTGGCCTGGAGAATTCTATGGACTATATAGTCCATGGGGTCGCAAAGAGTCAGACATGTCTGAGCGACTTTCACTTTGAAGTAATGGGCCAAATAAACAGGGAATTAACAGGCAAAAAGTTCCAGTTATAAAGTAAATGTCACAGGGATATAATGAACAGCAAATACTGTCAATAATATTGCAATACTTAATTGTGACAGATGATTACTAGACTTATTGTGGTGATCAATTAATGTATATATAAAAGGTGAATCTTTGGCCACCTGATGAGAAGAACTGACTCATTTGAAAAGACCCTGATGCTGGGAAAGATTGAAGGCCGAAGAGAAGGGGACAACAGAGGATGATATAGTTGGATTGTATCACTGACCCAATGGACATGAGTTCAAGTAAACTGTGGGAGTTGGTGATGGACAGGGAGGCCTGGCATGCTGCAGTCCATGGGGTCGCAAAGAGTCAGACACGACTGAACTGAACTGAACTGAAAAGTTGAATCACTATGTTGTACACCTGAAAGCAATATATTCTTTGTCAACTACACTTCCATAAACATATAAAAGGAAGAAGTCAATTGACAAAAAAATGTTTAAACATTTTCTACACCATACATTGAAATTACATTTATTTACAACACTTCTTTAGCATGTTTCAAAAAAGCAAAGCAGTCCAAGATATTGATGAGCTAGAGGCAAGATTTTTCAGAACCTTCCTAAAACCCTGCAGCAGTTTCCAGAACCACAGCCCCCAAAGAGAGGAAAGGCAGTACAGTCACGTCTTGTGTGCATGTGTGATCCCACACAAACCCCCTTTGCAATACTAAATCTTTCTGGGAAAGCCCTCCACTCTGTCCACCCCACTCACTACCAAGGACTGCAGTCTTGCCCACTGACTTTGAACTTACGACCATCAAGGATTAAATGAGGTTATCAGGCCGAGGTGGAGTTCTCCCCATCTCAGTTGCTGCTGCTGCTAAGCCGCTTCAGTCGTGTCTGACTCTGTGCGACCCCATAGATGGCAGCTCACTACTCCTCTTCTTTCAGCCCCTTTCCTCTCCAGGAAGTAGAATGTCAGGTCACCCAGCCAACACTAGAGGGCAGGGTCCTGCTTGTAGGTGAGAGATTTGAAACGCAAACTAGGCACAGGTTCACAGCTTGGTTGCAGAGCTCATCAGTGCAGATAAAGAAATGGATGTTGGGCTCTCTTCATAGATGTGTCTTGGTTTCCTCACCTTCACACTCTTCCTGTCCTAGGAGCACCACGAGTCTCCATGTGTCCTGAAGGAAAAAGAAGACAATTTGGTTTGGACGAAGACTGTTCTCTAAGGGAGTTCCCACAGGACAACAGGCTGTTTCCTCCTTTCTCTGACTTGGAAGAAACACTCTCCAACCACTTTTCCAGTGGCTTCCAGCATCTCCCCACATAGTGCACTCAATTCTCTTCAACATTGGTCATCCTGTTCCTCTATCTCTGCCTTCTGTCTCTTTTCTGTTGTATGTCCAACATTCCCGCCCCCAATCTCAGCCACCCCCACACCAACTACCTGCCAAATGATGGGAGTCTATGTGATGTCTGCTGAAATGACGAGTGGGCTATACCTCCCAGACAATGCTGTGGATTTGACAATGCTCTTTTTTGTTTTTATTTTCAATTTGAGGATAATTGCTTTACAGTGTTGTGCTGGTTTCTCTGTATAACATGAATCAGCCTTAAGTATACATATGTCCCACCCTCTTGAAACTTACCCCCTCCCCATTCTACCCCTCTAGAATGTCACAGAGCACCAGCTTGAGCTCCCTGTATTATACAACAACTTCCCATTGGCTATCTAGTTTTCATATGGTAATGTATGTTTCAAGGCTACTTTCTCAATTCTTCCCACCCTCTCCTTCCCCTGCTGTGTCCAAAAGTTTATTCTCTACATCTGCATCTATATTCCTGTCATGCAAATAGGTTGATCAGTACCATTTTTCTAGATGACATACATATGTGTTAATATACAATATTTGTTTTTCTCTTTCTGACTTACTTCACTTTGTATAACAGGATCTAGGTTCACCCACCTCAGTTCAAGTGACTCAGATTTGTTCCTTTTATGGCTGAGTAATATTCCATTTATATACATAACAAAATTTCTTTACCCATTAGTCTCTCAATGGACATCTAGGTTGCTTCCATGTCCTGGCTATTGTAAATAGTGCTGCAATGAACATTGGAGTAAATGTGTCTTTTTCAATTATGGTTTTCTTAGGATATACACCCTGTAGTGAGACTGCTGGGTCATATGGGAGTTTCATTCCTAAGTCTTTTTTTTTTAAAGGAATCTCCATACTGACAAAGAATTAACCTTCAAAGTATACAATAAATTCATTCAATTCAATATCAGAAAAACAATCAGAAAATGAGCAGAAGACCTAAACAGATATCTCTCCAAAGACATACAGATGGCCAATAAACACATGAAAAGATGCTCAACATCTCTCATTTTTAAAGAAAAGCAAATAAAACTACAATGAAATATCACCTCATATTCTTCAGAATAGTCATCATCAAAAAACTACAAATAATAAATGCTGGAAAGGATGTGGAGAAAAGGGAACCCTCTTGCCATGTTGGTGAGAATGTAAATTGATACAGCCACTATGGAGAGAGGAACATTCTGAACCCCACTCTTTTAACACTGAGTTGCCACTGTCATTCAAACTGCCAGGTGATACAGAGTGCCCGTTTTAGCAGCATGGCTGCCCAATTGTTCTAGGACTTTCAGGGGGCTTGTGTATTAGTTGGGAGATAACGTCCTGCTGCTCCACTTCTCTATTACTGGGACTGCGTGGTTGCTAAGTCGCTTCAGTCATGTCCAGCTGTTTGTGACCCTATGGACTATAGCCTGCCAGGCTCTTCTACCCATGGGATTTTCCAGGCAAGAATACAGGAGTGGGTTGCCATGCTCTCCTCCAGGGGATCTTCCTGACCCAGAGATCAAAACTGCATCTCTTGCATCTCCCGCATTGGTGGGCGGGTTGTTTACCACTAATGTTGCCTGGGAAGCCCGTGACTAGGACCACTTGATCTTATAAATAACTATGCGTCATAATTGCCACTCTTTTAAAATTTTAATCTCAATCCATATTAGAGGATAAAGTCGTCTTAAAACTCAACGTTCAGAAAATGAAGATCATGGCATCTGGTCCCATCACTTCATGGGAAATAGATGGGGAAACAGTGGAAACAGTGTCAGACTTTATTTTTCTGAGCTCCAAAATCACTGCAGATGGTGACTGCAGCCATGAGATTAAAAGACGCTTACTCCTTGGAAGAAAAGTTATGGCCAACCTAGATAGCATATTGAAAAGCAGAGATATTACTTTGCCAACAAAGGTCCGTCTAGTCAAGGCTATGTTTTTTCCAGCGGTCATGTATGGATGTGAGAGTTGGACTGTGAAGAAAGCTGAGGGCTGAAGAATTGATGCTTTTAAACTATGGTGTTGGAGAAGACTCTTGAGAGTCCCTTGGACTGCAAGGAGATCCAACCAGTCCATTCTGAAGGAGATCAGCCCTGGGATTTCTTTGGAAGGAATAATGCTAAAACTGAAACTCCAGTACTTTGGCCATCTCATGCAAAGAATTGACTCATTGGAAAAGACTCTGATGCTGGGAGGGATTGGGGGCAGGAGGAGAAGAGGATGACAGAGGATGAGATGGCTGGATGGCATCACTGACTTGATGGACATGAGTCTGAGTGAACTCTGGGAGTTGGTGATGGACAGGGAGGCCTGACATGCTGCAATTCATGGGGTCGCAAAGAGTCGGACACGACTGAGCAACTGAACTGAACTGAACTGAGTTAGAATTCTTGATATTCATGTCTTTTTTCCCAAGAAAACATATGACATAGGTTTGATCTTTTGGAACAGCATCTGCTTTATATTCTAAACCACTTTGGTTTCACTGTACATAATAATGACAATTTCTTAACACAATTTAGAAGTTGAATCCTGGGGTTACTTATTGCTTTCAACCAACATTTGCTATTGCACAAAAGGATTTTCTTTGAATGATGATGTAAGAATGGAGAATCTTTGCAAGACAGGGAAAATTACTGAAAGGAAAAAATTCAAAAAAAGAGAAGAAATAAAAAACCATTTATTATAATTATAGGTTTAGATGATCAAAGTATATCTTCACAGATAAGATAGAGAATCTTACCAACTCATTGTATGAGCATGCATTCTCTTGTCTCTACTAACACCTTCACTTGTTTCCTCGAACTTTCCTAAGTTTGAATAAAAGTAGACATAGTGCATCCTTTTTTGCTACCATCTGTGATTGTACTATGTGTTCTCAGCCGTGTCCCCTCTAGGGCTAGAGATGTGGACCCCAAAACCATGCCTGTGACTAAATTGCACAGAACTACACACACACACACACACACACACACACACACACACACAACACACACAAATGAATGCATACATGACTGGTGAAATCTTAATAAGCTCAATGTATTGTACCAATATTGATTTTGATATTGTGCTACAATTATGTGTGATGTTAACATAGGGGAGATGGGGGCAAAGATGTGTATTTCCTTGCACCTTCTTGTGAATCTACAAAAACTGCAAAATTAAAAGTTAAAAAATACATATAAAACAGAGTGAATGCAGAAACTGATGTGAAAATCTAATCACTAAAGAAGTCTTCAAAAATGAAAAAAAATAAAAATCAATTACAAATTATTAAGGAGGTATTAAATGTGGAATTGATATAAAACTTCAGTATAAAGGCTTTTCAAACATTAAAAAAAAAATAATTGGTCTATCTTACACTTTTACCTATCATTTATACATGATTTTCTAGAATCAAAAACTGGTCATATTGAAAATATTGGTTCATTGATATATGCAGATCTTATAAATGTTAGCATATTTCATTATATATTATAGAAATCACATTCATTAATATCCCCACTATATTATGAGAAAAGGCATGAAGTGTTGGAAGCTGTAAAGCTCACAGTGCAATCAAGTAACCAAGAGAGCATAAGTCTTTCAAAATTATGATTTTGCTAAAAGTTCACATTTAATCATTGGCAATAAATACTATTGTTGTTTAACAAGTGGCAACAAACCTAGAATCTGAAAATAATGCATATTTGTTGTCTCATAGCTACCAGGGATTAGGAGACTAAGGCACAGTTTAGCTGGGTCCTCTGCTCAGGGTCTCATAGACTGTGATCCAGATGTCCACCAGGGTGTAGCTAACTTCCAAGCTCATTCAGCTTGTTGACAACATTCACTTCCTGCGATTCCAGCTTTTTGCTGGCTGTCCAGTGGAATCCTCTCTCAGTTCTTAGAATGCACCTGCAATTCCTAGGGCTCCAATATTCCATGCCTAGTGAATTTCTCCAACACAGGCACACAGGTTCTTGCTTCATCAAGCCTGGAAGGGGAGTGTCTAGCTCTAGTCTGCCAGTCAGTCATACACATAACAAAATCACAGGAATGATAACACCATATCCTTTTCTGTAATCCCTAGGTCAGAAGCAGGTAACATCACAGGTCCACATTCAAGGGGAGGGGATTACATGAAGTATAAATACCAGGAAGGGAACTATTGGGAGCAGTACCTTAGGGTCTGAGCTGTTTTCCTTAAAATGACAGGCTCATTTAATTCATTGTTGAAGAAATGTCTGCTGAAACCCATCTAACTAACCACAGTTTGGCTATCAATTATTCTTTCAAGTAGAAATAAAACTTATGCTTCATGAAGAACAGCTAGTTCAGATCAAAATTCAGTGGCCCAAAGGCTTTTTCTTTAGATAATTATCATTTTTGAAAGGCAGGATCCTGCTGTGATGTATGTCAGAGAGTGTTTTGCCTATGTTCTCCTCTAGGAGTTTTATAGTTTCTGGTCTTACGTTGAGATCTTTAATCCATTTTGAGTTTATTTTTGTATATGGTGTTAGAAAGTGTTCTAGTTTCATTCTTTTACAAGTGGTTGACCAGATTTCCCAGCACCACTTGTTAAAGAGATTGTCTTTAATCCACTGTATATTCTTGCCTCCTTTGTCAAAGATAAGGTGTCCATATGTGCGTGGATTTATCTCTGAGCTTTCTATTTTGTTCCATTGACCTATATTTCTGTCTTTGTGCCAGTACCATACTGTCTTGATAACTGTGGCTTTGTAGTAGAGCCTGAAGTCAGGTAGGTTGATTCCTCCAGTTCCATTTTTCTTTCTCAAGATCGCTTTGGCTATTCGAGGTTTTTTGTATTTCCATACAAATTGTGAAATTATTTGTTCTAACTCTGTGAAGAATACTGTTGGTAGCTTGATAGGGATTGCATTGAATCTATAAATTGCTTTGGGTAGTATACTCATTTTCACTATATTGATTCTTCCAATCCATGAACATGGTATATTTCTCCATCTATTAGTGTCCTCTTTGATTTCTTTCACCAGTGTTTTATAGTTTTCTATATATAGGTCTTTAGTTTCTTTAGGTAGATATATTCCTAAGTATTTTATTCTTTTTGTTGCAATGGTGAATGGAATTGTTTCCTTAATTTCTCTTTCTGTTTTCTCATTATTAGTGTATAGGAATGCAAGGGATTTCTGTGTGTTGATTTTATATCCTGCAACTTTACTATAATCATTGATTAGTTCTAGTAATTTTCTGGTGGAGTCTTTAGGGTTTTCTATGTAGAGGATCATGTCATCTGCAAATAGTGAGAGTTTTACTTCTTCTTTTCCAATTTGGATTCCTTTTATTTCTTTTTCTGCTCTGATTGCTGTAGCCAAAACTTCCAAAACTATGTTGAATAGTTACAAATAATAAATGCTGGAGAGGGTGTGGAGAAAAGGGAACCCTCTTACACTGTTGGTGGGAATGCAAACTAGTACAGCCACTATGGAGAACAGTGTGGAGATTCCTTAAAAAACTGGAAATAGAACTGCCTTATGATCCAGCAATCCCACTGCTGGGCATACACACTGAGGAAACCAGAAGGGCAAGAGACACGGGTACCCCAATGTTCATCGCAGCACTGTTTATAATAGCCAGGACATGGAAGCAACCTAGATGTCCATCAGCAGATGAATGGATAAGAAAGCTGTGGTACATATACACAATGGAGTATTACTCAGCCATTAAAAAGAATACATTTGAATCAGTTCTAATGAGGTGGATGAAACTGGAGCCTATTATACAGAGTGAAGTAAGCCAGAAGGAAAAACATAAATACAGTATACTAACGCATATATATGGAATTTAGAAAGATGGTAACGATAACCCTGTATACGAGACAGCAAAAGAGACACTGATGTATAGAACAGTCTTATGGACTCTGTGGGAGAGGGAGAGGGTGGGAAGATTTGGGAGAATGGCATTGAAACATGTGAAATGTCATGTATGAAACGAGATGCCAGTCCAGGTTCAGTGCACGATGCTGGATGCTTGGGGCTGGTACGCTGGGACGGCCCAGGGGGATGGTATGGGGAGGGGGGAGGGAGGAGGGTTCAGAAATTAATAATTAAAAAAAAAAAAAAGAAAGGCAGGAGAAATGACATGTATATTACCCATTTTGTCACATGGAATTTCCAAATAAAGCATATACTGAAGAGTAGAGATGTATTTAAAGGACATTCTTAACTGGAACAGGCACTGCTCTCTCCAAGTGGATGATAGGTGAAGAATGCAATGATTGCTCCTTTTCAGAGAAGGCAAGTCAGAAGATAAGCGTGAGTAATTTTCACAGAGTAAGGAATCCCTCACCTCTGATGCTCTTGGTTCTGAGACCCAAAACTTTTTTGAAGCTGCCTTCCCTATTTAAAGATATTTTTGTTTTTGTTGACCCCTCTGTAGATAACAGATTTCTGCTTTAAAAAAAAAAACAAACAACTTTACACATAAATAACTAATTTTCCAATTTCTGTGAGAATTGGGCATACAAATGGACAGTAGCCCGAGTTTTTTTCTTTTAATAGTTTGATCTTTCTCAAATCCTTCAGAAGCTGTTTAGCCCTCCTTCAATCTGACCCTTCTTCAGCATATGACAGCCCTGAGAGGCTACTTTTATTGAGATGGTAAATTTGTGAGGTTTTGGGTTTTTTTTTAATTAATTTATTTAATTGTGAGGTTTTAAATATTCCCCATCTCATGGCTTTGTAAGTTCCCTTGCCTCAGGGGCCAATGTGGCTGGGCCGAGAAAGGAGTTGCCTTATTTTTGCAAATCTAGTCACATTATGGATAGGATGTTAGACCAGAAATTCTCAAAGTATGATCTGCAGGTCCCTTGTCAGGGCGAGGGGGGGAGGTCCCTGAGATTTTATCAGGGAGTCAAGACATTGCAAAATAATAAGACTTTTTACTGAGCTATTATTACATAAATGATTCAATATCAGATCAGATCAGATCAGATTAGTCGCTCAGTCGTGTCTGACTCTTTGTGACCCCCATGAATCGCAGCACGCCAGGCCTCCCTGTCCATCACCAACTCCTGGAATTCACTCAGACTCATGTCCATCGAGTCAGTGATGCCATCCAGCCATCTCATCCTCTGTTGTCCCCTTCTCCTCTTGCCCCCAGTCCCTCCCAGCATCAGAGTCTTTTCCAATGAGTCAGCTCTTCACATGAGGTGGCCAAAGTACTGGAGTTTCAGCTTTAGCATCATTCCTTCCAAAGAAATTCCAGGGCTGATCTCCTTCAGAATGGACTTGTTGGATCTCCTTGCAGTCCAAGGCACTCTCAAGAGTCTTCTCCAACACCACAGTTCAAAGGCATCAATTCTTCGGCGCTAAGCCTTCTTCACAGTCCAACTCTCACATCCATACATGACCACAGGAAAAACCATAACCTTGACTAGATGAAACTTTGTTGAAAAAGTAATGTCTCTGCTTTTGAATATGCTATCTAGGTTGGTCATAACTTTCCTTCCAAGGAGTAAGCATCTTTTAATTTCATGGCTGCAGTCACCATCTGCAGTGATTTTGGAGCACAGAAAAATAAAGTCTGACACTGTTTCCACTGTTTCCCCATCTATTTCCCATGAAGTGATGGGACCGGATGCCATGATCTTCGTTTTCTGAATGTTGAGCTTTAAGCCAACTTTTTCACTCTCCACTTTCACTTTCATCAAGAGGCTTTTGAGTTCCTCTTCACTTTCTGCCATAAAGGTGCTGTCATCTGCATATCTGAGGTTATTGATATTTCTCCTGGCAATCTTGATTCCAGCTTGTGCTTCTTCCAGACCAACATTTCTCATGATGTACTCTGCATATAAGTTAAATAAACAGGGTGACAATACACAGCCTTGACGTACTCCTTTTCCTATTTGGAACCAGTCTGTTGTTCCATGTCCAGTTCTAACTGTTGCTTCCTGACCTGCATACAAATTTCTCAAGAGGCAGATCAGGTGGTCTGGTATTCCCATCTCTTTCAGATATAAATGAAGGCAAAGAGTACAATTCCTGGTACTTCAGCAAGAATCAAGGCAGTGGCACCAAGCTGTGTTAGTAAATAAGTTATAAAGTTATTTCATCCATATCTGATTTACAAATCTTACAGAGTAAGCAGTAAGAGAAACATTCAAATGATTGATATAATCCACTAAGTCATTGCCTGCTATTCAGGATCTATTAAGCTCTGAAATGTGAAATCCTGTAGACATATCATCTCATAAAGGATGTATTATCATCTTTATGGGGCAATAATTTGCTAAGTGGAATCCTGCTAGGTGGTGGTGACCAAGTTAGCTAGAAACAGTAGCAGGATGCTGATGGTAACAAACATAGGATCTTAGAACACCAAAGTATGTTCCTGGAGTGCCAGAGCCAACACCTGACTCACTGCGACAGCCCTCATGCCTAGAATTCCCTGTGCAGCCCCTGAACCTGAGGCTGCCAGTGTTCTTTCTCCCTCTCGTATTGGGATATTAGGTTGCACTGCCTCTACGGGGCCAGTCAGAGGGTTATTCACAAAAATGAATCAGGAACAGAATCTGTGTGTAGAGAAGCAGTCATAAATATGCCAGTGTAGGGAATGCACCAGAGTTCTAATCGCTCAGCCATGAGTACGTGTCTGTCTTACCATGCTTCTTTTCCATATTCTGGGTCCCAAAGGCTTACATTTAGATTTAAATAGCCAGGTATAACTAGTAGCTACTGTATTGAACAGCCTAGTTTCAGAGCCAGTTCTGCTGCTGCTGCTGCTAAGTCACTTCAGTCGTGTCCGACTCTGTGCGACCCCATAGACGGCAGCCCACCAGGCTCCCCCATCCTTGGGATTCTCCAGGCAAGAACACTGGAGTGGGTTGCCATTTCCTTCTCCAATGCATGAAAGTGAAAAGTGAAAATGAAGTCGCTCAGTCGTGTCTGACCCTCAGCAACCCCATGGACTGCAGCCTTCCAGGCTCCTCCATCCATGGGATTTTCCAGGCAAGAGTACTGGAGTTGGGTGCCACTGGGGCCTCTAAAATGGTGCTTTAGGTCAATTTCAAGTTTCCTACACTGATCCATCACATGATTTCCCTGACCTAGGCAATGATTTCCATCATGGGGCAGTCTTCTCTCTCTTTTTGCATCTCGTGATATGTCCCAGCCTGAATCCCCACAGAACAGAATCTACAATAAAGTCTTGTGTGCAACTAATTTCTTCTTTGAGAATGTAGTCCTACAGAGGAGGAAGAAGGGATTAAGGAAGAGTGAAACTAGGCCAAAGAAAACACAAATTTGTTACAAAGAATATGTAACAAAGTAGACAGCCATCAAGGGCATTTCCCTGATAATTTTTTTGATTTGCATTTATCTGATAGTTAATTATGTTAAGCATCTTTTACATATCTGTTGACCATTTGTATGTCTCTGTCAGAGACATGTCTGTTCAAATCCTTTGCTAATTTTTTAAATTAGGTTATTTGTTTTTCTACTGAATTGTAAGAGTTCCTTATATATTTTGGAAATTAATCCATTATGAGATATATGGTTTCCATTCTGTAGGCTGCCTTTTCACTCTGTTGATCCTTCACTGTATAGAAGTTTTTTAATTTGGTGTAGTTTCTCATGACTATCTGCTTTTGTTGCCTGTGCTTTTGGCTTCAAATCCATGAAATCATTGTCAATACCAGTGTATTCCCCTATGTTTTCTTGTAAGTAGTGGGAAGTACAAGTCCAAAGTCCAAATTTTTGTTTATTTATTTATTTATTATTTTGGCATGTAGATAGCCCTTTTCCCCATTACCATTTGTTGAAGAGGCTATTCTTTCCATATTATGTGTCTTTAGCACCCTTGTCAAAGATTGGTTGGCTGTATACATGTGAATTTATTTCTAGGCTTTCTATTCTATTCCATTGGTCTATAAGTCTTTATAGAAGTACAATACTGTTTTAATTATTGCTGCTTTGTAATATATTTTGAAATTGGAAAGTGTGTTGCCTCCAGCCTTGTTTTTTTTTTTTTCCTTAAGATCATTTCTGGCAATTCTGTGATTCAAATAGATATTATTAAAAGAATAAAGGATAAGTGTTGAGGTTAAGGAGAAATTAGAATCCTTATACGTCATTGGTGGGAATGTAAAATAAACAGCTGTGGAAAAAGTATAGAGATACCTCAGAAAAACAAAAATAGAGCTACCATATGATCTGGCTTCACATTTGTGGGAATATATCCAAAGAATTTAATCAAATTTTCTGTTGATGGGCAGGGCTATGTTCCCTCCCTGTTGTTTGACCTGAGAGCAAACTACGGTGGAGGTAATGAAGATAATGCAACCTCCTTCAAAAGGTCCCATGCACACAATGCTGCACTCAGTGCCCCTGACCCTGCAGCAGGCCACCACCAACCCACACCTCTGCTGGATACTCCTGGACACTCACAGGCAAGTCTGGGTCAATATCTTGTAGGGTTACTGCTCCTTTCTCATGGGTCCTGGTGCACACAAGGTTTTGTTTGTGCCCTCTGTGAGTCTGTTTCCCCAGTCATGTGTAAGTTCTGGCAGCTGTGTGTGGTTAATGGTACCCTCCTCCAAAAGGGCTTATGCCACACCTAGGTCTGCTGCACCCAGAGCCCCTGCCCCTGTGGCAGGCCACTGTGGAGGCATACCTCTGCAAGAGACACTCAAACACTCAAAGGCAGGTCTGACTCAGTCTCTGTAGGGTCTCCTGGTGCACATAAGGTTTTGTTTGAACCCTCCAAACATCTCTAGCAGGTATGGGGTATGATTCTAAACGCAATATTGCCTCTCCTACCATCATGTTGGGGCTTCTCCTTTGCTCTTGGATGTGGGGTTTCTTTTTTGGGGGGGAGCCAACATTCTCTTGTCAATGGTTGTTCAGCAGCGAGTTTTACTTTTGGAGTTCTTTTAGAGTTCTTGCAGGAGAAGATGAGCACATGACCTTCTACTCTGCCATCTTGTTAAAAATTGGATTAAAGATTACAGGGGCCATTAGTACATGGCCCCACCCATCAGAACAGGACCCAGTTTCCCCCACAGTCAGTTTCTCCCATCAGGAAGCTTCCATAAGCCTCTTCCATGAGGGCAGACAGAATGAAAACCACAATCACAGAAAACTAATCAAACTGATCACATGGATCACAGCCTTGTCTAACTCAGTGAAACTATGTGCCATGCTGTGTAGGGTCACCCAAGAAGGAAGGGTCATGTGGAGAGTTCTGACAAAATGTGGTCCACTGCAGAAGGGAATGGCAAACCACTTTAGTACTCTTGCCTTGAGAACCCCATGAACAGTATAAAAAGGCAAAAAGATATGATACTGAAAGATGAACTCCTCAGATCAGTAGGTGCCTAATATACTACTGGAGAAGAGTGGAAAAATAACTCCAGAAAAAATGAAGAGATGGAGCCAAGCAAAAACAACACCCAGCTGTGGACGTGACTGGTGATGGAAGTAAAGTCTGATGCTGTAAAGAACAATATTGCATATGAACCTGGAATGTTAGGTCCATGGATTAAGGTAAATTGAAAGTGGTCAAACAGCAGATGGCAAGAGTGAACATCAACATTTTAGGAATCAGTGAACTAAAATGGACTAGAATGGGTGAATTTAACTCAGATGACCATTATATCTACTATTGTGGGCAAGAATCACTTAGAAGAAATGGAGTAACCTTCATAGTCAACAAAAGAGTCTGAAATGCAGTACTTGGGTGCAATCTCAAGAATGACAGAATGATTGCTGTTCATTTCCAAGGCAAACCATTCAATATCACAGTAATCCAAGTCTATGCCCCAACCACTAATGGTAAAGAAACTGAAGTTGAATGGTTCTATGAAAACCTATAAGACCTTCTAGAAATAACCCTCAAAAAATATGTCTTCTTCATTATAAGGGACTGGAATGCAAAAGTTGGAAGTCAAGAGATACATGGAGTAATAGGCAAATTTGGCCTTGAAGTACAAAGTGAAGCAGGGCAAGGCTAACAGAGTTTTGCCAAGAGAATGTGCTGGTCATAGCAAACACCCTCTTCCAAAAACACAAGAGAAGAGTCTACACATGGACATAACCAGATGGTCAATACTGAAATCAAATGGATTATATTCTTTGCAGCTAAAGATGGAAAAGCTCTATACAGTCAGCAAAAAAAAAGACCAGGAGCTGACTGTTACTCAGATCATGAACTCGTTACTATCAAATTCAGACTTGAAGAAAGCAGGGAAAACCTCTAGACCATTCAGGTATGCCCTAAATCAAATCCCTTATGATTATAAGGGAATTGACAGATAGATTACAGGTTTTAGATTATAGTGGAAGTGACAGATAGATTCCAGGGATTAGATCTGAGAGACAGAGGGCCTGAAGAACTGGACAGAGGTTCATGACATTGTACAGGAGGCATGATCAAGACCATCCCCAAGAAAAAGAAATGCAAAGAGGCAAAATGGTTGTCTGAAGAGGCCTTACAAATAGCTGAGAAAAGAGAAGTGAAAGGCAAAGGAAAAAAGGAGAGATACACCCATCTGAATGTAGAGTTCCAAGGAATAGCAAAGAGAGATAAGAAATCCTTCCTCAGTGATCAATGCAAAGAAATAGAGGAAAACAATAGAATGGGAAAGACTAGAGATGTTTTCAAGAAAATTAGAGATACCAAGGGAACATTTCATGCAAAGACGGACACAATAAAGGAGAGAAATGGTATGGACCTAACAGAAGCAGAAGATATAAAGAAGAGGTGGCAAGAATACACAGAAGAACTACACAAAAAAGATCTTCATGATCCAGATAACCACGATGGTGTGATCACTCACCTAGAGCCAGTTATCCTGGATTGTGAAATCAAGTAAGCCTTAGGAAGCATCACTACTAACAAAGCTAGTGGAGGTTATAGAATTCCAGTTGAGCTACTTCAAATCCTTAAACATGATGCTGTGAAAGTGCTGCACTCAACATGCCAGGAAATTTGGAAAATTCAGCAGTGGCCACAGGACTGGAAAAGATCAGTTTTTGTTCCAATCCCAAAGAAAGGCAATTCCAAAGAATGTTCAAACTACTACACATTTGCATTCATCTCACACACTAGCAAAGTAATGTTCAAAATTCTCCAAGCCAGGCTTCAACAGTATATGAGCCATGAACTCCCAGATGTTCAAGCTGGATTTATAAAGGGCAAAGGAACCAGAGATCAAATTGCCAACATCCATTGGATCATCAAGAAAGCAAGAGAGTTCCAAAAATAAAAAAAAAACATCTACTTCTGCTTTACTGACTACACCAAAGCCTTTGACTGTGTGAATCACAACAAACTGTGGAAAATTCTTAAAGAGATGGGAGTACCAGACCACCTCACCTGCCTCCTGAGAAATCTGTATGCAGGTCAAGAAGCAACTTTTAGAACTGGACATGGAACAACAGACTAGCTCCATATTGGAAAAGGAGTACATCAAGGTTGTATATTGTCACCCTGCTTATTTAACTTATATGCAGAGTACATCATGTGAAATGCCAGGCTAGATGAAGCACACGCTAGAATCAAGATTGCAGGGAGAAATATCAATAACCTCAGATACACAGATGACACCACCCTTATTATAGAAAGCAAAGAGGAACTAAAGAGCCTCTTGATGAAAGTGAAAGAGGAGAGTGAAAAAGTTGGCATAATACTCAACATTCATAAAACTAAAAGCATGGCATCTGATCCCACCATTTCATGGCAAATAGATGGGGAAACAATGGAAATAGTGATAGGCTTTTTTCTCTTGGGCATCAAAATCACTGCAGATGGTAACTGCAGCCATGAAATTAAAAGATAGTTGCTCCTTGGAAGAAAAGCTATGGCCAACCCAGACAGCCTATTAAAAAGCAGAAACATTACTTTGCCAACTAAGGTCCATCTAGTGAAGGCTATGCTTTTTCTAATTGTCATGTATTGTGTGAAAGTTGGATGATAAGGAAAGCTGAGCACCAAAGAGTTGATGTTTTGGAACTGTGCTGTTGGAGGAGACTCTTGAGAGTCCTATGGACTTCAAGGAGATCAAACCAGTCAATCCTAAAGGAAATCAGTCCTGACTATTCATTGGAAGGACTGATGCTGAAGCTGAAGCTCCAGTACATTGGCCACCTAATGCGAAGAACTGACTCATTGGTAAAGACCCTGATGCTGGGAAAGATTGAAGGCAGGAAGAGAAGAGGATAAGAGAAGATGAGTTGGTTGGATGGCATCACCAACTCTATGGACATGAGTTTGAGCAAGCTCTGGGAGTTAGTGAAGGACAGGGAAGCCTGGCATGCTTCAGTCCATGGGACTGCAAAGAGTCGGATACAACTGAGTGACTGAACTGAACTGATCCAAAAGAATTTAGATCATCATCTCCAGGAGGTAGCTACACACCCATGTTCTTTTTAGCACTATTTATAGTAGCCAAGATATGGAAACAATACAATTGTCCATTAGCAGATTAATAGACAGAGAAAATATGGACCTAAACAAAATGGGAGAATAGTTGCCCTTTAAAATGAAAGTAATCTTGCCATTCTCAACAACATGGATGAACCTGGAGAACATTACGCTAAGTGAAATAAGCCAGTTACATGAAGACAATACTGTATGTTTCCATTTATAGAAGGCATTTAAAATAGACTCAGAAGCAGAGAGTATAATGGTGTTTTCTATGAGTGAAGTACTAGGGCAAACGGAGCACTGTTATTCAATGGATATCAAGTTTCAGTTATGCTATATGATTAAAGTCTAGAGATCAGTTCTCCAACATAATAATTCTACTTAATAATAGTGTACTTAAAATTTAAGAGAATACATAAATTTCTCACCACAAAATACTGTGAGTGGGGAACACACTTCAAAATGGTGAGTAGGGAACACATTGGAAGTGTTGGATATGTTCCTTTCTGTAGAGATGATGTTACAGGTGTTTGCACATGTCCAAACTCATATTTAGTTATGCATATTAAATATGAAAAAAAAAATGTGTTTCAGAAGGGTTTTCTCTGGGAATGAAAGGGGGAAGCGTTGTCTATCAACTCATGCTTTCCAGTGGTAAGGCGTGGCTGTGAAGCATTAACTATTCCAGCCTGCATTTCTACAAATGCATTAAAAATGCCCACAGACATCTCATGTTGTGGCCTTCTGGAACCTAGGATCAAGAAAGGAAAGACATCACCCGAGGGAATGTGTGGGAATTTCATACAATCGTGGCTGGGAAAAGGCAAGACCAGAAGATTTGGAGAGTGTTTAAAGTGCCCCAAACCACGCATATAAAGGTCCCAAGCAAGACACAGGCCATTGATATGGAAAGAGTTGCAGCCTTCTGCCCCTGGAAAGTGGTCCAGTGGAAAAGATCAAGGTACCTCTGGAGGTGGAGGAGTCGAGGGGTACTGGGAAAATGAGAAATGAACACATTTTCAATAAGTTTTTTCTACATTTGCTTCTTTTTGTCCCCCTTCTCTACAAGGATGGTGTTTAAAAAAAGTAATGCACATTTAAGTGCATCACCATCAGAAGCAATGCTGTTGCAAGAAAGGGGACCCCTTCCAGGGCCTGAAAGTGGGCTCTTGTGAGGAGAAACACCAGAGATGATATTGGGGAGACAAAGCAAGAGATGTTATTGGGAAGGGGGCACCCAGGGGGAAAGAAGGAGGGTAAGGAAACCCAGGAGGATTGCTCTGCCACGTGGCTCAAAGTCTTGGGTCTTATGGTGATGGGATTAATTTCTGGCTTGTCTTTGGCCAATTACTGTGTGTTTCCCTTAACAATGTGACTCTATAGGGGTCAGTTTCCTTAATGTATATAGCACTGGTGAAGAAACCAAACTTCTCTGAAGGATAGAAAGTGCGTCAACACCAAGCCAGTGAATATGCTTGTCCAAACAGAAACAATAGTGTGGGCAAATTAGAAGGGCTGGTGGCTGATGCCAGAGAGGCTTTTGTTAAGGTGAAAAGGCATGGATTAGGACAGAGCAAAAGAAAGTCCACCAGGGAAGGGAGTCAGGAAATGAAAAAGGAATTTTTTCTAGAACCAAAGTCAATAATCAGTTTAGGACATGAGGAAGACCCAGATTCATGCAGAGGAGCAGAAAGCAGTTTCTCTGGAAATAAGAATCCCAGGGAGAGCAGCAAGATCTGGGCAAAGATTCCTGTGTCAAGGGCTCTGAGAGGTGGTTTTAGGAAAGGGAGGGACATGGACAATCCTGAGAGGAGACCTGAAGTGACACCAGACACTAGAGCTTAGATGTGACAGTGACACTGGCACCACCTTAGAGGGTCATGCTGGTCAGACAGTAGCTGAGAGGGAAGGACACGGGTGGGGAAGGAAGCAGGGCAAGAGCATGACGAACCCGCACCTTTTCAACTCATACTGCTAAGCCTGTCATAAGATAGTGAATCATTTCTAAGAAGTCACCTTATTATGGTTGTTCAAGCAGTTCATGGGATTCCCAGGCAGTACTAGTGGTAAAGAACCTGCCTGCCAATGCAAGAGATGCAAGAGATGCAGTTTCGATCTCTGGGTCAGGAAGATCCCCTGGAGGAGGGAATGGCAACCCATTCCAATATTCTTGCCAAGAGAATCCCCATGGACAGCGGAGCCTGGCATGCTACAGTCCATAGGGTCTCAAAGAGTCAGACACAGGTGAAGCAATTTAGCATGCACGCAAGCACTTCATGTATATCTTTCTAAAATAATGCTTTCCTCTCTTTCTCTCTCTCTCCCCTTCCTTCCTTCTTCCTTCATTTCTCCCTTTCTTCTTTCACTCCCTTCTTCTCTCCCTCTTTCCTTCAATCTTTCCTTCCTCCCTCTCTTCTATGAACATATGCATCTATCAAGGAAAACAATAATTGCACATTGACTGAGCATCTTCCAGACAATGGATGAGGCTAAAGTGTAATTAGAGCTTTGGAGAACTAAATAAAGGAGATCCCAGTGGTGGCTTCAACTTCAACTTGCTCAACTTCTTTCGGAGAAGGCAATGGCACCCCACTCCAGTACTCTTGCCTGGAAAATCCCAGGGGTGGAGGAGCCTGGAAGGCTGCAGTCCATGGGGTCGCTAAGAGTCAGACACGACTTAGCGACTTCACTTTCACTTTTCATTTTCATGCACTGGAGAAGGAAATGGCAACCCACTACAGTGTTCTTGCCTGGAGAACCCCAGGGACGGTGGAGCCTGGTGGGCCGCCGTCTATGGGGTCGCACAGAGTCGGACCTGACTGAAGCGACTTAGCAGCAGCAGTGGTGCTGTGCCTGGGACTCAGGTTAATGTGAGATAAGAGAGGTAAAGCAGTGGGAAGGGAGGAGCCATCCACATACCTGAATTTTAAGAATGTTTGAATTTCCTAAGGGCCACACCTAGTAAGAGATTGTGCATTGAGGTCAACCCTGGGTTAGTGACCTCTGTTTCACCTTATCCTGATCAGAGGATGTGGCTAGTTCATGAACTCAAAGAATCAGACTTTCTTATTCTTTGTTGCCCACAAAAACACAGATCCCATGAGAAGTAGAGTCTTAGGGCTTTTCCAACATGCTGGACAGATCCAGTCTTAACTGTCCATCCCCAGTGACATGCACAACATGGTCAATGTGGCATCTTAAGGCCCTTTAGAGGGAAGCATTTCCAAAGCAGACATTTTAACTTTTCCTTTCCTTTCCCAGGTTTGGATTTACTAAGAGATGGAATATCAGATGCTTCACTTATTACTACCATTCCCATGGCCTCCCAGGAGACACAGTAATGCCTATTGTTCATCTCCACATTCACTCAGGAAATTAAAATGCTCAACAAAATTAATCTGAACTAAATATTAGGGTCCTGTTAAACAGGTATGGTTATTTCTGGTCCCAGGAGCCTGGAGTTTCACTCTGATTTAACGTATCACCACCCAAGAACCCTGTTTCCCATAGCAACCACACTACAAATGGTAGACAGTGAGAACAGACCCGTCAAACAAAGTGACATCACCGTCAAACAATGAGTGCCCCACAAAATGTTAAGCCAGAGATTTTCACCACTAAAGCTGGAATGAAGACAGTTTAGCACCCCCAAATCCCACTTCCTTAAGGCAAGGCTCATATTCTATATAAAATGCCAGCTGGCCAGAGATTTCTCACCAGACCCAGGAGACCAGACAACTCAAACGATTCTTCACATCAGGTGAGACTCTTCACATGGATTTTCTTAATATTTGCCCAATGATATTGTATTTTGATTAAAATCTCTTTGCCATGATGTGATATATTTATTTTAAATGCAAAGTAATTTATGTTTAAGGTGACTATAGATCTTTCTGACTTCTCACTTAGATTACAGCTGTGGAATTTGGGGTCAGAAAAGGGGAATAGTTTCTGTTGACCATCTGTTCAGTTGGCAGGAGGATATAGACTGCAGCTCATGTTCAGGGCAATTTTAGTGACATTTTAATATTCTCTTTTATTAATTTTTAGACTTTGCAAAATCGAGAGGCACTGCATTGGCACTTTGGATGTACAAAAGATAACACTTTTCTTTACTCCTTGAACCTATGATCCATCAGAGAATGTAATACATAGGAGTAATTTACAAAAAAATACTGCACATAGAATAGAGAGGATGAGGCAGGTATTGTGCTGAGTCAGAATGAGAAAGATGACGGGATCTGGGAGGAGAGCCATGAGGGGTGAGCGTGTATGGACAAGCAACAACAGAATGGAAAGACTTCCAGAAACAAACACCAAGAAGACAATGTGAACAGAAGCTCATAGACAGAATTGTGTGGGCTTACGGATTTTCCTATGAGAAGTGAGGCACTCTATGTGAGGGATATGAGAGGGTAGACACCAGATTTTGAACTTTAACACTTTTTCAATTGATTGTAAACTGAGGGCTTCAGTCAATCACAGGAACCTGAAGTTATGTTATGTGGCTAATGTAGGTTTTTGGAAAAGAACAGGAAGAAAGGAAGCAAAGAGAAAGGCTCCACTCCCATGGGATCAAAATAAACCACCTTTAAACTTTTCCTCTTGAAAGTGTACAGGAATCCTCAGTTTCCTTTGATTCTCAAATTCAAGGGAACAAAAATAAAGAGAAGAGAAGCTTTTGTTTCTTAAGGGGCATGAAATTAAGATATTTGTCATTAGACTTGGCTTCCTCCTTGTTTTACTAAACTACTAAGTCTGCTTTTCTGTCTCTAGGTCCAGCCTTCTTTAAAGCATGAGTTCATATCAGCAGAAACAGCCTTTCACCCCACCCCCTGGGCCTGAGCAGCAGCAGGTGAAACAGCCCTGCCAGCCTCCACCTCCACCTCAGGAACCATTTGTTCCCATAACTGAGGAGCCATGCCTTCCAAATGTTCCACAACCGGACATCAAGATTCCCGAGCAAGGCTATTCCACACTTCCGGAGCCATGTCCCGTCAGAGATCCGGAGCCAGTCTACACCAACGTCCCTCAGCCTGGAAATACCAAGGTGCCTGAGGCATACCCCTCAGTGGTCATTCCAGGTCCAAACCAGCAGAAGGTCAACCAGAAGTAACGTGGTCCACTGCTATGCCCTTGAGGAACCAACCTCCGGATCTTGAACACCTTTCTCCCTTTTGTTTCTCTGTCTTCATTGTGTAGATCTTGCAATGAGTATTTTCTCTCCCTGAGTCACAGCCTCTCTTGTTTGCATCCTAAAAATATGTGCTATGAGGTTTTCCTTACTCTGAACGGTCCTCTGAGCTCTGCGTTCTGCAGAAGGCCTTAGCAGCTTTACTGGTTCTCAGTTGCTTGGGGTTCATCGGAGGGGAGAAGCTGGATTTGAAGAAATACTTCTTTCCCTTTCTACCTCTATTAAAACACCTTTAAGCACACTCCTGGATGTTGGTGTCATTGGCTGACTGTGCCCCATTCTTTGCTGTCCCATAATGAATAGGACTTGCAGTTAGAGAGGAGTTGGTATAGATAACATCTGTCTAATTCTGGTACCCTGGGCTTCTATAGGGGTGTGTGTGTGTGTGATTACATTTAGGGGGCATCCTTGGGATGGCAATAGCTACAGTGTAATAGAAATCAGAGCCTGTCGTTCAGGCAGCCATACCTGGAGCAGATTTCTTCTCTGGCAGTGGACTGAGTTCTGCTTGTTCCAAGCCACCTCCAAGCCCGTGTGCACTCCCTCCAAGACTCCAGTTTATTCCAAAAAACATCACTCCTAAATGTGTCTCCTTTGCTGTCTTTCAAGTAGGATCATCAGTACTATTCTAGATTCCATACATATGTGTTAATATATGATATTTGTCTTTCACAGTGGGGGAAGGAGAGGGTGGGATGGTGTGAAAGAATAGCATTGAAACATATGCATTATCATATGTAAAATAGATAGCCAGTGGGAGTTCAATGCATGATGCAGGGAACTCAAAGCCAGTGCTCTCTGACAACCTAGAGGGGTGGGGTTGGTGGGGGTGGGGTAGTGAGAGAAGGGTTCAGGAGGGAGGGGACATATGTATACCTAATGCGGATTCATGTTGGTGTATGGCAAAAACCATTACAACATTCTAAAGTAATTGTTCTGTAAAGTAAAAATAAAAAATTTTCAAAAACATCATTCCTACATTCTTGAACCTGATATTCTGGTTTTCTTCACTAGTTTTTACTTTACCCACACAAGGAGGCATTTGATTATAAGCAGCTACATGCTCATATGATCTGACACATGGGCCTCGTGTGATTAACCCTTCTACTCAAGTCCTTCTTTGTCTGCCCCCTTCTAACTATAAATAACAGTAATGATCAGAGGGGTTCTAGTTTCTTGAAGTGATTCTTCTATTTTGATACACTCTGTAAAGGCTTTCTGACTCATATTCTGTTTTTAAATTTTTATTGGAGTATAGTTGATTTGCAATCTTGTGTTTTTTTCAGGTATACAGCAAAGTGAATCATATAACTGATGTGTGTGTGTGTGTGTGTGTGTGTGTGTGTACACTCTTTTTCTAGATTCTTTCCCATATAGGCCATTACAGAGAGGACTGAGTAGATTTCCTTGTGCTATACAGTAGGTCCTTTTCAGTTATCTATTTCATATATAGAACGGACTTAGGGACACAACAGGGAAAGGAGAGGGTGGGACTAACTGAGCGGGTAGCACTGACATCTGTACATTACAGTGTGTAAGATAGGTAACCAAGGGGGAGCTGGTGTACAACACAGGGTGCTCAGCCTGGTGCTCTGTGACAGCCTAGAGGGATAGGACGGAGGGTGGGTGGTGGCAGGGAGGCTCAAGAGGGAGGGGATACGTGTATACTTATGACTGATTCAGCAGAAACCAATATAACATAGTAAAGCAATTATCCTCCACTTAAAAATATATATATTTTTAAAGTAATGTGTATATGTTTATTCCAATCTCCCAATTTAATTCTCCCTGCTCCTTACTCCCAGGTAACCATAAGTTTGTTTTTTACTTCTGTTTTGTAAACAAGTTCATTTGTACCCTTTTTTCAGATTCCACATATAAACAGTATCATATGATATTTGTCCTTTTTTTTTTTTTTGTCAGACTTCCTTCACTCAGTTTGAAAATCTCTAGGTCCATTCATGTTGTTGCAAATGACATTATTTCATTCTTTTTATGCTGAGTAATATTCCAATGCATTTATGTACCACATCTTTATCCATTCCTCTGTTGATGGACATTTATATTGCTTCTATGCCTTGGCTATAGTAAATGGTGCTGCAATGAACTTTGGCATGCATGCATCTTTTCAATTTACAGTTTTTTCCAAGTATATGCACAAGGAATGGGACTGCTGAGTCATATCGTGTTTCCATTTCTAGTTTTTTTTTAAGGAACCTCTATACTATTCTCCATAGTGGCTGTACCAATTTACTTTCCCACAAACAGTGCAAGAGGGTTCCCTTCTCTCTACACCCTGTCCAGTATTTATTGTTCGTAGATTTTCTTATGATGGCTGATTTGACCAGTGTGAGATGATAGATTTTGTAGCTTTCTGTCATTGTAGCTTTGATCTGCATTTCTTTAAGTATTAGTGATATTGAGCATCTTTTCATGTGCTCTTTGGCCATTTGTATGTCTTTTTTTTTTTTTTTTTTGAGAAATATCTATTCAGATCTTCCACCCAATTTTTGATTAGGCTGTTTACTATTTAGATACTGAGTTCTATGAGCTGTTTGTATGTTTTGGAAATTAATGCCATGTTGGTTGCCTCATTTGCAAATATTTCCTCCCATTCTGAGAGTTGTCTTTTCATTTTGTTTATGGTTTCCTTTGCTGAGCAAAGGCTTTTAAGTATATCCCATATGCCTTTGTTTTTATTTTATTACTCTAAGATGCGAGATGAAAAAGACCTTGCTGTGATTTATTCTGTCACATATTCTTGATACATATACATTCCAGAGGTTACAAGGTGATCTTGAACTGTCTTTTTTGTGTTTCCTTCTCCTGATGCTTCCAAAAGTTTTGGAAGGGTGATGATTTTGGCGTGCTACTTTGTTTGCTGAGTCATCTCACTAACTATTCATAAAATTCCACTGCGGCCCATGCTACTTGAACAATGGCCATTTGGATTTCACTTTCCATTAGGTCTGAAGCTTTATGAATGAGTTCAGAGAATTAGGGACACTTCGTTTATAATGATATCCAAGGCCCAATTTGGAGTATACAGGGGTCTGTAACATTTTCTGGAAGCAGCAGCATGCTTCAGGCCTGAGTGCCCACAGATTCTATTTATCCCAGAAGACACATTTGGTCCAGTGTCTTAGATGAATTGTGCCTTTACCCATTTGGCAAAATTTGGCTTTAGAGTGAATGCAGCTGCATTGTGTAATGTTTGCACTCGTCCTCTGTATAAATGAGAATGGACTGAGGGGAAGGTACTTGCTAGACTGGTATTTCTCTTTGAAGTCTGGACCAGCACAGTGGCTAGACCTAATGCTCATTCCAAAGTTGGAAAAGTTTAGGTTCAAATCAGCGACAAATGGAGAGAAGAAGATACAGTAGCTGAGGACAAAAGAATGAATAAATGGATTGTGCACAGAGGGAAACTCAACATTACCTGGGTTCCTTTAATGCAGCTCAAAGCAAAAAATAATATTGTTTCTTAGCCCAATTACACTAGAGTCTCCAGGTAGTCAAAGCTATGGTTTTTCCAGAGTCATATATGATGTCAGAGTTGGACCATAAGAAAGGCTGAGCACCAAATAATTGATGCTTTTGAATTGTGGTACTAGAGAAGACTCTTGAGAGTCCCTTGAACTGCAAGGAGATTAAACCAGTCAATCCTAAGGAAATAAACCCTGACTGTACATTGGAAGGACTGTTGCTGAAGCTGAACTTTTGCCACTTGAAGAGCTGACTCATTGGAAAAGATCCTGATACTAGGAAAGATTGAAGGCAAAAAGAGAATGGGGTAGCAGAGGATGAGACGGTTAGATAGCATTACCAACTCAATGGACATGAATTTGATCAAACTCTGGGAGACAGTGGAGGACAGAGGAGACTGACATGCTACAGTCCATGGGGTTGCAAAATCAGACACAACTCGGTGACTAAACAGCAACAACAACCAGATGCCAAAGAAGGTGAAGCTGTATGTTGACTGAGACCACTCCTGCTTTCGGAATCTTATAAGGTTAAACAGAATTTTTAAAATCTCAGTGGCATCATCTGGAAGACCTTCTGATTCTACAATATGATGAGGAACTGTACCAATGGTTAATGACTGAGCAGAACTGTAATAAAAGGATAGTAAATTTTAACTCATCTTCCAGGATACATATACTCTAAAAATATTATTTGGGATGGAATTTCTGGGAAATACTCCCTACAGGGCAACCTAACAATGTAGCGTATGACTCCCTGCAGGCAGGTCACTATGTAACTATAAACCCTGATGATTGAATGGAAGAAAGGAGTTTTAAATGACAAAATGCAGCAGTTGGTTGGCTGAAAAAAATACAGTCATACAATTATCACCCTTTTTTGTCATGGATGGAAAACTAAGAAACAGAGTTTTTTTAAAGATGGGGTTTTGATGAGATTAAATAAGTAGGCATATTGTGGCGAATCAAATTACCCTGAGGATTGGACCACTGAGATGAGAGAGCCTATGGAAGTCCTTAGGGCATGAAAGTGAAAGTGAAGTCGCTCAGTCGTGTCCGACTCTTTGCGACCCTGTGGATTGTAGCCCACCATGCTCCTCTGTCCATGGGATTTTACAGGCAAGAGTACTGGAGTGGGTTGCCATTTCCTTCACCAGAGGATCTTCCTGACCCAGGGATCGAACCCAGGTCTCCTGCATTGTAAGCAAGACGCTTTACCGTCTGAGCCACCAGGGAAGTCCTGGTGGGCATACTTAGGCATACTCAGATGAAATCACAGGTAGGTGTGACTACTACTGTCTAATCCTACTAGATGGGTCCCCATATATTGAGTACAAAACATGTATTCTAACTGCATTCAGATAATATATATATAGTGGCAACTGTAATAGTTTACACGAACCATCTGGTGATGATACTGCTTATAGACACCAATCCTGAAGGTGCTATAGTGATGACTGTCTCCCTGGATGGTCCTGGCCAGTGGTAATCATGGTCAAAATCTCTTCCCTACTGACAGGAGAAATGACAGTTCAGGGAACTGTCTAACTGATGTGATGATGGGTTGATTCAGTGATACTTTATTTGCTGGAGCATAGCTGGTGACTCTGTCACAGATTTCAAGTATCTCCACTTCCTCTTCCTCCTCATTCTCCTATTCTTCCTCCTTTTCCATTTACCAAACCACATCCTTGAAAAATTCCTGATCAAGACAAGGAAAGAAGATCTAGGAACATCACGTTAAACATTTAATTGGCAACAATTAGTCAGCACTTATGGAGAAGGCAATGGCACCCCACTCCAGTACTCTTGCCTGGAAAATCCCATGGATGGAGGAGCCTGGTAGGCTGCAGTCCATGGGGTCGCACAGAGTCGGACATGACTGAAGTGACTTAGCAGCAGCAGCAGTCAGCACTTAAAAAAGATAGGAAAGTTCTATTCATTAATGCATAGACAACATGTCAATGCACCAAGTTGGATAGTTAAGAGGTGTACATTGGGGAGCAAAGTGTAATATGGGTCTGGAAAAAGTGTAAAAGGGGTCTGTAAGGTTGAAGGAAAAGATAGAGAATAAACATTAGAATAATTTTTTTTTAAATAACTGTCTTTAGAGACCTAAAACATGTTTGGAAAGAGTAGAAGAAGGCAAATATATCAGATCAGTCCTAAGTTTCTATGCCACCTAGACTTCTATGCCAACTGGATTTCAGAACTTTGGTTCGCTCATCCTTTCTTCCCTCCCACACCTACTCTCAACCACTTATATGTGACGATGTGAGTCTTAAATGGTATCTTACATTTATTTCTGGTTTTGTGAAATTTAAATCTGATATTTCATTATGGAATAAAAAGATTTATTTCCTGATGAAAGAATTTTAAGTACATGACAGTAGTCTAAGGAAATGATGGGGTGACAAGAGATGGATTATCCTGATTTCATTAGAAATGTGTTTCCACATTATACAGTAACATGGACTTCCGTGGTGGCTCAAATGGTGAAGAAACTGTCTGAAAAATCCAGTTTAATCCCTGGGTCAGGAAGGCCCACTGGAGAAGGAAATGACTCGGTTCAGTCATTCAGTTGTGTCTGACTATTTGTGACCACATGGACTGAAGCAAGCCAGGCTTCCCTGTCCATCACAAGCTCACGGAGCTTGCTCAAACTCATGTCCATTGAGTCGGTGCTGCCATCCAGCCATCTCATCCTCTGTTGTCCCCTTCTCCCTTCAATCTTTCCCAGCACCAGGGTCTTTTACAGTGAGTCAGTGGACTCAAAAGAGTCTTCTCCAACACCACAGGTCAAAAGATTCAATTCTTCAGCGCTCAGCTTTCTTTATAGTCCAACTCTCACATCCATACATGACTACTGGAAAGACCATAGCTTTGACTAGATGGACCTTTGTTGACAAAGTAATGTTTCTGCACTTTAATATGCTTTCTAGGTTGGTCATAGCTTTTCTTCCAAGGAGCAAGCGTCTTTTAATTTCATGGCTGCAGTCACCATCTGCAGTGATTTTGGAGCCACCAAAAATAAAGTTTCTTACTGTTTCCATTGTTTCCCCATTTATTTTCCATGAAGTGATGGACCAGATGCCATGATCTTCATTTTTTGAATGTTGAGTTTTAAGCCAACATCTTCACTCTTCTCTTTCACCTTCATCAAAAGGCTCTTTATTTCTTCTTTGCTTTCTGCCGTAAGGGTGATGTCATCTGTGTACCTGAGGTCATTGATATTTCTCCCAGCAATTTTGATTCCAGCTTGTGCTTCATCCAGCCAGGCATTTCATATGATATACTCTGCATATAAGTTAAATAAGCAGGGTGACAATATACAACCTTGACGTACTCCTTTTCCTGTTTGGAACCAGTCTGTTGTTTCATGTCCAGTTCTAACTGTTGCTTCTTGACCTGCATACAGATTTCTCAGGAGTCAGATAAGGTGGTCTGGTATTCCCATCTCTTGAAGAATTTTCCACATTTTGTTGTGATTCACACAGTCAAAGTCTTTGGTGTATTCAATAAAGCAGAAGTAGATATTTTTTTGGAACTCTTTTGCTTTTTTGATGATCCAACGGATATTGGCAATTTGATCTTTGGTTCCTCTGCCTTTTCTAAATCCAGCTTGAACATCTGGAATTTCATGGTTCATGTACTGTTGAAGCCTGGCTTGGAGAATTTTGAGAATTATGTTGCTAGCATGTGAGATGAGTGCAATTGTATGGTAGTTTGAACATTCTCTGGCATTGTCTTTCTTTGGGATTGGAATGAAAGCTGACATTTTCCAGTCCTATGAGTTTTTCAAATTTGCTGGCATAGTGAGTGGAGCACTTTCACAGCATCATCTTTCAGGATTTGAAAAAATAGCTCAACTGGAATTCCATCATCTCCACTAGCTGTGTTTGTAGTGATGCTTCCTAAGGCCTACTTCACTTCACATTCCATGTTGTCTGGCTCTAAGTGAGTGATCACACCATTGTGGTTATCTGGGTCATGAAGATTTTTTTTTGTATAGCTCTTCTGTGTATTCCTGCCACCTCTTCTTAATATCTTCTGCTTCTATTAGGTCCGTACCATTTCTGTCCTTTATTGTGCTCATCTTTGCATGAAATGTTCCCTTGGTATCTCTAATTTTCTTGAAGAGATCTCTAGTCTTTCCCATTCTATTGTTTTCCTCTATTTCTTTGCATTGATCACTGAGAAAGGCTTTCTTATCTCTCCTTGCTATCCCTTGGAACTCTGCATTCAAATGGGTATGTCTTTCCTTTTTTTCTTTGCCTTTCACTTCCCTCTTCTCAGCTATTTGTAAGCCCTCCTCAGACAACCATTCTGCATTTCTGCATTACTTTTTCTTGGGAATGGTCTTGGTTACTGCCTCCTGTACAATGTTACAAACCTGACCTAAATCAAATCCCTTATGATTATACAGTGGAAGTGACAAAAAGATTCAAGGGATTAGATCTGATGGACAGAGTGCCTGAAGAACTATGTATGGAGGGAATGGCTACCCACTCCAGTCTCCTTGTCTGGAGAATTCAATGGACAGAAAAGCTCTGTGGGCTACAGTCCATGGGGTTGCAAAAGAGTCATACGTGACTGGACGACTAACACTTTCACACTTTCATAGCAACAGAAAGCCAGCATTGTAACTTTATTCCTAGAACAGACAGGGTGCCTAACCAGCCATGGGTTATAATGAAAAACTTCCGTGTCTAATGGGACAATACATAAAAAGGAAAGAACAGAGAAACTATAGAATTGTTGAAAGCTAAATGTCTGAAGGAAATGGCAATCCACTCCAGTGTTCTTGCCTGGGAAATCCCATGGACAGAGGAACCTGGAGGACTATAGTCCATGGGGCCACAAAGAATTGGACACAACTTAGTGACTAAATAACAAAAATCTCTGAAAAGGCAGAAATGAAATCTTTTGCCAAGGTTGGAAAATGTACTAGGTCATTGTTTCCAGAACTTTAGTTATCTTCTAAATGCTCATTATATTTGTCATAATTACACATCACATGTGTTATGTATTATCAATATCTTTTGCTTTAAATTCACTTTATACTAACTTTTTGAAGTTTTAATTGGATGTAGGCAATCATACACATAAACAGGCAGGTAAAATGTTCAAATTATATACTACAATATAGTAAGAAACACAGAGATAAAAATGAGAAAGAGAGAAAGAGATTATGAAGGTTGGCAAATTCAAAATCTGCAGAACCAAAACCCTAGTGGAAGGCCATCAGGCAGAGGTATTTGTTCTTACCTGGAGGACGACAGCCTTTTCTATTCAGGCTTTCAATGGATGAAATGAAGACTACCCACTTTATAGAGGGCAACCTCCTTTACTCAACCACTGATTTAAGTATTAATCTCATGCAAAACATCTTTAGAGAAATACCCAGAATAACGTTTGATCAAATATCTGGGCACCCTGTGCCAGTCAAGTCAGCCCATATTAACCACCAAATGTAGTGTCCAGCATACTGACAAACTGTGTGAAGAAAGTAGAGCAGGAAATATTTATAAGTTTATTTGACATATATTCCACTTTGACCAATATGGAAAATCTAAAAAGTGGGTTAAAAGTAGGTAAAATTAGTATTAATAATTGAGGAGTCGTGTATGAATGGCAGCTTGTGTTAATGACTAAACTATTAATAAAGTATTTTAACTTTCATATAAAATTACTTGTTTGAATCACATTGCTTATTAGATTAAGTTTCCCAATAATTTCAAAGGGGTAGGAAGCCAGAAAATTTGAACTGTTTTCTGAGCTTTCTTCAAAAGTGGAAGAATTTAAAATGTCAGTTGGGAGACATTCTGTAGAAGAAGATAGTATATCATGTTGGGAATTATGAGCAAATAGCTTACTTTCAGTTACAGGCCTAGGGTCCGAAGTGCCAGAACATCTGAATTATGGTAGGTGATACTAAGCTCCTAGTGAATTCCCTGTGGACAGAGTTGAAACAGAATTATTAAGGTCACTGAAACCTGCTTGATGTCCTTTATTCCAAGGAGAAAAACAGTGAAAGGATGATCCTAGAGGTCACCATTTTACTGAGCAGATCTAAGTGTTACGATGGGATGGCTAGTGAGATGATCTGCAACCTGCCCTCCGTCCATTTTAGAAGAAGAAAGGAGACTTAGATTAGCAGGCTGTTGATCAGGGGAGAAAGCATTATAAGAAGGGCTGGAGGTAAAGAGAAAAGTGTCACCAGGTAGCCAGGTGCTTTGCAACCTAGTATGTACAGCAAAATGGTGACCAGTTCAACTGGAATAAGACAGGAAATTTTATAATTCATGGACGGTGAAAGATAGAAAAGGGTCATATTCCCCAATCAAGAAAGGGAGCTTTTGAGTACAAATTAGAGAACCCTCCAAATCCTCCCTCTGTCATAAACCCCTGATACTGAGAACTAAGGCAGGGACTTTTTGAGTCATGAGAACCTAATCCAGTGAGGAGATCCTGGAGCAGGACATTTCCTCTTTTCAGAGTCCCTGTCAAGCCAGTTATGGATGGATTTGCATTTTGGTTGGGAAATGACTGGACCAGTTTCGGCAGCTCCACCTCCCCTTGGTGGGGCACCAAACCCAGATAAAAAGGCCCTCTGTTGCACCAGTGCCATCCTCCTGCTACTCAAGTCCTGATAGACTTTGGAGAAACTGGTGAGTCTGATTCTTCAGTTCAACTTTGTTCTTGGGCTCCAGAATATTGAATTTATGCTGGAGGCAGCAAATTCGGTGGGTCCAAAGTTATGATCAAGTGTTTAATGGTACTTATTGGATGGGAGGCTTTCCCTGGTGGCTCAAATGGCAAAGAATCTGCCTGCGATGTGAGAGACCTGGGTTCCATCCCTGGGTCAGGAAGATCCCCTGGAGAAGGGAACAGCACTCCAGCATTCTTGCCTGGAGAATTCCATAGACAGAGGAACCTGGCAGGCTACAGTTCATGGGGTCACAAAAAGTCAGACACTACTGAGCGAATTTCACTTTCATTGGATGGGAATTTGGGCACAGTGGTATACTGTATTTATTAAGTTTCTGGTACATACTTTGAATTACCCTATTGAACTGTAAATTAATAGGAAATCTTTGACATGAAAAGGGAAACAAAAAAGTATTTTTTCTGTTTTTGCATCTTCCTGGTGTCCTTCTGCTGTAATTTCAGAAGCATTTATCTTAAAAGGTATGAGGTCCTGTGTCCCTCCTGATGACCCTTTGTGCTGTACACAAGTTATCCTGTTGGGACCTCATGAGAGATAATAAAGATAAGAATTGCTTGTGAGCTTGCCCAGGATTTTAGAACTTGTGATGGCTTTTCCTGAAAATGCTGTTTTCCTGAAAACAAAATAAAACAAAACAAAACATCACGTGTGTTTTAAACAAAACTATTTTTTTAAAACATTGTATGATAAAGTGAAGACTTTCTCTCGGCTAATGAAGCAATTTTCTAAGGAGGGAGTAGCCAGAAATTTGTTAAAAGAAGTTGAAGAGTTTAAAGGGCATTGGAGATTGGAGAGGTTCTGTCTGATGGTATTACACAATTTTTGCCACGTCCCTCTGTAGGAGTTCCTTGTTGTGAACACTGTTATGTAATTTCTTTCAGATTCTAAGATTCCAGAAAGATGTCTTATCAGCAGCAGCAGTGCAAGCAGCCCTGCCAGCCACCTCCAGTAGTGTGCCCTCCCAAGTGCCCTGAGCCTTGCCCACCTCCAAAGTGCCCTGAGCCCTGTCCACCTCCAAAGTGCCCTGAGCCTTGCCCACCTCCAAAGTGCCAGCAGAAATGCCCTCCTGTGCCACCTCCCCAACAATGCCAGCAGAAGTGCCCACCCAAAAGCAAGTAGAAGCATCAGCTTTTATCTGGATCAGGAAAGGATGAGGACAGTTGACTCACCTAGCTCCACAGCTCCACCTTCATCTTCTCTTTAAAGCCTATCATGGATACAGAAGAAGCTTCTCCACCCTTCAGCTGGCAATATGCCTGTGATGACTCCTCACAGCCAGAGATATTGCCTTCCTGAGGCTGCTGCGCCACTTTCCTCTGGGAGGACAACTGAGAAAGCATCACAGCACTTCAGAGGGAAGAGCAACAGCTCTCCTCCTGGGCACCATCATGGGACTGTCTCCCTGTATTCTGTGTCTGTCACCTGGGGACGGGTTTCTATCAGCTGGGCAATTGTTACTTATCCTCCACTTCCTGAGTAAACTACAATTTCTTTGTGTGGCATAAAAATGTTTTCTTTCTTTTAAAGCCTGCTTTTAACAGTATCATATCATCATCTTGGTTTGTTTACACCCTTCTTTGATGCCAAGTTTTAGGCTCTCACAATCAGTGTTATCTGAATCTTGCCATGCTGTTAACAATCATTTCTATACAATTTCAATACATATTATTTTCTTAGTTATTACTTGATTGATTTTATAATCAAATCTTTTAACTTCTTAGGTTTACAGTCCCTTTGCTAAAATGTAGGGAAAATCTTATTTACATTGCAAACTTGTCTGAGGCATAAAATTAAATGAATTGTTTAGTTTAGTTGGCACAAGCCAGTCACAAAAATGCCACTTTTTTGGGTGAGGCAGTTCACCATTGTCTCCCTCATCACCACAAGCACCACCACCACCACCACCACCACGTTTGCTCCACAGGAAAGTGGCTCAGACATAACTAGTATAGCAAGCAAGGAGATTCTTAGGTTTCATTCCTCTTTCCCATTCTGTTATCCCATTATTCTTCTAATTTGACCTTGGGTTTAATGTGATATTGCTGATGAAGTGTTTTTTGGAAATTAGTGGGATGTTCCACATAAGTATAGCAGTTCTTGGACTTCCTGGTGGTCCAATGGTTAAGAATCACCTGTGCCAATGAAGGGAACACGAATTCATTCCCTGCTCTGGGAAGATTCCACGTGCTGGGGGACAACTAAGCTTGTGTGCTGTTGAGGTCCTTTCATGGACCGGAACCTGGTGGTCTGGAGTCGACGATGAGAAAGTGAAAGAATGAGACAGGCTAATATTTCTTGGGTTACTGAGCCAGCTTTCGCGTTCTAGGAAATCAGCCAGAAATAGAGAGATAGAGAGAAAGAAAGAAAGAAAGACACGGGGACCCAAGGTCTGATGGAACAAAGGTGTTTTAATCAACATGGTGTGGGCATATATGCTGTAGTTATTCTCAGCAAAGATAAAGATTAAAATTCCAGACTTACAAAACATAGGCGATCCATATTAAAGAGAGAGAGAGTTGTAAACAATCACTTTTACCGTATGGTCCACAAGAAGGAAGAGGGTGCTTATCACCGTATTGAAAAACTAACGAAGGAAATGCCTTGATCCCTCAGCCCCTGGAGAGGCTTGCCTCTCCTCTTAATTCCTGTATTCAGGAATTAATAAGGAACAGAGGATTCTGGACAGATCCAAAACAGCACACAGAAAGCCTCTTGTTAAATGCTTCCTGACAGTGTGCCACAGCTACGAAACCTGCCCACTCTACTCTAGAGCCTGTGCTCCTGAACAAGAAAGCTGGAATGAGAAGCCTGTGCACCCCAAAAGAGAGTGACCCCTGTTGGCTGGAACCAGAGAAAGCCCGCTTGTTCTAATGAGGACCCAGTATAGCCAAAAAATAAGTGAATAAATAAATAGAATTTTTTAAAAAAGAGAATAACTTTATTTTTAAAAATAGAGTAGTTATTAAAACATGGGTAGTACAGAAGAAAGGGAAACTAAAGAGTCCTTACCAGGCAAAGTGTTGCCTCCTCTCCATGTATAGCCCCTGCTCTTCTTTCTCCAAAAACACATCAATCTCAGGGTTTTTATCTTTTTCACTTCTGGATTTACTTTCCAGATTGTTTTGACCCCACCTTTGAAGAACATTAAGGTTAACAATATTTGTTTAGATTTACAAAGTCTCTGTTCCTATGCAGTTTGTTTGCCAAGTGCTTAACTTACTAGTGAAGTCATTGTGACAGCAGATATGTTCTTTAAGCATAGATCTTACTTTTTTTAACATTTTATTTTATATTGGAGTACAGTTGATTAGCAATATCGTAGTTTCAGGTGAGTGAATCCGTTATACATATATACGTATCCTTTATCAAATTCTTTTCCCATTAAGGTTGTTACATAATATTGAGCAGACCTACCCTATGCAGTGGGCCCTTAGGGGTTATCTATTTTAAATATAGCAGTTTGTATATGTCAGTCTCAAACTCCTAATTTTGCCTGTGCCCTACTTAACCCACCTGGTAACCATAAGTTCATTATCTAAGTCTGTGAGTCTGTTTCTGTTTTGTTCGTAAGTTCATTTGTATAATTTCTTTTTAGATTCCACACATACAGTGACATCATACAATATTTCTCTTTCTCTGTCTGACTTTCTTCACACAGTGTTACAGGTTCTATGTCCATCCATGCTTCAAATGATGTTATTTCATTCTTTTTAATGACTTAGTAATATTCCACTGCATTTTTGTACACCAATTTCTCTATTCATTCCTCTGTTGATGGACATTTAGGTTGTTCCTGTGTCCTGGCTTTTGTAAATAGTGCTGCAATGAAGACTGTGTTGTATGTATCTTTTTGAATTATGGTTTTCTCTGGGTACATGCCCAGGAGTGGGATTGCTGGGTCGTAAGGTAGTTCTCTATTGAGATTTTTCCCTTTGTTGTGCAAAAACTTTTAAGTTTTATTAGATTCAATTTATTTTTGTTTCTTTTTTTTTTTTATTCTAAGAGTTCGATGACAAAAAGATCTTGCTGTGGTTTATTCTGACCTATATTCTTGTTACATATTCAATACATTAGAGAGGCTGCAAGGTGATCTCAGACTGTCTCCTTTGTGTTTCCTGCTTCTGGTGCTTTGAAGACCTTTGGAAGTGTGCTGATCTTGGCATGCCACTTTGTTTGCTAAGTCATCTCACAGTTTTTTCATAAAATTCAAACTCAGACCATGCTATTTGAACACTGGCCAATTGGATTTCAATTTTCATAGGCCAGAAGCTTTGTAAGTAAGTTCCAAATATTAGGGGCACTTCATTTGGATTGTTCAGTTCAGTAAGTTTAGTTGCTCAGTCATGTCTGATTCTTTGTGACCCCATGGACTGCAGCACACCAGGCTTCCCTGTCCATCACCAACTCCCAGAACTTGCTCAAACTCATGTCCATCGAGTCAGTGATGCGATCCAACCAGCTCATCCTCTGTTGCCCCCTTTTCCTGCCTTCAATCTTTCCCAGCATCAGGGGTTTTTTCCAATGAGTCACTTCTTTGCATCAGGTGGCCAAAATATTGGAACTTCAGCTTCAGCGTCAATCCTTCCAATGAATATTCAAGACTGACTTCCTGTGGGATTGACTGGTATGATCTCCTTACAGTCCAAAGGACTCTTAAGAGTCTTCTCTAGTACCACAATTTAAAAGCATCAATTCTTCAGTGCTCAGCTTTCCTTATGGTCCAACTCTCACATCCATACATGACTATTGGAAAAACCATAGCTTTGACTAGATGGACCTTTGTCGGTAAAATAATGTCTCTGCTTTTTAATATGCTGTCTAGGTTGGTCATAGCTTTTCTTCCAAGGAGCAAGCGTCTTTTAATTTCATGGCTGCACTCACCATCTGCAGTGATTTTGGAGACCAAGAAAATAAAGTCTGTCACTGTTTCCATTGTTTCCCCATCTATTTGCCATGAAGCAATGGGACCAGATGCCATGATCTTCATTTTTCTGAACGTTGAGTTTTAAGCCAGCTTTTTCACTCTCCTCTTTCACTTTCATCAAGAGACTGTTTAGTTCTTCTTCACTTTCTGCCATAAGGGTGGTTTCATCTGCATATCTGAGGTTATTGATATTTCTCCTGGCAATCTTGATTCCAGCTTGTGCTTCCTCCAGCCCAGTGTTTCTCATGATGCACTCTGCATATATGTTAAATAAGTACTTACAGCTCAGTTTTATTTGGCAAGCAAAGGAAAATATATCCTCCAGGTTGAGGGCTGGCTAACCCAAATGATGTGAAGAGAAGACAGCCCCCAGGCTCAACTTTGGCTCCTCTTTTTATATGATTTTTCTCCTCCCCTTGAGCCTGCCCTATGTAAATTGGGCTAGCCAGGAGGGCTGTCTGTTTTACCTGAGGTTCTCACTCTGGTCCACAGGCCTTCCTTTGTTCTATTTTCACTGGCTTTTCCCTTCTTTGTTTTTAGGCACTGCCATTCTGGACTCCTTTTTCCTATTCTAACTAGCTAACAGATGGAATCTAGGAAACACTCCCTACAGAGCTGCATAATAATGTGGCATATGAATCCACAGTATTCATGTGGTGGATCAATATGTAACTATAAACCTTGAAGACTGAATGGAGGAAAAATCTTGAGTTATAATGGACAAAATGTAGCAGTAGGTTGCCTGATGAAATGTAGGGTACTATTATCACCTTTTTTTTTTGCTATAAATGGTAAACCAATAAACAGAATAGATAAGAGCATGCTTTTTTGATGGGATTAAAGCAGTAGGCTTATCACGGTGGATCAAATTACCCTGAGGATTGGCCCCACCCTGAGATGAGAGAGGCTATGAAAGTCCTTATGGCATACTCAGGGGAAATGACATCAAAGTATGGCTACTACTGTCTCATCTTACTATATCAGTTCAGTTCAGTTCAGTTCAGTCGTTCAGTCGTGTCTGACTCTTTGCAACCCCATGAATCGCAGCACGCCAGGCCTCCCTGTCCATCACCAACTCCCAGAGTTCACTCAGACTCACATCCATCGAGTCAGTGATGTCATTCAGCCATCTCATCCTCTGTCGTCCCCTTCTCCTCCTTCCCCAATCCCTCCCAGCATCAGAGTCTTTTCCAATGAGTCAACTCTTCGCATGAGGTGGCCAAAGTACCGGAGTTTCAGCTTTAGCATGATTCCTTCCAAAGAAATCCCAGGGCTGATCTCCTTCAGAATGGACTGGTTGGATCCCCTTGCAGTCCAAGGGACTCTCAAGAGTCTTCTCCAACACCACAGTTCAAAAGCATCAATTCTTTGGTGCTCAGCCTTCTTCACAGTCCAACTCTCACATCCATACATGACCACTGGAAAAACTATAGCCTTGACTAGACGGACTTTTGTTGGCAAAGTAATGTCTCTGCTTTTGAATATGCTATCTAGGTTGGTCATAACTTTCCTTCCAAGGAGTAAGCATATTTTAATTTCATGGCTGCAGTCACCACCTGCAGTGATTTTGGAGCCCCCCAAAATAAAGTCTGACACTGTTTCCACTGTTTCCCCATCTATTTGCCATGAAGTGATGGGACCAGATGCCATGATCTTAGTTTTCTGAATGTTGAGCTTTAAACCAACTTTTTCACTCTCCACTTTCACTTTCATCAAGAGGCTTTTTAGTTCCTCTTAACTTTCTGGGTCCCCATTATTGAGTATAAAACATGTATTATGACTGCAGTCAGGTACTTAGTACACAGTAGCAACTTCAATAGTTTACATGAACCATTTGGTGATGACACTGCTTGTAGACACTAATCCTGAAGGTGCTATAGTGATGGCTCTGTTCCTGGATGATCATGCTCAGTGGTAATCTTGGTCAAAAGCTGTTCCTTATTGACAGGAACAGTGACAGTTCAGGGAACCTAACCTGTTTAACGGATGTGATGATGGGTTGATTCAGTAATCCTTTATTTGCTGGAGCATAGCTGGTGACTCTGTCACAGGTTTCATGTATCTCCACTTCCTCTTCCTCCTCATTCTCCTATTAACCACATTCTTGAAAAGCATCCTGATGATTTGGCCAAGACAAGGAAGGGAGATCTACCAATATTACTTTAGATGTTTAAATGGCAACAATTAGTCAGCCCTCCTGACCACAGGAAGAATTTGAAAAGATATTAAAGGACTATTCAGTAAATGTATTGACAACATGTCAGCATATCAATGTTGGAGAGTTAAGAGGTATACACTGGGGAGCAAAGTGTAATACAGCAAGCTGAGGTGTCTGGACAATTGAAGGAGAAGACAGAGAATAAACATTAACATAATTTTAAAATTATTGTCTCTTAGAAGCGCAAAACATCTTGGGAAAGAGTAGAAGAAAGCAAAGTATCAGATCAGCCCTAAGTTCATAATTACCCTAGATTTCAGATCTTTAGTGCTCTGATTCTCTCTCCCCTCACAAACCTCCTTTCAATCATTTGTATGTGATGGTGTGAGTCTTACACGGTATCTTACATTTATTATTGTTTCACACAATCTAAACCTGAAGTTTAATTGGAATACAAATATTTATTTCCTGATAAAGAATTTTAAGCACTTCATAGCAGTCTAAGGAAGCGTAAGAGTGAGGAATACAGGGGACATCCTGAGTTCATTAAAAATGTGTTTCTACATTCTACAGTAACATAAACCCAGCATTATAACTTATTTCTAAACTAGACAGGAACCCTCAAAAGCCAAGGCTCACCATAAAAAGCCTGAGTGCCCAAGGGAACAGCACAGAAAAGAGGACTGTTCAGCTCCGGGAAAGAACAGGGAACTGTGGAAGCATCATTGAGGGATAAATCTGTGAAAGGCAGAAACAAAATCTTTGGTCAGGGTTGGAAAACATACTAGGGTATTGTTCACTGAAAGTTAGTTATTCCCTAAAGGCTCATTATATTTGCCAAAATTACAGATCACATGTATCGCATAATATTAATAGTTTAACTTCAATTTATACTAACTTTTTGAATTTCTAATTTAATCGGCCCCAGAAAATCATGTACATGAAATTGTATATTACAGTGCATATATATTTTATAAAAAAAGAGTGAGAGACACACAGAGAGACAGAGAAAAAGAGAGAAATAACTAAAGCTGGAAAATTCAAACTCTACCGAGCCAAAAACCCTGCTGAAGGTCAACAGGCAGGTGAATTATCTCTTACCAGGAGAGGGTGAGTCTTGTTCTATTCAGGTCTTCAATGCACTGTTGAGAACTACCCACCTTATAGAAGGCAACCTCTTTTTTCAGGCCACTTATTTAAACATCGCATGTGCCTGCTAAGTCACTCCAGTTGTGTCCAACTCTGCGACACTGTGGACTATAGCCTGCCAGGCTCCTCTTAGCTCATCCACAAACAGCCTTAGAGAAACACACAGGATAGTGTTTAACCAAGTATCTGGGCACCCTGTGCCAGTCAAATTCACTCATAAATGAACTATCAAACCTTCCAGCACACTGACAAATTTAATGAAGAAAGCAGAGAAAGAAATAGGATCATTTGACTTATATTCCACTGTGACTGTTATGGAAAATCTTTTAACATTTTAAAATGGATTTTTAAATGAATTGAAAGTATAATAAAATTATTATTAATGATTAAGATGTTATGCATGAATGGCAATTAGCTATACTGAATGAATTATTAATAAAGTGATTTCAACTTTCATATATAATTAGATGTTTGAATGGCATTGCTTTCTAGACTAGGTTTTCCAATCATTTCATAGGGGCAGGAAGCTAGAAATTTTGAACACTTCTCTAAACTTTATTCAAAAGTGGAAGAAATAAAGAGGGGCCCCTTAGGAGAAATTATGTAGGAGCAGGTGGTATGTCAAGTTGGGCAGTTATGAGCAAAAAGCTTTGCTTTCAGTTGTTGGTCTAGGGTCTAAGCTGCTGGAACATCTGAATTACTATAGGTGATGTTACACTCGTATTGAATTCCCTGTGATCCAAGGTAAAACAGATTTATAAAGGTCAGAGGAATTTGCTTGATGTCCTGCTTTTTATGGATCATGGCAGTGAAAGGAAGATTCTAGAGGTCACCACTTCACTGAACACTAAGTATCATGATGGGAAGGCTACTGAGCTGGAAAATTCAAACTCTACCAAGCCAAAACCCTGCTGAAGGCCAACAGGCAGGGGAATTATCTCTTACCAGGAGAGGGTGAGTCTTGTTCTATTCAGGTCTTCGAGGCACTACAATTATTCCAAAATCTGTTTTTTGTTTGAAAGAACCAAGCAATCTTTTGAGTTGTTACTTTGATTTTACGAAAATAGCATCTTTAAGAAAACCCATATAAGTTCTGAAATTCTGTGTAAGCTCACAAGCAATCCCCATCATCATTATCTCTCATGAAGTCCAAACAGGACAAGAAGAAAGGAGACTTAGATTAGCAGGCCATGGATCAAGGAGGAAACCATTATAAGAAGAACCTGCGGTAAAAAGAAGGCTGTCGCCAGGTAGCCAGGCCCTTTTCAACTCAGTATGTACTGCAAAATGGCAACCAGTTCAAGTGGAACAACATAGGAAGTTTTATAACTCAAAGAAGGCGAAAGATAGAAAAGAGCCATCTTCCTCAAACAAGAAGGGGAGCCTTTGAGTACAAGTTGGAGAACCTGCCAAATCCTCCCACTGCTGAAAATCCCTGAGAGCTAAGGCAGAGACTCTTAGTCATGAGAACATAATCCAGTAGGAGATTATGTTCCATCCTGGAGCAGGATGTTTCCTCTTTTCAGAGTCCCTGTCAAGCCACTTATGGATGGATTTGCATTTTGCTTGGGAAATGACTGAACCAGGCCAGTTTTGGCAGCTCCACCTCCCCTGGGAGGGGCAGCAAGCCCTATAAAAAGGCCCTCTGCTGCACCACCACCATCCTCCTGCTACTCAAGTTCCGATTGATTTTGGAGAACTGGTGAGTCTGATCCTTCGGTTCTACTTTGTTCTGGGGCTCCCAATGTTGAATTTATGCTGCAGAGAGCAAATATGCTGTGTCCAAAGTTATAATTGTGTTTAATGCTACTTTGTTGATGGTTGATAGGAACTTGAAATTTAAGCCCAATGATATATTGTATTTATTAAGTTTCTGGTACAATGTTTGAATTATCTTATTGAAAAATAAAATAAATATGAAGTTTTTGACATGAAGAGGTAAGGACAAAAGTACTTTTCCGTTTTCTGTATTTTTTGGTATCCCTCTGCTCTGGTAGAGAAGCATTTATCTTAGAAGGCGGAGAACCCTTGTATCCTTCTTGGTGAACCTTTGCTCTGTACACAAGTAATCCAGTTTGGACTTCATGAGAGATAATGATGATGGAAGTTGCTTGTGAGCTTACACAGAATTTCAGAACTTATGATGGGTTTTCTTAAAGATGCTATTTTCATAAAATCAAAGTAACAATTAAAAATATTGCTTGGTTCTTTCAAACAAAAAACAAATTTTGTAATAATTGTATGAGAGAAGGTTTTCTTCTGACTAATTAAAAACTCTCTTAATGAGGGAGAAGTCAGAAATTTGTTAAAAAGAGTAGAAGAAATTAAGCACATTAGAGACTAGAGAGATTCTATCTGATGGTATTACATAAGCTCAGATTTTCTCCTTGTAGCAGTTCCTTGTTGTGAACACTGTCGTGTAATTTCTTTCAGATTCTAATACTCCAGAAAGATGTCTTATCAGCAGCAGCAGTGCAAGCAGCCCTGCCAGCCACCTCCAGTAGTGTGCCCTCCCAAGTGCCCTGAGCCCTGCCCACCTCCAAAGTGTCCTGAGCCTTGCCCACCTCCAAAGTGTCCTGAGCCTTGTCCACCTCCAAAGTGCCCTGAGCCTTGCCCACCTCCAAAGTGCCAGCAGAAATGCCCTCCTGTGCCACCTCCCCAACAATGCCAGCAGAAGTGCCCACCCAAGTATAAGTAACAGCATCAGCTTTTATCTGGATCAGGAGAGGATGAGGACAACTGACTCACCTAGCTCCACAGCTCCACCTTCATCTTCTCTTTAAAGCCTACCGTGGATACAGAAGAAGCTTCTCCGCCCTTGAGCCAGCAGTATGCCTATGGTGATTCCTGACAGCCAGAGGTTTCCTTCCTGAAGCTGCTGTTCTGCTGTCCTCTGGAAGGACAGCTGAGAAAGCATCCCAGAGCTTCACATGGAACAGCAGCAACTTTTCTTCCAGGCACCATCAGAGGATTCTCTCCCTCTCTTGGGTCTGTCTATCACCTGGGCAGGGATTTCTACCAGCTGGTCAACTGTTGCTTATCCTCCTCATCTCAAATAAAGTACAGTTCCTTTGTGTGATGTCAAAAATGTTTCCTTTCTTTCAAAATTGTTTTTAATAATACTATACCATCTTCAAGTTTTGTTTCTATCCTTTGATGCCAAGGTTCAAGCTCTCACGAGCAGCGTTGTCTAAATTTTGAGTCTTATCAAAGAATCAGTTCAGTTCAGTCGCTCAGTTGTGTCCGACTCTTTGCGACCTCATGAATCACAGCACGCCAGGCCTCCCTGTCCATCACCAACTCCCGGAGTTCACTCAGACTCACATCCATCGAGTCGGTGATGCCATCCCACCATCTCAGTCTCTGTTGTCCCCTTCTCCTCCTGCCCCCAATCCCTCCCAGCATCAGAGTCTTTTCCAAAGAGTCAACTCTTCGCATGAGGTGGCCAAAGTACTGGAGTTTCAGCTTTAGCATCATTCCCTCTAAAGAAATCCCAGGGCTGATCTCCTTCAGAATGGACTGGTTGGATCTCCTTGCAGTCCAAGGGACTCTCAAGAGTCTTCTCCAACACCATAGTTTAAAAGCATCAATTCTTCGGTGCTCAGCCTTCTTCACAGTCCAACTCTCATATCCATACATGACCACAGGAAAAACCATAGCCTTGACTAGACGGACCTTTGTTGGCAAAGTAACGTCTCTGCTTTTGAATATGCTATCTAGGTTGGTCATAACTTTCCTTCCAAGGAGTAAGCGTCTTTTAATTTCATGGCCGTAGTCACCATCTGCAGTGATTTTGTAGCCCAGAAAAATAAAGTCTGACACTGTTTCCATTGTTTCCCCATCTATTTCCCATGAAGTGATGGGACCAGATGCCATGATCTTCGTTTTCTGAATGTTGAGCTTTAAGCCAACTTTTTCATTCTCCACTTTCACTTTCACTTTCATCAAGAGGCTTTTGAGTTCCTCTTTACTTTCTGCCATAAGGGTGGTGTCATCTGCATATCTGAGGTTATTGATATTTCTCCCAGCAATCTTGATTCCAGCTTGTGTTTCTTCCAGTCCAGCGTTTCTCATGATGTACTCTGCATATAAGTTAAATAAGCAGGGAATACTTCTACATAATTTTAATTCCATGTTATTTCCTTAATTATCACTTGGTGGCTTCAGGAATGAAATATTTGCCTCTCCTGGTTTTCAGTCCCTTTAGTAAAATGTAGGGAAAATTGTATTTTCATTTCAAACTTCTGAGGAATCAATATTCAATGAATGTGTATAATTCAGGTGGCACATGCCAGACTCATACATAGCACTTGGAAGACAGCAGGTCATCATTGTCTCCATCATCACCACTATCACCACCACCCCTGTTCTCCTCATCACCATATTTGCAGTTGACTCATTCAGCTCCACAGCTCCACCTTCATCTTCTCTTCAAAGCAAGTCATGAATACAGAAGAAGCTTTTGCATCTTTCAGCCAGCAATATGCCTGTGGGGACTCCTGACAGCCAGAGGTTTCCTTCCTGAGGCTGCTACACCACTTGCCTCTGGGAAGACAGCTGAGAAAACACAGTGCTTCAGAGGGAAGAGCAGCAGCTCTCCTCCCGGGCACCATCAGAAGATTCTCTCCGTCTTCTGTGACTGTCTGTCACCTGAGCAGGGGTTTCTACCAACTAGACAATCGTTACTTGTTCTCCACTTTCTGAATAAACTACAATTCTCTTTTGTGATGGTAAAAAAAAATTTTTTTTTCCTATTAAAAGCACTTACAGCCATAGCATATTGTGTTTTGGTTTATTGTTATCCTTCTTTGATCCTAAAGTTACAGCTCCCACAATCGATGCTGTCTGAATTTTGAGTAATATCAGAGATTCTTTCTGATCTTCCGTGATGGGTCAGTGGTAAAGAATCAGCCTGCCAATGCAGGAGACATGGGTTCGATCCCTGATCCAGGAAGATCCCATGTTTCGTGGAGCAACTAAGCCCATGTGACACAACTATTGAGCCTGTGCTCTAGAGCCCAGAAACCCCAACTACGGAGCCCACATGCTGCAACTACTGAAGTCCAAGCGCCCTAGAGCCTGTGCTCCACAAGAGAAGTCAGTTCAGCATGAAGTCCGCACACGACAACCAGATAGAAGCCCTGCCTCATGGTAGCTGGAGAAAAGCCCATGTAGCAGTGAAGACCCAGCATTGCCAAATTAAATTAATAAATACACTGTTTAAAACAGAAAGAAAGCTCTTTTTAAAAAAGATTATTTCTATATAACTTAGAATCATGTTAATTATTGCTTGACTAATTTGAGTAAACAATTATTTAACTCCTCAGAATTAAAGTCCCTTTACTGAAATGGGGAAAACAGTGTTAACTGCCAAATATCTGAGGCATAAAAATTACATGATTGTGTGTACTTTAATTTGCACATGTTGGGGCACAGAAATGGCACTGGGAAGACAGCACATCATCATTGTCTCCATCATCACCACCATCACCATCATCGCCTCACCACCATGCTTGCTGCAGCAGGGAAGTGACACGGACATAACTAGCACAGCAACCAAGAAGATTCTTAGGCTCCATTGCCCCTTCACTTTCTCGTTGTTCTTTTTCTCTTCTAATGTAACCTTATGTTTAATGTGATACTGCAGACCAAGGACTTTTGGAATGTAGTGGCACATTCTGCATGAAATTATAGCAGCTCTGAAAACATGGGTAGTGTAGAAGGATGGAATTTTAAAGGATCCTTACCAGGTAAAGTTTTGCCACCTCTCCATGTGTACTACTTGGTCTTCTTACTCCAACAACTCATTAACCTCAGAGCCTTAAATGTTTTTTCATGTCTGAAATTACTTCTCTGTTTTGACACCAACCTTGAAGAACATTGAGGTTTACAATGTTTATTTAGATTTACAAAGTCACTGTAGCTAGGCAACTTTTTTCTAATGTTTAGCTTACTAGTCAAGTAAGCTGTGAAAAAGGATATATTCTTAACCAAACTATTCTTTATTTTAACTTTTTTTGTATATTGGAGTATTGTTGGTTAACAACGTGTTAATCTCAGGCATACAGCAAAGTCATTCAGTTCTACATATACATGTATCAATTCTTAAAAATCTAATAGAGTTTTCCAAGAAAATGCACTGGTCATAAAAAACACCCTCTTCCAACAACACAAGAGAAGGCTCTATACATGGACATCACCAGATGGTCAACACAGAAATCAGATTGATTATATTCTTTGCAGCCAAAGATGGAGAAGCTCTATACAGTCAACAAAAACAAGACAGGGAGCTGACTGTGGCTCAGACCATGAACTCCTTATTGCCAAATTCAGACTTAAATTGAAGAAAGTAGGGAAAACCACTAGACCATTCAGGTATGACCTAAATCAAATCCCTTATGATTATACAGTGGAAGTGAGAAATAGATTTAAGGGCTTAGATCTGATAGATAGAGTGCATGATGAACTATGGAATGAGGTTCGTGACATTGTACAGGAGACAGGGATCAAGACCATTCCAATAGAAAAGAAATGCAAGAAAGCAAAATGGCTGTCTGGGGAGGCCTTACAAATAGCTGTGAAAAGAAGAGAAGCGAAAAGCAAAAGAGAAAAGGAAAGATATAAACATCTGAATTCAGAGTTCCAAAGAATAGCAAGAAGAGATAAGAAAGCCTTCTTAAGCGATCAATGCAAAGAAATAGAGGAAAATAACAGAATGGGAAAGACTAGGGATCTCTTCAAGAAAATCAGAGATACCAAAGGAACATTTCATGCAAAGATGAGCTCTATAAAAGACAGAAATGGTATGGACCAAACAGAAGCAGAAGATATTAAGAAGAGATGGCAAGAATACACAGAAGAACTGTACAAAAAAGATCTTCATGACCCAGATAATCACAATGGTGTGATCACTGACCTAGAGCCAGGCATCCTGGAATGTGAAGTCAAGTGGGCCTTAGAAAGCATCACTACGAACAAAGCTAGTGGAGGTGATGGAATTCCAGTTGAGCTATTTCAAATCCTGAAAGATGATGCTGTGAAAGTGCTGCACTCAATATGCCAGCACATTTGGAAAACTCAGCAGTGGCCACAGGACTGGAAAAGGTCAGTTTTCATTCCAATCCCAAAGAAAGGCAATGCCAGAGAATGCTCAAACTACCGCACAATTGCACTCATCTCACACGCTAGTAAAGTAATGCTCAAAATTCTCAAAGCCAGGCTTCAGCAATATGTGAACCGTGAACTTCCTGATGTTCAAGCTGGTTTTAGAAAAGGCAGAGGAACCAGAGATCAAATTGCCAACATCTGCTGGATCATAGAAAAAGCAAGATAGAGTTCCAGAAAAACATCTATTTCTGCTTTCTTGACTATGCCAAAGCCTTTGACTGTGTGGATCACAATAAACTGTGGAAAATTCTGAAAGAGATGGGAATACCAGACCACCTGACCTGCCTCTTGAGAAATTTGTATGCAGGTCAGGAAGCAACAGTTAGAACTGGACATGGAACAACAGACTGGTTCCAAACAGGAAAAGGAGTTCGTCAAGGCTGTATATTGTTACCCTGTTTATTTAACTTCTATGCAGAGTACATAAGGAGAAATGCTGGACTGGAAGAAACGCAAGCTGGAATCAAGATTGCCGGGAGAAATATCAATAACCTCAGATATGCAGATGACACCACCCTTATGGCAGAAAGTGAAGAGGAACTGAAGAGCCTCTTGATGAAGGTGAAAGTGGAGAGTGAAAAAGTTGGCTTAAAGCTCAACATTCAGAAAATGAAGATCATGGCATCTGGTCCCACCACTTCATGGGAAATAGATGGGGAAACAGTGGAAACAGTGTTAGACTTTACTGCAGATAGTGACTACAGCCATGAAATTAAAAGACGCTTATTCCTTGGGAGGAAAGTTATGACCAACCTAGATAGCATATTCAAAAGCAAAGACATTACTTTGCCAACAAAGGTCCGTCTAGTCAAGGCTATGGTTTTTCCTGTGGTCATGTATGGATGTGAGAGTTGGACTGTGAAGAAGGCTGAGTGCCAAAGAATTGATGCTTTTGAACTTGGTGTTGGAGAAGACTCTTGAGAGTCCCTTGGACTGCAAGGAGATCCAACCAGTTCATTCTGAAGGAGATCAGCCCTGGGTGTTCTTTGGAAGGAATGATGCTAAAGCTGAAACTCCAGTACTTTGGCCACCTCATGCGAAGAGTTGACTCATTTGAAAAGACTCTGATGCTGGGAGGGATTGGGGGCAAGAGGAGAAGGGGACGACAGAGGATGAGATGGCTGGATGGCATCACTGACTCGATGGACGTGAGTCTGGGTGAACTCCGGGAGTTGGTGATGGACAGGGAGGCCTGGCGTGCTGTGATTCATGGGGTCGCAAAGAGTCGGACACGACTGAGCAACTCATCTGATCTGATCTGATCTGTGTGTGTGTGTGTGTGTGTGTGTGTGTGCCACCCTCAGACATCTGTTCCCCACCCAGATGAGAGAGAGTGAAAATAGTGTCTGAGTGGCACACACTTACTCAGACCAGCGGCCACAATGGGAGTGTGCACAAATTGCCTGTGGTGATGTAGACCAGCAGGCAGTTGCAACAGATGGGGGCACACTTGCCCTGGAGGGATGCCCTCCCAGTGCCCAGAGAGGCAGGGGCTGGTATGTACTGTGGGGGCTGTAGTGCCCCTACCCTTTGCATGCGACTTAACAATGGTGCCTCATTTCCTAGGCAGAACACACTTCCTCCAGTTGGCATTCCCAGCCTCAGAGCCTCTCATTCCTGTCCTCTCTGTTGTATCTGTGAAGCCAACAGTGATCCTCTCCCAGGATCCACTCTTAATCCCACACTTTAGCATTCTGCCCCTGGCAGCGCAAAGGCTCTCAGAGCTAATTCCAAATGTGGTTTTAAGATGGGCAATCCTCAGGACCACTGAGTCTACTTATGTAGAAGAGGCCTTGGCTTGAGAGATGGGCAAGATGACTCAATGGGAGCCACTCCCAGTGCCTCTGAAGGCCAAAGAAGTTGGCAGGTGGGAAAGGGGTTATGATGGCTGCCCTACCCCTTCACGCCACTCAACAAAGACACCTAGCTTCTATGGTGTCCCAGGCTTTATATGCAAACTTTCCCAACTGTAGAGCTCCTTATTCCTGTCCCTTCAGGCTGTCTTTTCAGAACAACTGTTCCCTCCCTGAGTCTTCACTCCAAACCCCATATTTCAGCACCCAATCCCTCTGCAACAGGAAACACATGATTCAGGCTAGGGTGAGCAGGGCTGTGGCACAGACCATGCATGCAGTTCTTAGTTTTGCCTTTCACAGACCGTCCTCTGCTTTGATCCCCTGAAGGCCCATTTCTGTCCCAGCTGATTTCCCCACTGTGATGGGCTTTTCCCCTCCATCTTCAGCTTCATGTCAGGGTTGCTAGTCCCTGTTTTGATTCCTCATTTCTGTTTTATATTTTTCATTTTGCATGATTATCAGTGGATTTTTCTTGTCCTTTTAGGTGTCCAAAGTCCTCCACTATTGTTCACCAAGTATTCTGTTGAGAATTATTCCATTTGTAGATGTATACTTTATATATATATATATATATATATATATATATATATATACACGTATGAGGAAGGACAAATTTCACAACCTCTTATTCTACCAACTTGACTTCTCCTCTTTATTATAATATTTAAAAAATATACAGTAGTCAGTGGAGATTCTGCTGAGCTAGAGGAAAATGTTATGTCCTGACTTCTGGAACATGCATACCTGGTGACTGTTTCAAAGCTTTCAGGCATTTCCTCTTTCTCTTCCTCTTCATTCTTCTCTTCTTTTTTCTTTTTTATTTTTTGAAGGTAAGGCATTTTATTTTTTTTCCAACTACAATTTTATTTTATTTTTAAACTTTACAAAATTGTATTAGTTTTGTCAAATATTAAAATGAATCCACCACAGGTATACATGTGTTCCCCATCCTGAACCCTCCTCCCTCCCCATACCATCCCTCTGGGTCGTCCCAGTGCACTAGCCCCAAGCATCCAGTATCCTGCATTGAACCTGGACTGGCAACTTGTTTCATACATGATATTTTACATGTTTCAATGCCATTCTCCCAAATCTTCCCACCCTCTCCCTCTCCCACAGAGTCCATAAGACTGTTCTATACATCAGTGTCTCTTTTGCCATCTCGTACACAGGGTTAACTACATTCTTGAAAAGTTTCCTGATTATTTGGTCAAGACAAGTTAGTAGGTCAATTACTCACACTGATTGCAGGAAGAAATAAGAAAGATATGCAAAGACTATTACTAAATGCATTGCCAACACATCAATGTACTAAATTGGACAGTTAGGAGATATATTGATACATTAGGAAGTGAAGAGTAATATGGCAGGATGTGAGTTCTGAAGGGTTGAAGGAGAAGACAGAGAATAAACATTAAAAACTTTCAAAACTACTCTTTTTTAAAGATCTAAAACATGCTGGGATAGAGTAGAAGAAAACAAACTCATCAGATAAACCCTAAGCATGTATTCAACTTTTCAGACTTTTAGTTTTCTGATCCTCCTCCCTTCCCAAACCTACTCTCAATCACTTGTATGTGGCGGTGTGAGTCTTAAATGGTATCTTACATTCATTTTTTTAATGAAATTTAAACCTGGTATTTACTATTGGAATAAAAATGATTTATTTCCTAGTAAAGTAATCTTCAGCACGATACAGCATTCTAGAGGATTGTAGGGGTCTGGTGAAATGGGACATCCAGATTCCATTAACTGTGTTCCCACAGTCTACAGTAATATAAAGCCAGCGTTGTAACTTTTCTCCTAAACCAGACATGATTCCTCACCAGCCACAGCCTATTATGAAAATCTTCAGTGCCCAAGAGGACAGTACAGAAAAGAGGACAGTTCAGCTCCAGCTGAACAGAGGAAAGGTAGACGAATTATTGAGAGCTAAATCTCTGAAAAGGCATAATGAAGTATTATGCCAGGGCTGGGGAACACGCTAGGGCATTCTCTCTTGAACTTCAGTTATTCTCTAAAAATTCATTCCATTTGTCATATTTACACTTCACATGTATCATGTAATATTTATATTTTTACTTTAATAACTTTATACAAACATCTTGAATTTTTAATTTGATTGAACATAGGAAATGATGTACATGAAATGGCAGATGAAATTTTCAAATTATAATATAATACATGTTATATATTCTTTTATATGAGAGAGTGACAGACACAGAGAGAGACAGGAAAGAAAGAGAAAGAGAGATTACAAAGGCTGGAAAACAATCTGTGAAACTGAAAACTCGTGGAAGGCCATCAGGCAAGAGGATTATCTGTTACCCAAGAAAGGCTTAGACTTTTGCTCTGTTCAGGCCTTCAGTGGATGAAGGACTACCCACCTTATAGAGGGAAACCTCCTTTACCCAGACCACTGATTTATATAGTGAAAGGTGAAAGTCTGTTGCTAAGTTGTGTGCGACTCTTTGTGACCCCACAGAATGTAGCCCTCTCTGTGTGGGATTCTCCAGGCAAGAATACTTGAGTGGGTTGCCATTTCCTTATCCAGGGGATTTTCCTGATCCAGTGATACAACTGGCATCTCCTGCTTGTTAGGCTGACTTCACCAGTGAGCCACCAGGGAAGCCCATCACATTCAAAAACATCCTTAGAGAAATACATGGAATTTGACCAATTATCTGGGCACCCTGTGCCAGTCAAGATGACTCCTAAATCATCCATGCTTCCTTCCAGCACACTGACAAATTATGGGAAGAAAGTGACCAGGAAAGAGGTTTATTTAACATATATTCCATGTAACCAGTAGGGTAATCCTAAAAATTGGTTTATATTACAGTGAAATTCTTATTATTGATTGAGAATTTTATATGAATGGCAATTAACTTCAATGACTGAATGGCTCATAGTGATATCAACTTTCAATAAAAAAATAGTTGCTTTATGGCATTACTTACCAGATTGGGCCTTTCAATATTTCAAAGGGGAAAGACATCAGAAAATTTGAACAATGCTCTGAGCTTTTATTTAACAGAGTGAAGTAGTACAAAGAGGACAGTTGGGAGAAATTATGTAGGAGTAGGTGGTGGGTCATGTGGGTAGTTATGTGCAAAAAGCTTGCTTTCTGTTGTTGGTCTAGAGTCTGAGCTGCGCAACACCTGAATTACAGAGGATGATGCTAAACTCTTAGTGAATTCCCTGTGACCCAAGGTGAAACAGATTTCTAAAGGCTGCAAGAATCAGCTTGATGTCTTTTATCTGAGGGAGAAAAGCAGTGAAAGGAGGCTCCTAGAGGTCACCACTTTACTGAACATATCTAAGTATTATGATGGGAAGGCTGGAGAGATGATCTGCACCCTGCCCTCGGTCCATTTTAGAAAAAGAAAGGAGACAGATTAGGAGGTCATGTATCAAAGGGGAAAGCATTATAAGAAGGACCTGAGGTAAAGAGAAAGGTGTCACTAGATAGCCAGGCTCTTTTCAACCCAGGATGTACAACAAAATGGCAACCAGTTCAAGTGGAACAAGGCAGGCACTTTGATAATTCATTGAAGGTGAAAGGTATCAAAGAGGAGTCTTCTCCAATCAAGAAAGGAAGCCTTTGACTCCAAGTTAAAGAACCCTCACAAATCCTCCCACTGCCATAAATGCTTGAAATGAGAGCATAAGACAGGGATGCTGTGAGTCATGGGGAGATAATCCAGTGAGGAGATCCTGGAGCAGGACATTTCCTCTTTCTGGAGTCCCTGTCAAGCCACTTATGGATGGATTTGCATTTTGGTTGGGAAATGACTGAACCGGGCCTGTTTTGGCAGCTCTGCTCCCTCCTGGGTGGGGCAGCAAGTCCCTATAAAAAGGCCCTCTGCTGCATCACTGCCATCCTCCTGCTACTCAAGTCCGGATAGCCTTTGGAGAACCTGGTGAGTCTGAGTCTTCAGTTCAGCTTTATTCTTGGGCTCTCTACTTATGAATTAATTCTGGCTATAGCAAATTTGGTGTGTCCAAAGTTATTGTCATGACTTAGTGCTTCTTAGTGGATGGGAGCTTGGAATTTGAACACAGTGATATACAGTATTTATTAAGTTTCTAGTACAGAGTTTGAATTCCTTTAAGGAAGAGATTAAAACAAAATCCGTGACAAGAAGAGGTAAAGAACGGAGCACTTTTCCTCTTTCTGTTTCTTTCTTGTGTCCTTCTGCTGTTATTTAAGAGGCATTTATCTTTGAAGGTGTGGGGCCCTTGTATCCTTTCTTGTGGCCATTTGCTCTATACAAATGTACAAATGTACAAAATACTTCTGGGACCTCATGAGAGATAATGATGACAAGAATCACTTGTGAGCTTACCCAGGATTTTGGAACTTATGATGGCCTTATGGAAGATGCTGTTTTCAGAAAAATAAAGAGTAGGACAACATTGATTGGTTTTCTGAAAAAATTTTTTTTGAAAAGTTGTATGTTAAAAGAAATTTTCTCTGAACCAATAATACAATTTGTTGAAGAGGGAGAGACAGCCCAGTTCATTGAAAGGGATTAAAGAGATCAAACCACATTCTTAGAGACTGGAGACATTCGATCTGATATTATTACACGAGCTCAGGCTTTTCTCCCTGTAGCAGTCCCTTCTTGTGAACACTGTATGTAATTTCTTTCAGATTCTAAGACTCCAGAAAGATGTCTTATCAGCAGCAGCAGTGCAAGCAGCCCTGCCAGCCACCTCCAGTAGTGTGCCCTCCCAAGTGCCCTGAGCCTTGCCCACCTCCAAAGTGTCCTGAGCCTTGCCCACCTCCAAAGTGCCCTGAGCCTTGCCCACCTCCAAAGTGCCAGCAGAAATGCCCTCCTGTGCCACCTCCCCAACAATGCCAAGAGAAGTGCCCACCCAAGTGCAAGTAACAGCATCAGCTTTCATCCGGATCAGGAAAGGATGAGGACAGCTGATTCACCTAGCTCCACAGCTCCACCTTCATCTTCTCTTTAAAGCCTATCAAGGATACAGAAGAAGCTTCTCCACCCTTCAGCTGGCAGTATGCCTGTGGTGATTCCTGACTGCCAGAGGTTTCCTTCCTGAGGCTGCTGTTCTGCTCTCCTCTGGGAGGACAGCTGAGAAAACATCCCAGAGCTTCAGATGGAAGAGCAGCAGCTTTTCTCCCGGGCACCATGGGAGGATTCTCTCCCTCCCTTGGGTCTGTCTGTCACCTGGGCAGGGATTTCTACCAGCTGGTCAACTGTTGCTTATCCTCCTCTTCTCAAATAAAGTACAGTTCCTTTGTGTGATGTCAAAAATGTTTCCTGTCTTTCAAAATTGTTTTTAGTAATACTATACCATCATCAAGTTTTGTTTCTATCCTTTGATGCCAAGGTTCAAGCTCGCACAACCAGCGTTGTCTATATTTTGAGTCTTACCAAAGAATATTTTTACATAATTTCAATTCCATGTTATTTCCTTAATTATCACTTGATGGTTTGAGGAACAAAATATTTGCCTCTTCAGGTTTTCAGTCCTTTTAGTAAAATGTAGGGAAAATTGTATTTTCATTTCAAACTTCTGAGGAATCAATATTCAATGAATGTGTATAATTCAGGTGGCACATGCCAGACTCATACATAGCACTTGGAAGACAGCAGGTCATCATTGTCTCCATCATCACCACCATCACCACCACCCCTTTTCTCCTCATCACCATATTTGCAGTTGACTCATTCGGCTCCACAGCTCCACCTTCATCTTCTCTTCAAAGCAAGTCATGAATACAGAAGAAGCTTCTGCATCTTTCAGCCAGCAATATGCCTGTGGGGACTCCTGACAGCCAGAGGTTTCCTTCCTGAGGCTGCTACACCACTTGCCTCTGGGAAGACAGCTGAGAAAACACAGTGCTTCAGAGGAAAGAGCAGCAGCTCTCCTCCCGGGCACCATCAGAAGATTCTCTCCGTCTTCTGTGACTGTCTGTCACCTGAGCAGGGGTTTCTACCAACTAGACAATTGTTACTTGATCTCCACTTCCTGAATAAACTACAATTCTCTTTTGTGATGGTAAAAAAAAAAAAAATTTTCCGCATTAAAAGCACATAGCAATAGCATATTGTGTTTGGGTTTATTGTTATCCTACGTTGATCTTAAAGTTACAGCTCCCACAATCAACGTTGTCTGAATTTTGAGTAATATCAGAGATCCCTTCTGATCTTCCCTAATGCGTCAGTGGTAACGAATCAGCCTGCCAATGCAAGAGACATGGGTTCATTCCCTGGTATGGGAAGATCCCACATTCCGTGGAGCAACTAAGCCCATGTGACACAACTATTGAGCCTGTGCTCTAGAGCCCAGAAACCCCAACTACGGAGCCCACATGCTGCAACTACTGAAGTCCAAGCGCCCTAGAGCCTGTGCTCCACAAGAGAAGTCAGTTCAGCGTGAAGTCTGCACACCACAACCAGATAGAAGCCCTGCCTCATGGTAGCTGGAGAAAAGCCCATGTAGCAGTGAAGACCCAGCATTGCCAAAATAAATTAATAAGTACACTGTTTAAAACAGAAAGAAAGCTCTTTTTAAAAAAGATTATTTCTATATAACTTAGAATCATGTTAATTATTGCTTGACTAATTTGAGTAAACAATTATTTAACTCCTCAGAATAAAGTCCCTTTACTGAAATGGGGAAAACAGTGTTAACTGCAAAATATCTGAGGCATAAAAATTACATGATTGTGTGTACTTTAATTTGCACATGTTGGGGCACAGAAATGGCACTGGGAAGACAGCACATCATCATTGTCTCCATCATCACCACCATCACCATCATCGCCTCACCACCATGCTTGCTGCAGCAGGGAAGTGACACGGACATAACTAGCACAGCAACCAAGATTCTTAGGCTCCATTGCCCCTTCACTTTCTCATTGTTCTTTTTCTCTTCTAATGTAACCTTGTGTTTAATGTGATACTGCAGATCAAGGACTTTTGGAATGTAGTGGCATATTCTGCATGAAATTATAGCAGCTCTGAAAACATGGGTAGTGCAGAAGGATGGAAATTTAAAGGATCCTTACCAGGTAAAGTTTGGTCACCTCTCCATGTGTACTACTTGCTCTTCTTATTCCAACAACTCATTAACCTCAGAGCCTTAAATGTTTTTTCACGTCTGAAATTACTTCTCTGTTTTGACACCAAGAATTGATGCTTTTGAACTGTGGTGTTGGAGAAGACTCTTGAGAGTCTCTTGGACTGCAAGGAGATCCAACCAGTCCATTCTGAAGGAGATCAGCCCTGGGTGTTCTTTGGAAGGAATGATGCTAAAGCTGAAAGTCCAGTATTTTGGCCACCTCATGCGAAGAGCTGACTTATTGGAAAAGACTCTGATGCTGGGAGGAATTGGGGGCAGGAGGAGAAGGGGATGACAGAGGATGACATGGCTGGATGGCATCACTGACTCGATGGACGTGAGTCTGAGTGAACTCCGGGAGTTGGTGATGGACAGGGAGGCCTGGCGTGCTGTGATTCATGGGGTCGCAGAGAGTCGGACATGACTGAGTGACTAACTGAACTGAACTGAACTTGAAGAACATTGAGGTTTACAATGTTTTTTTAGATTTACAAAGTCACTGTATCTAGGCAACTTTTTTCTAATGTTTAGCTTACTAGTCAAGTAAGCTATGAAAAAGGATATGTTCTTAACCAACCTATTCTTTAATTTAACTTTTGTTGTGTATTGGAGTATCGTTGGTTAACAATGTGTTATTCTAAGGTGTACAGCAAAGTCATTCAGTTCTACATGTACATGTATCGATTCTTATTCAAATTCTTTTCCTATTTAGGATGTTATATGATTATTGAGCAGAATTCCATGTTCTATACAGTAGGTCTTTGTTGATTATCCATTTTTTTAATTTTATTTTTTATTGGGTTGTTTTACAACACTGTATTAGTATCTTCTATAAAATGAAGTGAATCAGTTATATATATACCTTATATATATACCTATTTCCCCTCACTCTTGGATTTTCCTCTCCTCACCCTCCACCTCATTTCACCTGTACTGGTCACAACAGAGCAGTGAGCTGAGCTCCTGGGTTAGCTGGCAGGTTCCCACTAGCTATTTCACACAAGGTAGTGTATGTATGTCAATCTTAATCTCCGAAATCATCCCACCCCCTCTTACCAGCCCACTCTGTATCCACATGTCCTTTCTCTATGTCTGCATCTCTATTTCTGTGCTGCAAGTAAGTTCATCTGTTCCACTTCTCTAGATTCCACATATATACACTAATATATGACATCAGTTTCTCTCTTTCTGACTTCACTCTCTATGATAGACTCTAGATCCATCCATGTCTCTACAAATGACTTAATTTCAATCATTTTTATAGGTGAGTAATATCTGTATGTAGGTCAAAAAGCAACAGTTAGAACCTGACATGGAAAAACAGACTGGTTCCAAATTGGGAAAGAGTATGTCAAGGCTGTATATTGCTTATTTAACTTCTATGCAGAATACATCATGCGAAATGCCAGGCTGGATGAAGCATAAGCTGGAATCAAAATTGCCATGAGAAATATCAATGACCTCAGATATGCAGATGACACCATCCTCATGGCAGAAAATGAAAAGGAACAAAAGAACCTCTTGAAGAAAGTGAGAGAGGAGAGTGAAAAATCTGGCTTAAAACTCAACTTTCAGAAAACGAAGATCATGGCATCAAGTCCCATCATTTCATGGTAAATGGATGGGGAAACAAGGGAAACAGTAAGAGACTTTATTTGGAGGGGGGGGGGGCTCTAAAATCACTGCAGTTGGTGACTGCAGCCATGAAATTGAAAGACGCTTGCTCCTTGGAAGAAAAGCTATGACCAACCTAAACAGCATATTAAAAAGCAGAGACATTATTTTGCCTACAAAGGTCCATCTAGTCAAGGATATGGTTTTTCCAGCAGTTATGTATGGATGTGAGAGTTGGCTGATAAAGTAAGCTGAGCACCAAAGAATTGATACTTTTGAACTGTGGTGTTGGAGAAGAAACTTAAGAGTCCCTTGGACTATAAGGAGATCAAACCAGTCTGTCCTAAAGGAAATCAATCCTGAATATTCCTTGGAAGCACTGATGCTGAAGCTAAAACTCCAGTATTTTGGCCACCTGATGCGTAGAACTGACTCATTGGAAAAGACCCTGATGCTGGGAAAGATTGAAGGCAAGAAGAGAAAGTGACAACAGAGGATGAGATGGTTGGATGGCATCACCGACTCAATGGAATGAGTTTGAGTTTGAGCAAGCTCTGGGAGTTGATGGACAGGGAAGCCTGGTGTGCTGCAGTCCATGGAGTCGATGCTGGGAAAGACAAAGGCCGGAGGAGAAGGTGATAACAGAGAATGAGATGGTTGGATGGCATCACTGACTCTATGGACATGAATTTGAACAAGCTCCAGGAGTTGATGGACAGGGAAGAGTGGCATGCTGCATGCAGTCAATGGGGTCACAAAGAGTCAGTGACGACAGTGACTAAACTGAACTGAGTATTCCATTGTTTATATGTACCATGTCTTCTTTATCCATTCACTCACTGATGAACATTTAGGCTGTATCCAGGTCCTGGCTATTGTAAATAGTGAAGCAATGACCATTATTGATTTCTCAGGGAATATGCCCAGTAGTGTGCTTTCTGGGTCATATAGTAACTCTATTTTTAGTTTTCTAAGGAACCTCCATACCATTCTCCATATTGGCTGCATCAGTTAACATTCCTACCAGCTGAGGTGGGTTGCCATTCCCTTCTCCAGACGATCTTCCCTAGACAGGGATCACACCTGGGTTTTGTGCACTGTAGGCAGGCTTTTTACCATCTAAGCCATCAGGGAAACCACAACAGTGCATGCGGATTCCTTTTTCTCCACACCCATCCAGCATTTATTGTTTGTAGCTCTTTTTGATGATGACCATCCTTACCAGTGTGAGATAATACCTCGTTGTAGTTTTAATCTTCTTTTCGCTAATAATTAGTAATGTTGAGCATGTATCCATGTTCCTCTTGGCCATCTATATGTCTTTGGAGAAATGTCTATTTATGTTTTCTACCCATTTTTTTGATTGGGTTGCTTGTTTTTTTTTTTTTTTTATATCAACCTATATGAGCTGTTTGCATATATTTTGGAGATTATTCTCTTGTCAGTTGCTTTATTTAAAAATATTTTCTTGCAATCTGAAGATTCTCTTGTTGTGGTTTCCTTTGTAGTGCAAAAACTTTTAAGTTTAATGAATTCTCATTTGTTTATTTTTGTTTTTATTTTTGTTACTCTAGGAGGTGGTTCAAAAGAGATCTTGCTGTACTTTATGCCAAAGTGTGTTCTTCCTGTATTTTCCTCTAAGAGTTTTATAGTGTCTGGTCTTATATGTAGGCTTTTAATCCATTTACAAAATGGAATTAATTCCATTTATTCCATGTACAAAAAAGATCTTCACTACCCTGATAATAACAATGGTGTGCTCACTCACCTAGAGCCAGACATCCTGGAATGTGAAGTCAAGTGGGCCTTAGGAAGCATCACTAGGAACAAAGCTAGTGGAGGTTATGGAATTCCAGTTGAGCTATTTCAAATCCTGAAAGATGATGCTGTGAAAGTGCTGCTCTCAATATGCCACAAATTTTGGAAAACTCAGCAGTGGCCACAGGACTGGAAAAGGTGAGATTTTATTCCAATCCCAAAGAAAGGCAATGCCAAAAAATGCTCAAATTACCACACAATTGCACTCATCTCACACGCTAGTAAAGTGATGCTCAAAATTCTCCAAGCCAGGCTTCAGCAATACAGGAACTGTGAACTTCCAGATGTTCAAGCTGGGTTTAGAAAAAGCAGAAGAACCAGAGATCAAACTGCCAATATCTGCTGGATCATCAAAAAAGCAAGAGAGTTCCAGAAAAACATCTATTTCTGCTTTACTAACTATGCCAAAGCCTTTGACTGTGTGGATCACAATCAACTGTGGAAAATTCTGAAAGAGATGGGAATACCAGACCACCTGACCTGCCTCTTGAGAAACCTATATGCAGGTCAGGAAGCAACAGTTACAACTGGACATGGAACAACAGACTGGTTCCAAATAGGAAAAGGAGTACGTTAAGGCTGCATATTGTCACCCTGCTTATTTAACTTCCATGCAGAGTACATCATGAGAAATGCTGGCTGGAGGAAGCACAAGCTGGAATCAAGATTGCTGGGAGAAATATCAATAATCTCAGATATGCAGATGACACCACCCTTATGGCAGAAAGTGAAAAAGAACTAAAGAGCCTCTTGATGAAAGTGAAAGAGGATAGTGAAAAAGTTGGCTTAAAGCTCAACATTCAGAAAACAAAGATCATGGCATCCGGTCCCATCAGTCCATGGCAAATGGATCAGGAAACAGTGGAAACAGTGGCTGACTTTATTTTTCTGGGCTCCAAAATCACTGCAGATGGTGATTGCAGCCATGAAGTTAAAAGACACTTACTTCCTGGAAGGAAAGTTATGACCAACCTAGACAGCTTATTAAAAAGCAGAGACATTACTTTGTCAACAAAGGTCCATCTAGCCAAGGCTATGGTTTTTCCAGTGGTCATGTATGGATGTGAGAGTTGGACTATAAAGAAAGCTGAGTGCTGAAGAATTGATGCTTTTAAACTGTGGTGCTGGAGAAGACTCTTGAGAGTCCCTTGGATTGCAAGGAGATCCAACCAGTCCTTCCTAAAGGAGATCAGTCCTGGTGTTCATTGGAAGGACTGGTGCTGTAGCTGAAACTCCAATATTTTGGCCACCTGATGTGAAGTGCTGACTCATTTGAAAAGACCCTAATGCTGGGAAAGTTTGAGGGAGGAGGAGAAGGGGTTGACAGAGAAGATGGTTGGATGGCATCACTGACTCAATGGACATGGGTTTGGATGGACTCTGGTTTTGGTAATGGACAGTGAGGCCTGGAGTGCTGCGGTTTAGGGCGTCGCAAAGAGTCAGACACAACTGAGTGACTGATCTAAACTGGATCCATTTTTAGTTTATTTTTGTGTATGGTGTTAGGGAGTGTTCTAATTTCATTCTTTTACATATAACTGTCCAATTTTACAACAACACTCATTGATGAGACTGTGTTTTCTCCATTGTATACTCTTGCCTCTTTTGTCATAGATGAGGTGACCTTAGTTGCATGGGTTTAATCTCTGCACTCTCTATCCTGTTCCATTTATCTATATTTCAATTTTATGCCAGTACCATACTGTTTTGATGACTGTAACTTCATAGCATATTCTGATGTGAGGAAGCCTGATTCCTCAAGCTCCATTTTTCTTTCTCAAGATTCCTTTGGCTGCTTGGGGTCTTTTGCATTTCCATACAAATTATAAATTTGTTCTTCTAATTCTGTGAAAAATGCCATTGATAATTTGATAAAGATTACACTGAGTATGTAGATTGCCTCAGGTACTATAGTCACTTCACAACACTGATTCTTCTAATTCATAAACATTGTATATCTCTCCATCTGGTTGTGTTGTGTTTGATTTCTTTCATTGGTTTCTTATAGTTTCTTGAGTATAGAATTTTACATCAATAGATAGGTTTGCTATTGCTATTGCTAAGTCACTTCAGTCATGTCCGACTCTGTGTGACCCCATAGATGGCAGCCCACCAGGCTTCCCCATCCCTGGGATTCTCCAGGCAAGAACACTGGAGTGGGTTGCCATTTCCTTCTCCAATGCATGAAAGTGAAAAGTGAAAGTGAAATCGCACAGTCATGTTCGACCCTCAGCGACCCCATGGACTGCAGCCTTCCAGGCTCCTCCATCCATGGGATTTGCCAGGCAAGAGTACTGGAGTGGGGTGCCATTGCCTTCTCCGAGATAGGTTTAGCCCTTGGTATTTTATTATTTTTCTTGCAGTGGTAAATGGGATTGTTTCCTCAATTTCTCTTTCTGATTTTTCATAGCTAGTATATAGGAATGCAAGGGATTTCTATGCATTAATTTTGTATCCTGAAACTTTACCACATTCATTGATTAGCCCTAGTAGTTTTCTTGTAACCTCTTTACAATTTCCTATGTATAGTATCATGTCATCTGCAACAGTGACATTTTTATTTCTTCTTTTCCAGTTTAGATTTTTTTTACTTATTTTTATACACTGATAACCAAGGCTAGCACTTCCAAAACTACATTGAATAATAGTGGTGACAGTGGATATCCATGTCTTAATCCTGATCTTAGAGGAAGTGCTCTCAGTTTTTCACTATTGAAAATTATATTTGCTTTGAGTTAGTTATATGTGACCTTTCCCTGTTGAGGTAGGTTCCCTGTACCTTCCCACTTTCTGGAGAATTCTTAATCATGAATGGGTGTTGAATTTTGTCAAAAGGTGTTTCTGTATCTATTGAGATGAACATATGGTCTTTTATTCTTCAGTTTTTTGGTGTGGTGTATCATACTGATTGATTCACTTCAGTTCATTTCAGTTCAGTTGCTCAATCATGTCCGACTCTTCGTCATCCCCGCAGCACACCAGGCGTCCCTGTCCATCACCAACTCCCAGAGTCCATCCAAATGCATGTCCATTGAGTCAGTGATGCCATCCAACCATCTCATCCTCTGTCGTCCCCTTCTTCTCCTGCCCTCAATCTTTCCCAGCATCAGGGTCTTTTCAAATGAGTCAGCACTTCACATCAGGTGGCCAAAGTAGTAGAGTTTCAGCTTCAACATCAGTCCTTCCAATGAACACCCAGGACTGATCTCCTTTAGGATGGACTGGTTGGATCTCCTTGCAGTCCAAGGGACTCTCAAGAGTCTTCTCCAGCACCACAGTTCAAAAGCATCAATTCTAACCCTAACCCTAACCAGTCTGTTGTTCCATGTCCGGTTCTAACTGTTGCTTCCTGACCTGCATATAGGCTTCTCAAGAGGCAGGTCAGGTGGTCTGGTATTCCCATCTCTTTCAGAATTTTCCACAGTTGATTGTGATCCACACAGTCAAAGGCTTTGGCATAGTCAATAAAGCAGAAGTAGATGTTTTTCTGGAACTCTCTTCTTTTGTTGATCCAACAGATGTTGACAATTTGAACTCTGGTTCTTCTGCCTTTTCTAAACCCAGCTTGAACATCTGGAAGTTCACAGTTCCTGTATTGCTGAAGCCTGGCTTGGAGAATTTTAAGCATCACTTTACTAGCGTGTGAGATGAGTGCAATTGTGCGGTAATTTGAGCATTTTTTGGCATTGCCTTTCTTTGGGTTTGGAATGAAAACTGGCCTTTTCCAGTCCTGTGGCCACTGCTGAGTTTTCCAAAATTTGTGGCATATTGAGAGCAGCATTTTCACAGCATCATCTTTCAGGATTTGAAATAGCTCAACTGGAATTCCATAACCTCCACTAGCTTTGTTCGTCGTGATGCTTCCTAAACGCCCGCTTGACTTCACATTCCAGGATGTCTGGCTCTAGGTGAGTGATCACACCATCGTTATTGTCTGGGTCCTGAAGATCTTTTTTGTACCGTTCTTCTATGTATTCTTGCCACTTCTTCTTAATATCTTCTGCTTCTGTTAGGTCCATACCATTTCTGTCTTTTATTGAGCCCGTCTTTGCATTAAATGTTACCTTGATATCTCTAATTTTCTTGAAGAGATCTCTAGTCTTTTCCATTCTATTGTTTTCCTCTATTTCTTTGCACTGATCACTGAGGAAGGCTTTCTTATCTCTCCTTGCTATTTTTGGAACCCTGCATTCAAGTGGGTATATCTTTCCTTTTCCCCTTTGCTTTTCACTTCCCTTTTTTAACAGTTATTTGTAAAGCCTCCTCAGACAGCCATTTTACTTTTTTCCATTTCTTTTTCTTGGGAGTGGTCTTGCTCTCCGTCTCCTGTACAATGTCACGAACCTCCATCTACAGTTCATCAAGCACTCTGTCTATAACATTTAGTCCCTTAAGTCTATTTCTCACTTCTACTGATTGATTAGGAGATAGCAAAAAATCCTTGCACCCTGAGATAAATTTCACTTGATCATGGTGTGTGTTCCTTTTACTGTGTTGTTGGTTTCTGTCTGCCAGCATTTTGTTGAGGACTTTTGTGTCTATGTATATCAGTGACATTGACCTCTTTTTTTCTCTTTTTGGGGTCTTTAGTTTTTATATCAGAGTGATCTTGTTCTCATATAAACAGTTTGGGAGTGTTCCTCTCTCTGCAATTTTTGGAAGAGCTCGAGAAGGATAAATGTTAGCTCTTCTCTAACTGTTTGGTAGAACTTGCCTGTGAGGTCATTTGGTCCTGGACGTTTGTTTGTTGGAAGATTTTTAATCATAGTTTCTATTTCAGTGCGTGTGAGTGGTCTGTTCATATTTTCTATTTCTTTCTGGTTCAGTCTTGAAAAGTTTGACTTTTCTAAGTATTTATCCATTTCTTCCATGTTGACCATTTTATTGACATATCATTGCTTGTAGTAGTCTCTTATAATCTTTTGTATTTCTGTGGTGTCAATTGTAACTTCTCCTTTTTCTTTTCTAATATTATTGATTTGAGTCTTCTCCCCCCCCCTTTTTTTTGATGAATTGTGCTAAATATTTATCAATTGTGTTTATCTTCACAAAGAACCGCCTTTTAGTTTCATTAATCTTTGCTACTGTTTTCTTCATTTCTATCTCTGATCTCTACTATTCCTTTTCATAATGTTCAGGGGGTTCTCAAGGCAAGAATGTTGGTGGTTTACCATTCCCTTCTCCAGTGAACACATTGTGTTAGAATTCTCCACCATCTCTGTCTTGGGTGGTGCTACATGGCGTGGTTCATGGTTTCATCGAGTTAGATGAGGCTGTTATCCATGTGATCAGTTTGCTTAGTTTTCTGTAGTTGTGGTTTTCATTCTGTCTACCCTTGATGGATGAGGATATGAAACTTGTGGAAGCTTCCTAATGGGAGGGACTGGCTGTGGGGAAGACTGGTTCTTGCTCTGGTGGGCAAGGCCATGCTCAGTAAATCTTTAGTCCAACTTTCTGCTGATGGATGGGGCTGTGTTCCCTCCTTGTAATTTGGCCTGAGGCCAAACTATGATAAGGGTAATGGCAGTAATTCTTACTGCTGTAGATAAAACAAAAGAATTCCAGAAAAATATTTATTTCTGTGTCATTGACTACCCTGAAACTTTGACTGTGTGGTTCTCAACAAAGTGTGGAAAATTCTTAAAGAGATAATAATACCAGACCACCATACCTGCCTCCTGAGAAATCTGTATGCAGATCAAGAAGCAACAGTTAGAACCAGACATGGAACAACAGTTGACTTCAGTACACTTCAGTCGCTCAGCCGTGTCTGATTCTCTGTGACCCCATGGACTGTAGCACACCTGGCTTCCCGGTCAGAGGTTGCTCAAACTCATGTCCATCAAATTGGTGATGCCATCCAACCAGCTCATCCTCTGTCATTCCTTCTCCTCCTGCCTTAAATCTTTCCCAGCCTCAGGGTCTTTTCAAATGAGTCACTTCTTCACCTCAGGTAGTCAAAGTATTGAAGTGTCAGCTTTAGCATAAGTCCTCCCAACGAATCCTCAGGACTGATTTCCTTTAGGATGCACTGGTTTGATCTCCTTGCAGTTTGAGGGACTCTCAATAGTCTTCTTCAACACCATAATTCAAAAGCATCAATTCTTTGGTGGTCAGTATTTTTATAGTCCAACACTCACATCCATACATGACTGTTGGAAAAACCATAGCTTTGTCTGGACAGACCTTTGTTGGCAAAGTAATGTCTCTGCTTTTTAATATGCTGTCTAGGTAGGCACCCCACTCCAGTACTCTTGCCTGGAAAAATCCCATGGATGGATGAACCTGGAGGGCTGCAGTCCATGGGGTCGCTGAGGGTCGGACACGACTGAGCGACTTCATTTTCACTTTTCTCTTTCATGCATTGGAGACGGAAATGGCAACCCACTCCAATGTTCTTGCCTGGAGAATCCCAGGGACGGGGGAGCCTGGTGGGCTGCCGTCTATGGGGTCGCACAGAGTCAGACACGACTGAAGTGACTTAGCAAAGGTGGGAACAACAGACCAGTTCAAAATTGGGAAAAGAGGAAGTCAAGGCTGTATATTGTTCCCCTGCTTATTTAACTTATATGCAGAGTAAATCATGCGAAATGCTGGCCTGGTTGAAACACAAGCTGGAATCAAGATTCCTGGAGAAATGTCAATAACCTCAGGTATAGAGATGATACCACCCTTCTGGAACAAAGTGAAGAGGAACTAAAGAGCCTCTTAAGAAGGAGAAAGAGGAGATTGAAAAAGCTGGCTTAAAACTCAACATTCAAAAAACTAAAATCATGGCATCTGGTCCCATCACTTCATGGCAAATAAATGGGGAAACAAATGGAAACAGAATTCTGAATACTCTGAATTCTTTATCATATAGATTACCTATTTCTACTTCATTTATTTGGTCTTCTGGCTTGATATTTTGCTTCTCCATCTGCCACATAATTCTCTGTCCTTATATTTTGGATATCTTACTGTTTTTATGGTCTTCTTTTCACAGATGGCAGGGTTGTAGTTCCATTTGCTTCTGTTATCTGTCCTCTGGTAGGTGAGATTGGTCCAGAGGCTTGTGTAAGCTTCCTGGTGGGAGGGCTTAGTGCCTGCACTCTGGCAATTGGAACTGAGCCTTTTCCCTCTGATAAGCAGGGTGTTTGGGGATGTCTGTGAGCCTAGAATTACTAGGCAGCCTTTCTACTGGTGGGCGGGGCAGTATTTCTGTCTTGTGCTTGTTTGGCATGGAGTCTATAGGCACTGGAGTCTATAGGCAGTTGGGTGGAGTGAGGGCTTGGTGTTGAAATACACACTTCCAGGATAGCACGTGTGAATTAACATTCTATGGACCCCAGATTCTCTGGCAGTACAGCGTTCTGGACTCAGTGCTCCCACCACAGAGGTACAGAGGTCTGATTCCCGCTGGGGAGCCAAGAGTCCACAAGCCACAACTGTGGCCAGAGAAAAGAAGAAAAATAAATAAAAGAAAAGGAAAAAAACAAAACAAAACAAAACCCAAGACAAACAGTAAAAATATAAAAAGACAGCAACAACAACAAAATACTGACACACACACACAAAGAAAACAGACACACTAAACACAACACAAATGACAGCAGAAAAACCAAACTTACAGAAACAAAGAAGCAGAGAAAATAGACAAAAAAGAAACAAAACTAAGAAGATGACAAAAAAAAAAAAAAAATAAGGAACTAAAAAATGAAGCTAATAAATAAAGACTAAGGTAGCAACAGGTAGAACTGGACATTGAACAACAGACTGATTCCAAATAGAAAAGATGTATATCAAGGCTGTATATTGTCACCCTGCTTATTTAACTTATATGCAGAGTACATCATGAGCAACGCTGGGATGGAAGAAGCACAAGCTGGAATCAAGATTGCCAGGAGAAATATCAATAACCTCAGATATGCAGATGACACCACCCTTATGGCAGAAAGTGAAAAAGAACTAAAGAGCCTCTTGATGAAAGAGAGAGCAGAGTGAAAATGTTGGCTTAAAACTCAGTGTCCAGAAAACTAACATCACGGCATCTGATCCCATCAGTCCATGGCAAATAGATGGGGAAACAGTGGCTGACTTTAGTTTTCTGGGCTCCAAAATCACTGCAAATGGTGATTGCAGCCATGAAATTAAAAGACGCTTACTCCTTGGAAGGAAAGTTATGACCAACCTAGATAGCATATTCAAAAGCAGAGACATTACTTTGTCAACATAGATCCATCTAGTCAAGGCTATGGTTTTTCCAGTAGGCATGTATGGATGTGAAAGTTGGACTATAAAGAAAGCTGAGTGCCGAAGAAGTGATGCTTTTGAACTGTGGTGTTGGAGAAGACTCTTGGGAGCCCCTTGGTCTGCAAGGAGATCCAACCAGTCCATCCTAAAGGAGATCAGTCCTGGGTGTTCTTTTGAAGGACTGATGTTGAAGCTGAAAGTAAGACACTAATGCTGGGAACGATTGAGGGCAGGAGGAAAAGGGGACAACAGAGGATGAGATGGCATCAAAGACTCAACGGACATGAGTTTGGGTAAACTCTGGGAATTGGTGATGGACAGGGAGGCCTGGCATGCTGCGGTTCATGAGGTTGCAAAATTCAGACACGACTGAGTAACTGACCTGACTAAATGAAGCTTATACAAAGTGAAAAATAAAGCAAACAATAAAAGCAATCTAAAAAAATAAGTGCAAAGAAAACGTAAAGCAAACACATAAAAACAATCAAAAATAAATAATAATAAAAACAACTGAACATAATGAAACAAAGCAAAGCAGAACAATAGTAATAAAAACATTTTCCTGGAGCTTCCTCTGTCAGTGTCCTTCCTCCTACAGGGAGCCAGAGCCAACCCCTGCCTCCTCAAGAGACCTTCCAAAACTTCTAGGTAAGTCTCTGGATCTGCTGTGGGCACTGCAGAACCAGCTCAGACTCTGACCTGCCCCAGCTCCCATATGTACTTGCCCCCAACATTCACTGCTGCTAAAGCTGGACTAGTCTCAGTGGTAACACTCATTATCTATTCAGATATTCCACAGACACAGGATGTACTGAGCCAATCACAGAGAATTAACCCACAGCCTGTACAGCTGCAGGGAAACATTTCTGCGCCTCTTCCTTAGTTGCAGTGCCTCTGGGGTTCAGCTTTGGTTTGAGCCCCACTTGTGTGTGTGTGTGTGTGTGTGTGCGCACGCCACCCTCAGACATCTGTTCCCCACCCAGATGAGAGAGAGAGAAAATAGTGTCTGAGTGGCACACACTTACTCAGACCAGTGGCCACAATGGGAGTGTGCACAAATTGCCTGTAGTGATGTAGACCAGCAGGCAGTTGCAACAGATGGGGGCACACTTGCCCTGGAGGGACGCCCTCCCAGTGCCCAGAGAGGCAGGGGCTGGTATGTGGTGTGTGGACTGTAGTGGCCCTGCCCTTTGCATGCGACTTAACAATGGTGCCTCGTTTCCTAGGCACAACACATTTCCTCCAGTTGGCATTCCCAGCCTCAGAGCCTCTCACTCCTGTCCTCTCTGTTGTATCTGTGAAGCCAACAGTGATCCTCTCCCAGGATCCACTCTCTTAGCCCTACACTTTAATATTCAGCCCCTGGCAGTGCAAAGGCTCTCAGAGCTAATTCCAAACATGGCTTTAAGATGGGTGGCACTCAGGACCACTAAGCCTACTTGTGTAGAAGAGGCCTTGGCTGGAGGGATGGGCAAGATGACTCAATGGGAACCACTCCCAGTGCCTCTGAAGGCCAAAGAAGTTGGCAGGTGGGAAAGGGGTTATGATGGCAGCCCTGCCCCTTGCATGTCACTCAACAATGACACCTAGCTCCTAGGGTGTCCCAGGCTTTATCTGCAAACTTTCCCAGCTGTAGAACTCCTTACTCATGTCCCTTCAGGCTGTCTTTTCACAACAACTGTTCCCTCCCTGATTCTTCACTCAAAACTCCATGTTCCAGCACCCAGACCCCTCTGCAACAGGAAACACATGATTTAGGATAGGATGAGCAGGGCTGTGGCACAGACCATGCATGCAGTTCTTATCTTGCCTTTCACAGATCATCCTCTGCTTTGATCCCCTGAAGGCCCATTTCTGTCCCAGCTGATTTGCCCACTGTGATGGGCTTTTCCCCTCCATCTTCAGCTTCCTGTCAGGGTTGCTGGTCCCTGTTTTGATTGTCTGTTTTAATTTTTTCATTTTGCCTGATTATGAGTGGATTTTTCTTGTCGTTTTAGGTGTCCAAAGACTTCCACTAATGTTCACCAAGTAGTCTGTTGATAATTACTCCATTTGTAGATGTATACTTGAAATATGTATGTGAGTAAGGACGAGTTTGACATCCTCATATTATACCAACTTGACTTTTCCCCTTTATTATAATATTTTAAAATATATATAGTAGTCAGTGGAGATGCTGCTGAGCTAGACAAAAATGTTATGTCCTGACTTCTGGAACATGCATACCTGGTGACTGTATAAGAGCTTTCAAGTGCTTCCTCTTCTCTTCCTCGTCTTTCTTCTCTTCTTCTTCCCTTCCCATTTATAAAACTACATTCTTGAAATATTTCCTGATTATTTGGCCAAGACAAGTTAGTAGGTCATTATTCACACTGATTGCAGGGAGAAATAAGAAAGATATGCAAAGACTATTACTAAATGCATTGCCAACACATCAGTGTACTAAATTGGACAGTTAGGAGATATATTGATACATTAGGAAGTGAAGAGTAATATGGCAGGATGAGAGGTCTGAAGGGTTGAAGGAGAAGACAGAGAATAAACATTAAAAACTTTCAAAACTACTCTCTTTTAAAGATCTAAAACATGTTGGGATAGAGTAGAAGAAAACAAATTCATCAGATAAACTCTAAGCATTTATTTAACTATTTCAGATGTTTAGTTTTCTGATCCTCTCTCCCTTCCCAAACCTACTCTCAATCACTTGTATGTGGCGGTGTGAGTCTTAAATGATATCTTACATTCATTTTTGTTTTTATGCAATTTAAACCTGATATTTACTATTGGAATAAAAATGATTTATTTCCTGGTAAAGTAATCTTCAGCACGAGACAGCATTCTAGGGGATTGTAGGGGTCTGGTGAAATGGGACATCCAGATTCCATTAACTGTGTTCCCACATTCTACAGTAATATAAAGCCAGCGTTGTAACTTTTCTCCTAAACCAGACATGATTCCTCACCAGCCACAGCCTATTATGAAAATCTTCAGTGCCCAAGAGGACAGTACAGAAAAGAGGACAGTTCAGCTCCAGCTGAACAGAGGAACTGTAGATGAATTATTGAGAGCTAAATCTCTGAAAAGGCATAATGAAGTATTATGCCAGGGCTGGGGAACACGCTAGGGCATTCTCTCTTGAACTTCAGTTATTCTCTAAAAATGTATTCTGTTTGTCATATTTACACTTGACATGTGTCATGTAATATTTATATTTTTACTTTAATCACTTTACACAAATGTCTTGAATTTTTAATTTGATTGAACATAGGAAATGATGTACATGAAATGGCAGATGAAATTTTCAAATTATAATATACTACCTATTATATATATTTTTTATATGGGAGAGTGACACACACAGAGAAAAACAGGAAAAAGAGAGAAAGAGAGATTATAAAGGCTGGAAAATTCAAAATCTGAAACTGAAAACCCGTGGAAGGCCATCAGGCAAGAGGATTATCTGTTACCCAAGAAAGGCTTAGACTTTTGCTCTGTTCAGGCCTTCAGTGGATGAAGGACTACCCACCTTATAGAGGGAAACCTCCTTTACCCAGACCACTGATTTATATAGTGAAAGGTGAAAGTCTGTCACTAAGTTGTGTGCGACTCTTTGTGACCCCACGGAATGTAGCCCTCTCTCTGTGGGATTCTCCAGGCAAGAATACTTGAGTGGGTTGCCATTTCCTTATCCAGGGGATTTTCCTGATCCAGTGATCAAACTGGCATCTCCTGCTTGTTAGGCAGACACTTGACCGCTGAGCCACCAGGGAAGCCCATCTCATTCAAAACATCCTTAGAGAAATACATGGAATAATATTTGACCAATTTTCTGGGCACCGTGTGCTAGTTTAAATGACTCATAAATCAACTATGCTTCCTTCCAGCATACTGACAAATTATATGAAGGAAGTGACCAGGAAAGAGGTTTATTTAACATATATTCCATGTAACCAGTAGGGTAAATCTAAAAAATTGGTTTAAATTACAGTGAAATTCTTCTTAATGATTGAGAAGTTGTATATGAATGGCAATTAACTTCAATGACTGAATGGCTCATAGTGATTTCAACCTTCATTAAAAAATAGTTGCTTTATGGCATAATTTACCAGATTGGGCCTTTCGATATTTCAAAGGAGAAGGATGTCAGAAAATTTGAACAATACTATAAGCTTATTTCATAGAGCAAAGTAGTACAAAGAAGACAGTTGGGAGAAATTATGTAGGAGTAGGTGGTACGTCACGTTGGGGAGTTATGTGCAAAAATCTTGCTTTCTGTTGTTGGTCTAGAGTCTGAGCTGCGCAACACCTGAATTACAGTAGATGATGCTAAACTCTTAGTGAGTTCCCTGTGACCCAAGGTGAAACAGATTTCTAAAGGCTGCAAGAATCAGCTTGATGTCTTTTATCTGAGGGAGAAAAGCAGTGAAAGGAGGCTCCTAGAGGTCACCACTTTACTGAACATATCCAAGTATTATGATGGGAAGGCTGGAGAGATGATCTGCACCCTGCCCTCGGTCCATTTTAGAAGAAGAAAGGAGACAGATTAGGAGGTCATGGATCAAAGGGGAAAGCATTATAAGAAGGACCTGAGGTAAAGAGAAAGGTGTCACTAGATAGCCAGGCTCTTTTCAACCCAGGATGTACAACAAAATGGCAACCAGTTCAAGTGGAACAAGGCAGGCACTTTGATAATTCATTGAAGGTGAAAGGTATCAAAGAGGAGTCTTCTCCAATCAAGAAAGGGAGGCTTTGACTGGAAGTTAAAGAACCCTCCCAAATCCTCCCACTGCCATAAATCCCTGAAACTGAGAGCTTAAGACAGGGATTGTGTGAGTCATGGGGAGATAATCCAGTGAGGAGATCCTGGAGCAGGACATTTCCTCTTTCTGGAGTCCCTGTCAAGCCACTTATGGATGGATTTGCATTTTGGTTGGGAAATGACTGAACCGGGCCTGTTTTGGCAGCTCTGCTTCCTCCTGGGTGGGGCAGCAAGTCCCTATAAAAAGGCCCTCTGCTGCATCACTGCCATCCTCCTGCTACTCAAGTCCGGATAGCTTTTGGAGAACCTGGTGAGTCTGAGTCTTCAGTTCAGCTTTATTCTTGGGCTCTCTACTTATGAATTAATTCTGGCTATAGCAAATTTGGTGTGTCCAAAGTTATTGTCATGACTTAGTGCTCCTTAATGGATGGGAGCTTGGAATTTGAACCCAGTGATATACAGTATTTATTAAGTTTCTGGTACAGAGTTTGAATTCCTTTAAGGAAGAGATTAAAACAAAATCCGTGACAAGAAGAGGTAAAGAACGGAGCACTTTTCCTCTTTCTGTTTCTTTCTTCTGTCCTTCTGCTGTTATTTCAGAGGCATTTCTCTTTGAAGGTGTGGGGCCCTTGTATCCTTCCTGGTGGCCATTTGCTCTGTATGCAGGTCATACTTCTGGGACCTCATGAGAGCTAATGATGATGAGAATTGCTTGTGAGTTTACCCAGGATTTTGGAACTTATGATGGCCTTATTGAAGATGCTGTTTTCAGAAAGAAAAAAAAAAGAATAGAACAACACTGATTGGTTTTCTGAAAAAAAAATTTTTTAAGTTGTATGTTAAAAGATTTTCTCTGAGCCAATAATACAATTTGTTGAAGAGGGAGAGAGAGGCCAGAAGTTCATTGAAAGGGATTAAAGAGATCAAACCACATTCTTAGAGACTGGAGAGAGTCTATCTGATATTATTACACGAGCTCAGACTTCTCTCCCTGTAGCAGTCCCTTCTTGTGAACACTGTCATGTAATTTCTTTCAGATTCTAAGACTCCAGAAAGATGTCTCAGCAGCAGCAGCAGCAGCAGCAGCAGCAGCAGTGCAAGCAGCCCTGCCAGCCACCTCCTGTAGTATGCCCTCCCAAGTGCCCTGAGCCCTGCCCACCTCCAAAGTGCCAGCAGAAATGCCCTCCTGTGCCACCTCCCCAACAATGCCAAGAGAAGTGCCCACCCAAGTGCAAGTAACAGCATCAGCTTTTATCTGGATCCGGAAAGGATGAGGACAACTGGCTCACCTAGCTCCACAGCTCCACCTTCATCTTCTCTTTAAAGCCTATCCTGGATACAGAAGAAGCTTCTCCACCCTTCAGCCGGCAGTATGCCTGTGGTGATTCCTGACTGCCAGAGGTTTCCTTCCTGAGGCTGCTACAACACTTGCCTCTGGGAAGACAGCTGAGAAAACACAGTGCTTCAGAGGGAAGAGCAACAGCTCTCCTCCTGGACACCATCAGAAGATTCTTTCCCTGTCTTCTGTGTCTGTCTGTCACCTGGGCAGGGGTTTCTACCAACTAAACAACTGTTACTTGTTCTCCACTTTCTGAATAAGCTACAATTCTCTTTTGTGATGGTAAAAAAAAAATTTTTTTTTTTCCTATTAAAAGCACTTACAGCCATAGCATATTGTGTTCGGGTTTATTTTTATCCTTCTTTGATCCTAAAGTTACAGCTCCCACAATCGATGTTGTCTGAATTTTGAGTAATATCAGAGATTCTTTCTGATCTTCCTTGATGGGTCAGTGGTAAAGAATCAGCCTGCCAATGCAGGAGACATGGGTTCGATCCCTGATGCAGGAAGATCCCACGTTCCGTGGAGCAGCTAAGCCCATGTGACACAACTATTGAGCCTGTGCTCTAGAGCCCAGAAACCGCAACTACGGAGCCCACATGCTGCAACTACTGAAGTCCAAGCGCCCTAGAGCCTGTGCTCCACAAGAGAAGTCAGTTCAATGTGAAATCTGTGCACCACAACCAGATAGAAGCCCTGCCCCATGGCAATTAGAGAAAAGCCCATGTAGCAATGAAGACCTAGCATTGCCAAAATAAATTAATAAATACACTGTTTAAAACAGAAAGAAAGCTCTTTTTAAAAAAGATTATTTCTGGCAGAGGAGCTAAGACGGTGGAGGAATAGGACGAGAAGACCACTCTCTCCACCACAAATTTATCAAAAGAACATTTAAACGCCGAGTAAATTCCACAAAACAACTTGTGAAAGCCAGCAGAGGACATCAGGTACCCAGAAAAGCAGCCCATTGTCTTCAAAAGGAGGTAGGAAAAAATTTAAAAGACAAAAAAAGAGACACAAGAAGGAGGGATGGAGCTCCATCCCGGGAAGGGAGACTTAAAAAGAGAGAAGTTTCCAAACACCAGGAAACACTCTGCCGAGTTTGTGCCAAGCCTTGGAAGCACAGAGGGCAACATAACAGGGAGGAAAAATAAATAAACAATTAAAACCCACAGATTACGAGCCCAGCGGTAATTCCCCCAGCGGAGAAGCAGTGCAGACGCCTGCACCCACCACTAGCAAGCGGGGGCTGTGCAGGGAGGCGGGGGCTGCAGCGCTTAGAGTAAGGATCTGGCCTGAATGCCCTGAGCGCTATCTGAGTGAACTAACTTGGGCTAGCAAACCAGACTGTGAGATAACTACCACGCGAAAAGCCAGCCCTAACCTAAGACACCTCCAGGCTCGCGCACAGAACAAAGGACTGAACAGATAGCCGGCTGCAGACCATCCCCCTCCGGTGACAGGCAGCCAGAGCCGGAAGGGGGAAATCGCAGCCCCAGAGAGACATTATATATAAAACTGTAAGCAGGCTTCTTTGCTAACTAAGACTTCTTAGGGTTCTAGATGGTCAACATCCGCCTGAGAAGGTGCGCCGGTTGTACACTCAGAAAACCGAGTGGCAGGGACGGGGGAGGCGATAAGTCGCAGCTACCACGCTCGCCAAACACCTCATCACCTGAGCTGCTCAGACCTGGGAAGGGCACAAAAGGCAGGCCCAACCGAGTTTGCGCCTCTGAGGACTACCCGAGTGCCTGAACCTGAGTGGCTTAGACCTGGGAGGTGCATGCAGCCCAGGGCCAGCCTTGGATGGTTCCCGGTGGAGCAACCTAGAGCCTGAGCAGTGTGGGTAGGGAGGGTACACGTGCCGAGCAGGGGCAGGCCCAGTGTGGCTGAGGCACTGCGAGCACATGCCAGTGTTATTTGTTTGCAGCGTCCCTCCCTCCCCACAGCGCGACTGAACAAGTGAGCCTAAAAGAAAGTGTCCACCACCGCCCCCTTTGTGTCAGGGTGGAAACCAGACACTGAAGAGACCAGCAAATAAAAGAAGCTATAACAGAGGGAACCACCTTGGAAGCGACAGGTGCAATAGATTAAAACCCTGTTGTTAGTACCGACTACATAGGAAGGGGCCTATAGATCTTGAGAAATATAAGCAGGACCAGGGAACTATCCAAAAATGAACTGACCCCACAATACCCACAACAACAGCAGAGAAAGTCCTCGATATATTTTTACTATCTTTACGATCATTCTTTGTTTCTTCTTTTTTAAAATTAAAAAAAAAAATTAAGTCCTCTATTACTCCTTTAATTTTCACTTTTATAACCTACTATTACTTTGAAAAAAAAAAAAAAAGACCCAATTTTTAAAAAAGCAATCTTCATATATATTTTTAAAATAATTTTTGTGACTTGTTTTTTTTTCCTCTTTCTTTTTTTTTCCCTTTTCTTTAACATTGCATTTTTGAAATTCCAAACTCTACTCTAGATTTTTAATTTTTGCTTTTTGGTATTTGTTATTAATTTTGTAGCTTTAAGAACCCAATCTTCAGTACCCATTTTTACTTGGGAGCGAGATTACTGGCTTGACTGCTCTCTCCTCCTTTGGACTCTCCTTTTTCTCCACCAGGTCGCCTCTGTCTCCTCCCTAACCCCTCTCTGCTCTACCCAACTCTGTGAATTTCTGTGTGTTCCAGATGGTGGAGAACACTTAGAGAACTGATTACTGGCTGGATCTGTCTCTCTCCTTTTCATTCCCCCCTTTTATCCTCCTGGCCACCTCTGTCTCCTTCCTCCCTCATCTCTTCTTGTATAACTCTGTGAACATCTCTGAGCAGTCCAGTTGTGGAGTGCACATAAGAAAGTGATTACTGGCTAGCCTGCTCTCTCCTCTTTTGATTCCACCTCATCTCATTCGGGTCACCTCTAACTCCCTCCTCCCTCTTCTGTTGTCCATGTAACTCTGTGAACCTCTCTGGGTGTCCCTCACTGTGGATAAACTTTTCATCTTTAACCTAGAGGTTTTATCAATGGTGCTGTATAGAAGGAGAAGATTTGAGACTACTGTAAAAATAAGACTGAAAACCGGAAGCAGGAGGCTTAAGTCTAAACTTTGACTCCAGGGAACTCCTGACTCCAGGGAACATTAATTGACAGGAGCTCATCAAACTCCTCCATACCTACACTGAAACCAAGTACCACACAAGGGCCAACAAGTTCCAGAGCAAGACATACCACGCAAATTCTCCAGAAACACAGGAACACATCCCTCAGCTCCAATATACAGGCTGCCAAAAGTTACTACAAAACCATAGACATCTCATAACTCATTACTGGACACTTCATTGCATTCCAGAGAGAAGAAATACAGCTCCACCCACCAGAACACCGACACAAGCTTCCCTAACCAAGAAACCTTGACAAGCCACCTGTACAAACCCACACATAGTGAAGAAGCTCCACAATAAAGAGAACTTCACAAACTGCCAGAATACAGAAAGGACACCCCAAACTCAGCAATATAAACAAGATGAAGAGACAGAGGAATACCCAGCAGGTAAAGGAACAGGATAAATGCCCACCAAACCAAACCAAAGAGGAAGAGATAGGGAATCTACCTGATAAAGAATTCCAAATAATGATAGTGAAAATGATCCAAAATCTTCAAATCAAAATGGAATCACAGATAAATAGGCTGGAGACAAGGATTGAGAAGATGCAAGAAAGGTTTAACAAGGACCTAGAAGAAATAAAAGAGAGTCAATATATAATGAATAATGCAATAAATGAGATAAAAAAAAAAAAAAACTCTGGAGGCAACAAATAGTAGAATAGCAGAGGCAGAAGATAGGATTAGTGAATTAGAAGATAGGATGGTATAAATAAATGAATCAGAGAGGAAAAAAGAAAAACGAATTAAAAGAAATGAGGACAATCTCAGAGACCTCCAGGACAATATTAAACGCTACAACGTTCGAATCATAGGGGTTCCAGAAGAAGAAGACAAAAAGAAAGACCATGAGAAAATACTTGAGGAGATAATGGTTGAAAACTTCCCAAAAATGGGGAAGGAAATAATCACCCAAGTCCAAGAAACCCAGAGAGTCCCAAACAGGATAAACCCAAGGCGAAACACCCCATGACACATATTAATCAAATTAACAAAGATCAAACACAAAGAACAAATATTAAAAGCAGCAAGGGAAAAACAACAAATATCACACAAGGGAATTCCCATAAGGATAACAGCTGATCTTTCAATAGAAACTCTTCAAGCCAGGAGGGAATGGCAAGACATACTTAAAGTGATGAAAGAAAATAACCCACAGCCCAGATTACTGTACCCAGCAAGGATCTCATTCAAATATGAAGGAGAAATCAAAAGCTTTACAGACAAGCAAAAGCTGAGAGAATTCAGTACCACCAAACCAGCTCTCCAACAAATACTAAAGGATATCCTCTAGACAGGAAACACAAAAAGGGTGTATAAACTCGAAACCAAAACAATAAAGTAAATGGCAATGTGATCATACTTATCAATAATTACCTTAAACATAAATGGGTAGAATGCCCCAACCAAAAGACAAAGACTGGCTGAATGGATACAAAAACAAGACCCCTATATATGTTGTCTACAAGAGACCCACCTCAAAACAGGGGACACATACAGACTGAAAGTGAAGGGCTGGAAAAAGATTTTCCATGCAAATAGAGACCAAAAGAAAGCAGGAGTAACGATACTCATATCAGATAAAATAGACTTTAAAACAAAGGCTGTGAAAAGAGACAAAGAAGGACACTATATAATGATCAAAGGATCAATCCAAAAAGAAGATATAACAATTATAAATACATATGCACCCAACATAGGAGCACTGCAATATGTAAGACAAATGCTAACAAGTATGAAAGGGTAAATTAACAATAACACAATAATAGTGGGAGACTTTAATACCCTACTCACACCTATGGATAGATCAACTAAACAGAAAATTAACAAGGAAACACAAACTTTAAATGATACAATAGACCAGTTAGACCTAATTGATATCTATAGGACATTTCATCCCAAAACAATGAATTTCACCTTTTTCTCAAGTGCACACGGAACCTTCTCCAGGATAGATCACATCCTGGGCCATAAATCTAGCCTTGGTAAATTCAAAAAAATTGAAATCATTCCAAGCATCTTTTCTGACCACAATGCAATAAGATTAGATCTCAATTACAGGAGGAAAACTATTAAAAATTCCAATGCAGGGCGGCTGAACAACACGCTACTGAATAACCACAAATCAGAGAAGAAATAAAAAAAAGAAATAAAAATTTGCATAGAAACAAATGAAAATGAAAACACAACAACTCAAAACCTGTGGGACACTGTAAAAGCACTCCTAAGGGGAAAGGTCACAGCAATACAGGCATACTTCAAGAAACAAGAAAAAAGTCAAATAACCTAACTCAACACCTAAAGCAACTAGAAAAGGAAGAAGTGAAGAACCCCAGGGTTAGTAGAAGGAAAGATATCTTAAAAATTAGGGCAGAAATAAATGCAAAAGAAAAAAAAGAGACCATAGCAAAAATCAACAAAGCCAAAAGCTGGTTCTTTGAAAGGATAAATAAAATTGACAAACCATTAGCCAGACTCATCAAGAAACAAAGGGAGAAAAATCAAATCAATAAAATTAGAAATGAAAATGGAGAGATCACAACAGACAACACAGAAATACAAAGGATCATAAGAGACTGCTATCAGCAATTATATGCCAATAAAATGTACAATGTGGAAGAAATGGACAAATTCTTAGAAAAGTACAACTTTCCAAAACTGGACCAGGAAGAAATAGAAAATCTTAACAGACCCATCACAAGCACAGAAATTGAAACTGTAATCAGAAATCTTCCAGCAAACAAAAGCCCAGGTCCAGACGGCTTCACAGCTGAATTCTACCAAAAATTTAGAGATGAGCTAACACCTATCCTACTCAAACTCTTCCAGAAAATTTCAGAGGAAGATAAACTTCCAAACTCATTCTATGAGGCCACCATCTCCCTAATACCAAAACCTGACAAAGATGCCACAAAAAAAGAAAACTACAGACCAATATCAATGATGAATGTAGATGCAAAAATCCTTAACAAAATTCTAGCAATCAGAATCCAACAACACATTAAAAAAATCATACAGGACGACCAAGTGGGCTTTATCCCAGGGATGCAAGGATTCTTCAATATCTGCAAATCAATCAATGTAATATACCACATTAACAAATTGAAAAATAAAAACCATATGATTATCTCAATAGATGCAGAGAAAGCCTTTGAAAAAATTCAACATCCATTTATGATAAAAACTCTCCAGAAAGCAGGAATAGAAGGAACATACCTCAACATAATAAAAGCTATATATGACAAACCCACAGCAAACATTATCCTCAATGGTGAAAAATTGAAAGCATTTCCCCTAAAGTCAGGAACAAGACAAGGGTGCTCACCTTTACTATTCAACATAGTTTTGGAAGTTTTGGCCACAGCAATCAGAGCAGAAAAATAAAAGGAATCCAAGTTGGAAAAGAAGTTAAACTCTCACTGTTTGCAGATGACATGATCCTCTACATACAAAACTCTAAAGACTCCACCAGAAAATTACTAGAAGTAATCAATGAATATAGTAAAGTTGCAGGATATAAAATCAACACACAGAAATCCCTGGCATTCCTATACACTAATAATGAGAAAATGGAAAGAGAAATTAAGGAAACAATTCCATTCACCATTGCAACAAAAAGAATAAAATACTTAGGAATATATCTACCTAAAGAAACTAAAGACCTATATATAGAAAACTATACAACACTGGTGAAAAAATCAAAGAGGACACTAATAGATGGAGAAATATACCATGTTCATGGATTGGAAGAATCAATATAGTGAAAATGAGTATACTACCCAAAGCAATTTATAGATTCAATGCAATCCTTATGAAGCTACCAATGGTTTTCTTCACAGAGCTAGAACAAATAATTTCACAATTTATATGGAAATACAAAAAACCTCGAGTAGCTAAAGCTATCTTGAGAAAGAAGAATGGAACTGGAGGAATCAACCTACCTGACTTCAGGCTCTACCTCAAAGCCACGGTCATCAAGACAGTATGATACTGGCACAAAGACAGAAATATAGATCAATGGAACAAAATAGAAAGCCCAGAGATAAATGCACGCACCTATGGACACCTTATCTTTGACAAAGGAGGCAAGAATATACAATGGATTAAAGACAATCTCTTTAACAAGTGGTGCTGGGAAAACTGGTTAACCCCTTGTAAAAGAATGAAACTAGAACACTTTCTAACACCATACACAAAAATAAACTGAAAATGGATTAAAGATCTCAACGTAAGGCCAGAAACTATAAAACTCCTAGAGGAGAACACAGGCAAAACACTCCCCAACATACATCACAGCAGGATCCTCTACGACCCACCTCCCAGAATATTGGAAATAAAAGCAAAATTAAACAAATGGGACCTAATTAAACTTAAAAGCTTCTCACAACAAAGGAAACTCTAAGCAAGGTGAAAAGACAGCCTTCAGAATGGGAGAAAATAATAGCAAATGAAGCAACTGACAAACAACTAATCTCAAAAACATACAAGCAACTCCTATAGCTCAATTCCAGAAAAATAAATGACCCAATCAAAAAATGGGCCAAAGAGCTAAATAGACATTGCTCCAAAGAAGACATACAGATGGCTAACAAACACATGAAAAGATGCTTAACATCACTCATTATCAGAGAAATGCAAATCAAAACCACAATGAGGTACCATTTCACGCCAGTCAGAATGGCTGCGATCCAAAAGTCTACAAACAATAAATGCTGGAGAGGGTGTGGAGAAAAGGGAACCCTCTTACACTGTTGGTGGGCATGCAAACTGGTACAGCCACTATGGAGAACAGTGTGGAGATTCCTTAAAAAACTGGAAATAGAACTGCCTTATGATCCAGCAATCCCACTGCTGGGCATACACACTGAGGAAACCAGAATTGTACCCCAATGTTCATCGCAGCATTGTTTATAATAGCCAGGACATGGAAGCAACATAGATGTCCATCAGCAGATAAGAAAGCTGTGGTACATATACACATGGAGTATTACTCAGCCATTAAAAAGAATACATTTGAGTCAGTTCTAATGAGGTGGATGAAACTGGAACCTATTATACAGAGTGAAGTAAGCTAGAAAGAAAACCACCAATACAGTATACTAACGCATATATATGGAATTTAGAAAGATGGTAATGATAACCTTGTATGTGAGAGAGCAAAAGAGACACAGATGTATAGAACAGTCTTATGGACTCTGTGGGAGAGGGAGAGGGTGGGATGATTTGGGAGAATGACATTGGAACATGTATAATATCATATATGAAACAGATTGCCAGTCCAGGTTCAATGCATGATACTGGATGCTTGGGGCTGGTGCACTGGGAAGATCCAGAGGGATGTTACAGGAAGGGAGGAGGGAGGGGGTTTCAGGATGGGGAACACGTGTATACCTGTGGCAGATTCATGTTGATGTATGGCAAAACCGATACAGTATTGTAAAGTAATTAACCTTCAATTAAAACAAATAAATTTATATTCGAAAAAAAGAAAAAGAAAATCTAACTTACCTTGCCAAAAAAAAACTTAACTCACAACTCTCAAGTTATACCTCCTTTTTAGTCGACAGCTTAATTCTTAATTTTGGCCTATCACACTGGCAAAAATATAAATATCCATTGTTAGGAGGGTACAGAAAAAGTGTATGAGAGAGTATACTCTCATACACAATGGAAATGCTCACTCAAAGCCTTAAAAAGGTGTGGAAAATGAAGTATTTCCTGCTATATCAGTGGGCAAGAAATGTCATAGCTATCGTAATTCTGGCCCTCCAAATGTGAATTTCTGAGCCATGCCAACAAGAGGAACTCCCTACAAGAGGAACTTAAGGATGTCACAGTCATCAGTGGTTATAGCTCTCCAGTGTGACCTAAGGGAATTCATGAAGAGAAGAATATATCTGTAAAAATGCAGGGTACTGGTCCTAGATAGGCGACATGCAGGTGAAAGGAATGACTTTAATAATCCCAGATTCTTGCATCTTCCCATACAGGCAAGAACCCAAAATTTCTTAACTTGATATCTAGTTTTCCTTACTTAACAATAATCTTTGATGTTCAGACTGCCTGCCTGCTTTGTTGCAAACTTGTATATAGCCTGACTCCCTCTCCTGCCTCTGGGAAGCAGTTCCTCAGGGCTACTGAGATGCTGTCTCCCAGGGAGTCCTAAACATTCCCACCAAATAAAGCATTTCTCAACTTTCAAAAAGCAAAAAAAGAAGAAGGTGAAAGAGGAGATTGAAAAAGCTGGCTTAAAACTCAACATTCAAAAAACTAAAATCATGGCATCTGGTCCCATCAGTTCAATTCAGTTCAGTTCAGTTCAGTCACTCAGTCGTGTCTGACTCTTTGCGACCCCATGAATCGTAGCACGCCAGGCTTCCCTGTCCATCACCAACTCCGGGAGTTCACCCAAACTCATGTCCATCGAGTCAGTGATGCCATCCAGCCATCTCATCCTCTGTCGTCCCCTTCTCCTCCTGCCCCCAATCCCTCCCAGCATCAGAGTCTTTTCCAGTGAGTCAACTCTTGTTATGAGATGGCCAAAGTATTGGAGTTTCAGCCTCAGCATCATCACTTCAAGGCTAATAGATAGGGAAATATTGGAAACAGAATTCTGAATACTCTGAATTCTTTATCAGATAAATTGCCTGTTTCTTCTTCATTTATTTGGTCTTCTGGGTTTTTACTTTGCTTCTCCATCTGCAACATATTTCTCTGTCATTTCATTTTGTCTATCTTACTGTTTTTATGGTCTCCTTTTCACAGGTGGCAGGGTGTTATTTCCGTTTGCTTCTGTTGTCAGTCCCCTGGTAGGTGAGATTGGCCCAGGGGCTTGTGGAAGCTTCCTGGTGGGAGGGCTTAGTGCCTGTGCTCTGGCAATTGGAACTGAGCCTTTTCCCTCTGATAAGCAGGGTGTTTGGGGATGTCTGTGAGCATAGAATTACTAGGCAACCTATCTACTGGTGGGAGAGGCTGTATTTCTGTCTTGTGCTTTTTTGGCATGGAGTCTATAGGCACTGGAGTCTATAGGCAGTTGGGTGGAGTGAGGGCTTGGTGTTGAAATACACACTTCCAGGATAGCACATGTGAATTAATATTCTATGGACCCCAGATTCTCTGGCAGTACAGCGTCCTGGACTCAGTGCTCCCACCACAGAGGTACAGAGGTCTGATTCCTGCTGGGGAGCCAAGAGTCCACAAGCCACAACTGTGGCCAGAGAAAATAAGAAAAATAAATAAAAGGGAAAGAAAAAAAAAAAAACAAGACAAACAGTAAAAATACAAAAAGACAGCAACAACAACAAAATACTGACACACACACACACAAAGAAAACAGACACACTAAACACAACACAAATGACAGCAGAAAAACCAAACTTACAGAAACAAAGAAGCAGAGAGAATAGACAAAAAAGAAACAAAACAAACAAGATAACAAACAATGAACTCAAAAATGAGGCTAATAAATAAAGACTAAGCTAACAAAAAGTGAAAAGTAAATCAAACAATAGAAAGCAATCTAAAAAAATAAATGGAAAGAAAACATACGGCAAACACATAAAAATAATCAAAAGTAAAAGATGATAAAAACAACTGAACAAAATGAAACAAAGCAAGGCAGAACAATAGCAATAAAAATATTTTCCTGGAGCTTCCTCTGTCAGTGTCCTTCCTCCTACAGGGAGCCAGAGCCAACCCCTGCCTCCCCAAGAGTCCTTCCAAAACTTCTAGGTAAGTCTCTGGATCTGCTGTGGGCACTGAAGAACCAGCTCAGACCCAACTGCCCCAACTCCCATGTGTCCTTGCCCCCAAAGTTCACTGCTGCTAAAGCTGGACTAGTCTCAGCAGTAACACTTATTATCTATTCAGATATTCCACAGACACAGGATGTACTGAGCCAATCACAGAGAATTAACCCACAGCCTGTACAGGTGCAGGGAGGCATTTCTGCGCCTCTTCCTTAGTTGCAGTGCCTCTGGGGTTCAGCTTTGGTTTGAGCCCCACTTGTGTGTGTGTGTGTGTGTGTGTGTGTGTGTGCGCGCGCGCCACCCTCAGACATCTGTTCTGCACCCAGATGAGAGACAGAGAGTGAAAATAGTGTCTGAGTGGCACACACTTACTCAGACCAGCGGTCACAATGGGAGTGTGCACAAATTGCCTGTGGTGATGTAGACCAGCAGGCAGTTGCAACAGATGGGAGCACACTTGCCTTGGAGGGACTCCCTCCCAGTGCCCAGAGAAGCAGGGGCTGGTTTGTGGTGTGGGGGCTGTAGTGGTCCTACCCTTTGCATGCGACTTAACAATGGTGCCTCGTTTCCTAGGCAGAACACACTTCCTCCAGTTGGCATTCCCAGCCTCAGAGCCTCTCACTCCTGTCCTCTCTGTTGTATCTGTGAAGCCACAATGATCCTCTCCCAGGATCCACTCTCTTAACCCCACACTTTAGCATTCAGCCCCTGGCAGCACAAAGGCTCTCAAAGCTAATTCCAAACGTCGTTTTAAGATGGGAAACCCTCAGGACCACTAAGCCTACTTGTGTAGAAGAGGCTTTGGCTTGAGAGATGGGCAAGATGACTCAATGGGAGCCACTCCCAGTGCCTCTGAAGGCCAAAGAAGTTGGCAGGTGGGAAAGGGGTTATGATGGCAGCCCTGCCCCTTGCATGCCACTCAACAATGACACCTAGCTTCTATGGTGTCCCAGGCTTTATCTGCAAACTTTCCCAGCTGTAGAACTCCTTACTCCTGTCCCTTCAGGCTGTCTTTTCACAACAACAACTGTTCCCTCCCTGAGTCTTCACTCCAAACCCCATGTTCCAGCACCCAGGCCCCTCTGCAACAGGAGACACATGATTCAGGCTAGGATGAGCAGGGATGTGGCACAGATCATGCATGAAATTCTTAGTCTTGCCTTTCACAGATCATCCTCTGCTTTGATCTCCTGAAGGCCCATTTCTGTCCCAGCTTATTTCCCCACTGTGATGGGCTTTTTCTGAGTTTTGGGGACCTCCCTCCATCTTCAGCTTCCTGTCAGTGTTGCTGGTCCCTGTTTGATTACTCTTTTCTGTTTTACGTTTTTCATTTTGCCTGATTATGAGTGGATTTTTCTTGTACTTTTAGGTGTCCAAAGACCTCCTCTATTGTTCACCAAGTATTCTGTTGAGAATTATTCCATTTCTAGATGTATACTTGGTATATACATATGGGTGTGTGTGTGTGTGAAGAAGGACAAATTTCACAACCTCCTATTCTACCAACTTGACTTCTCCTCTTTATTATAATATTTAAAAAACATACAGTAGTCAGTGGAGATGCTGCTGAGCTAGACAAAAATGTTATGTCCTGACTTCTGGAACATGCATACCTGGTGACTGTTTCAAAGCTTTCAAAGTAATACTTTTCAAGTATTTCTTCTTTCTCTTCCTCTACATTCTTCTCTTTTTCTTCCCTTCCCATTTTTAAAACTACATTCTTTAAAAGTTTGCTGATTATTTGGCCAAGACAAGTTAGTAGGTCATTATTCACAGTGACTGCAGGAAGAAATAAGAAAGATATGCAAAGACTATTACTAAATGCATTGCCAACACATCAGTGTACTAAACTGGACAGTAGGAGATATATTGATACATTAGGAAGTGAAGAGTAATATGGCAGAATGAAAGGTCTGAAGGGTTGAAGGAGAAGACAGAGAATAAACATTAAAACCTTTCAAAACTACTCTCTTTTAAAGATCTAAAACATGTTGGGATAGAGTAGAAGAAAAGAAACTCATCAGATAAACCCTAAGCATGTATTTAACTATTTCAGACATTTAGTTTTCTGATCCTCTCTCCCTTCCCAAACCTACTCTCAATCACTTGTATGTGGCGGTGTGAGTCTTAAATGATATCTTACATTCATTTTTGTTTTTATGCAATTTAAACCTGATATTTACTATTGGAATAAAAATGATTTATTTCCTGGTAAAGTAATCTTCAGCACGAGACAGCATTCTAGGGGATTGTAGGGGTCTGGTGAAATGGGACATCCAGATTCCATTAACTGTGTTCCCACATTCTACAGTAATATAAAGCCAGCGTTGTAACTTTTCTCCTAAACCAGACATGATTCCTCACCAGCCACAGCCTATTATGAAAATCTTCAGTGCCCAAGAGGACAGTACAGAAAAGAGGACAGTTCAGCTCCAGCTGAACAGAGGAACTGTAGATGAATTATTGAGAGCTAAATCTCTGAAAAGGCATAATGAAGTATTATGCCAGGGCTGGGGAACACGCTAGGGCATTCTCTCTTGAACTTCAGTTATTCTCTAAAAATGTATTCTATTTGTCATATTTACACTTCACATGTGTCATGTAATATTTATATTTTTACTTTAATTGCTTTACACAAACGTCTTGAATTTTTAACTTGATTGAACATAGGAAATGATGTACATGAAATGGCAGATGAAATTTTCAAATTATAATATAATACATGTTATATATATTTTTTTATATGAGAGAGTGACAGACACAGAGAGAAACAGGAAAAAGAGAGAAAGAGAGATTATAAAGGCTGGAAAATTCAAAATCTGAAACTGAAAACCCGTGGAAGGCCATCAGGCAAGAGGATTATCTGTTACCCAAGAAAGGCTTAGACTTTTGCTCTGTTCAGGCCTTCAGTGGATGAAGGACTACCCACCTTATAGAGGGAAACCTCCTTTACCCAGACCACTGATTTATATAGTGAAAGGTGAAAGTCTGTCACTAAGTTGTGTGCGACTCTTTGTGACCCCACGGAATGTAGCCCTCTCTCTGTGGGATTCTCCAGGCAAGAATACTTGAGTGGGTTGCCATTTCCTTATCCAGGGGATTTTCCTGATCCAGTGATCAAACTGGCATCTCCTGCTTGTTAGGCAGACACTTGACCGCTGAGCCACCAGGGAAGCCCATCTCATTCAAAACATCCTTAGAGAAATACATGGAATAATATTTGACCAATTATCTGGGCACCATGTGCTAGTTTAAATGACTCATAAATTAACTATGCTTCCTTCCAGCATACTGACAAATTATATGAAGGAAGTGACCAGGAAAGAGGTTTATTTAACATATATTCCATGTAACCAGTAGGGTAAACCTAAAAAATTGGTTTATATTACAGTGAAATTCTTCTTAATGATTGAGAAGTTGTATATGAATGGCAATTAACTTCAATGACTGAATGGCTCATAGTGATTTCAACTTTAATTAAAAAATAGTTGCATTATGGCATTACTTACCAGATTGGGCCTTTCGATATTTCAAAGGAGAAGGACGTCAGAAAATTTGAACAATGCTCTGAGCTTACTTCATAGAGTGAAGTAGTACAAAGAGGACAGTTGGGAGAAATTATGTAGGAGTAGGTGGTGGGTCATGTGGGTAGTTATGTGCAAAAAGCTTGCTTTCTGTTGTTGGTCTAGAGTCTGAGCTGCGCAACACCTGAATTACAGTAGATGATGCTAAACTCTTAGTGAGTTCCCTGTGACCCAAGGTGAAACAGATTTCTAAAGGCTGCAAGAATCAGCTTGATGTCTTTTATCTGAGGGAGAAAAGCAGTGAAAGGAGGCTCCTAGAGGTCACCACTTTACTGAACATATCCAAGTATTATGATGGGAAGGCTGGAGAGATGATCTGCACCCTGCCCTCGGTCCATTTTAGAAGAAGAAAGGAGACAGATTAGGAGGTCATGGATCAAAGGGGAAAGCATTATAAGAAGGACCTGAGGTAAAGAGAAAGGTGTCACTAGATAGCCAGGCTCTTTTCAACCCAGGATGTACAACAAAATGGCAACCAGTTCAAGTGGAACAAGGCAGGCACTTTGATAATTCATTGAAGGTGAAAGGTATCAAAGAGGAGTCTTCTCCAATCAAGAAAGGGAGGCTTTGACTGGAAGTTAAAGAACCCTCCCAAATCCTCCCACTGCCATAAATCCCTGAAACTGAGAGCTTAAGACAGGGATTGTGTGAGTCATGGGGAGATAATCCAGTGAGGAGATCCTGGAGCAGGACATTTCCTCTTTCTGGAGTCCCTGTCAAGCCACTTATGGATGGATTTGCATTTTGGTTGGGAAATGACTGAACCGGGCCTGTTTTGGCAGCTCTGCTTCCTCCTGGGTGGGGCAGCAAGTCCCTATAAAAAGGCCCTCTGCTGCATCACTGCCATCCTCCTGCTACTCAAGTCCGGATAGCTTTTGGAGAACCTGGTGAGTCTGAGTCTTCAGTTCAGCTTTATTCTTGGGCTCTCTACTTATGAATTAATTCTGGCTATAGCAAATTTGGTGTGTCCAAAGTTATTGTCATGACTTAGTGCTCCTTAATGGATGGGAGCTTGGAATTTGAACCCAGTGATATACAGTATTTATTAAGTTTCTGGTACAGAGTTTGAATTCCTTTAAGGAAGAGATTAAAACAAAATCCGTGACAAGAAGAGGTAAAGAACGGAGCACTTTTCCTCTTTCTGTTTCTTTCTTCTGTCCTTCTGCTGTTATTTCAGAGGCATTTCTCTTTGAAGGTGTGGGGCCCTTGTATCCTTCCTGGTGGCCATTTGCTCTGTATACAGGTCATACTTCTGGGACCTCATGAGAGCTAATGATGATGAGAATTGCTTGTGAGTTTACCCAGGATTTTGGAACTTATGATGGCCTTATTGAAGATGCTGTTTTCAGAAAGAAAAAAAAAAAGAATAGAACAACACTGATTGGTTTTCTGAAAAAAAAATTTTTTAAGTTGTATGTTAAAAGATTTTCTCTGAGCCAATAATACAATTTGTTGAAGAGGGAGAGAGAGGCCAGAAGTTCATTGAAAGGGATTAAAGAGATCAAACCACATTCTTAGAGACTGGAGAGAGTCTATCTGATATTATTACACGAGCTCAGACTTCTCTCCCTGTAGCAGTCCCTTCTTGTGAACACTGTCATGTAATTTCTTTCAGATTCTAAGACTCCAGAAAGATGTCTCAGCAGCAGCAGCAGCAGCAGCAGCAGCAGCAGCAGCAGCAGTGCAAGCAGCCCTGCCAGCCACCTCCTGTAGTATGCCCTCCCAAGTGCCCTGAGCCCTGCCCACCTCCAAAGTGCCAGCAGAAATGCCCTCCTGTGCCACCTCCCCAACAATGCCAAGAGAAGTGCCCACCCAAGTGCAAGTAACAGCATCAGCTTTCATCCGGATCCGGAAAGGATGAGGACGACTGACTCACCTAGCTCCACAGCTCCACCTTCATCTTCTCTTTAAAGCCTATCCTGGATACAGAAGAAGCTTCTCCACCCTTCAGCCGGCAGTATGCCTGTGGTGATTCCTGACTGCCAGAGGTTTCCTTCCTGAGGCTGCTGTTCTGCTCTCCTCTGGGAAGACAGCTGAGAAAACATCCCAGAGCTTCAGATGGAAGAGCAGCAGCTTTTCTCCCAGGCACCATGGGAGGATTCTCTCCCTCCCTTGGGTCTGTCTGTCACCTGGGCAGGGGTTTCTACCAGCTGGTCAACTGTTGCTTATCTTCCTCTTCACGAATAAACTACAGTTCCTTTGGGTGATGTCAAAAAGTTTCCTTTCTTTTAAAACTGTTTTTAGTAATACTATACCATCATCAGATTTTGTTTCTATCCTTTGATGCCAAGGTTCAAGCTCTCACAATCAGCATTGTCTAAATTTTGAGTCATATGAAAGAATACTTCTATGTAATTCCAATTCCACGTTATTTCCTTAATTATCACTTGATGGTTGAGGAACAAAATATTTACCTCTCCTAGTTTTCAGTCCCTTTAGTAAAATGTAGGGAAAATTGTATTTTCATTTCAAACTTCTGAGGAATCAATCTTCAATGAATGTGTATAATTTAGTTGGCACATGCCAGACTCATAATAGCACTTGGAGGACAGTTCAGCTCAGTTCAGTTCAGTCACTCATTCATGTCCGACTCTTTAGGAGCCCACGGCCTGCAGCATGCCAGGTTTCCCTCTCCAGGTCATCACTGCTCCATCATCAGCACCATTACCACCACCACTGTTAACCCTCACCACCATTTTAGCTCCAGAAGGATAGTAGCCCAGAAATAATTTGTGTTTTGAACAGATTTTTTACACTGTGCTGTACTTTCATGTTTTTTTTTTCTTTTCTAATTTAGCCATATTTTTAGATGTTATTGCTGATAGAGGGCTTTTGGAAATTAATGAAATAGTGTGCATAAGATCATAGTAGTTCTTAAAAGATGGGTAGTACCAAAGAAAGGTAAATATAAAGAGTACTTACCAGGTAAGGTGCTGCCTCCTCCCCATGTGTACCACCTTATATATTTTTTCACATCTGAAATTGCTTTCTTGATGATCTTGATTCCACCTTTGAAGAAATTTGAGGTTCACAGTGTTCACTGACATTTACAAAGTCACTATTGCTAGGCAGCTTAGTGTCTAAGTGCTTAGGTGTGAAAATGAGCTGTGCAAAAAGGTAATCTTTGTTATTTCTTCTTTTGGTCTTAAGTGTCCACAAGTCAAATAGTTAATTCAGATGAAATACACACAAGCACACACACACACTAAAAATAACATCACTGTTAAATGTAACCAAGTCTTCAAATCAAATCATGCTATACCTATACACAAGATAGATTCAATCTTTCTCTTTCTACAGTCTTCATTCACAAACCTAGAAGTAAAGGACTCTAAAAAGATAGAACTGTAGATGGAAAAAGATACCCAGATTACTGCTCAATCCTCATTTTACTATGACATGAATGAAAAATAAACACTGATATTTGGGATCTGTCTCTACTGTAGCTAGTGTTATTTGACCTAACACAAAAACTAGTTTTCTGAGGTGGGATGCTACTGTAACAGATCTTAAAAATGTAGCTTTGGCTTAGAAATCTGCCAAGATTGGTGGTTCGCAAAGAAACTGATATTGCAGACCATAAATGTGATTATACGTGTTATTCAATGGCAAAACATTTGAAAAATGACTTGGGAGGTTGAGCATATATTGGTTATTTATTGTATTGATCAGGGTATTTTGATACACATATGCTCAGGAAATAGTTGTCTGGTTTGTAAACCAGAAATGAACAAAATGGAAATAAAAAATGTAGCCCAGATATTAAAAAACTTGTTGAAGTAGAACACTCACTGGTTATAATCCCCAAAGAGGAAGAGATGTGACTTTACATGGTTTTGATGTTTGCATCCACTTGCATTTGACTGTAGCAACATAGAAAAGAGAGAAAAATTGTAGTCTTTCCATCTGTGTGCCAAGGAGCCCCAGTGGTAACTCTATTGTGTTCAGAGGAAAAGGCAGCAAAATAAATCATCTTGTTTTGTTTCTATCTTTTGACACCAAGATTGAAGCTCTCACAATCAGCGTTGTCTAAATTTTGAGTCTTATCAAAGAATACTTCTACATAATTTCAATTCCATGGTATTAAATCATCAATTTCCTCAAAAACTTATTAGACATCTAATGTATTTCATTCCTCCAACCATTCTATCTTCAAGAGACCACACTCAGGTCCTTTCCTAGAATTAATTTTCTGGCTTGATTTAACCTATAAAATGAGTACTATTATTATTCCCACTTTAAAGTGAAGAAAATGAGACCTTAAAATGAGACGCAGAGATCTTAAGCAAATTACCCAAGATCATACAGCTGTTAAGCAGCAGAACCATGGAGTGAACTCAGGAAGGCTGGCTATAGGATCTGTGATCTCAGAAACATGACTGTGATCATTTCTAGTGGAGAAGATATGGGATGCAAATTAATTAGGAAACTCGGGTCTTTTGAAGGGTCGGTAATGTTCTTTTTCTTATCTTCATGTTTCTTGACAATAAAGAGATCAATCTCTAATTATCCACATCATACAGCAAAGCTTTATGAACTTTATGAATGTGTTGATCATGTTCTCCTAAAATCAAACAAAATTTTATTTTTTGTTTTCTTTTTTCTTGTTTTTCTTCAAGACAAAATTGTGGAGGGAATCATGTCAATAATATTAGGCCAGAATCCTGTCCAAGAGTACAAAGTCAACTCTCCTAAAAATAAAATCACTTCTTCTTAGTGTTGGAAGCACAACAGTAAAGATCTCTACGTATTTTGTTGCCTATACGGTGACGGAAATTAATGGAGCCAACTTCCCTATAATATGGGAATATTGTTAATCATAGACCTACTTTTCATATAGTCACTCTCATAAAATAAATTTTTGTTTTGCAAAAGAATTAATTTGTTCCTCAGCCCTTTTAACCATTTTCAAAAAAATGTCTTTAAAAGATCATAGGTACTTTCAGTTAAAAGAAAATAGATCTAATAGTAGAGAATTACATAGAAAGTTGAGACTCTGAATAGCATAGTATGGCTGGAAAGCTGTGAATAAATTATCAAAATCTCTGATACATCTTTCAGATCCAATGTCTTCAACCCCATTTGGAGACATTGTCTCTCTGATGACTGTTCTCCCTGCAGTTACTCTGCCCTGCCTCAGCACTCGCCATCTCCTCTCACTGGTACAGTGTACCTGGGATACTCAAGGCTCACTCTTCTCTTCACTCAAGTCTTTGCCGTAAAAGCCACTTTGGAAGAGCTTTTCTACACAGTTGTCTCTAACATACCCCCTGCATCACTATTATTTGCCTTGTATGTTCACGTGTGTGAGTGTGTGTTTGTGCAAAATCCCTTTAAGAGTTTAGACGGAAAAAGGACTTTTGTCACCATCCTCATGTCCCAGGCACATAAGAGACTGCCTGGCATGTGTTAATAATTGGGAAACATTTGTGAATAAATTAATTTCTATGAGTACACTGAATTGAATAGATTCTTGAATACTGGTTTTACAAATACGGAACTGGAGACTGAGAGAATTCAACTCTTTTCAGGGTCTTCAAGATAGATAAAGATAGAAACAAGACTGAAACCGATGAAGGAATTCTTTGATGCATCCAGTACAAAAGACATATTTCAGAAAAAGCTGAACTCAATGATGGAAAAGTCTAATTCTGATAATTCAATGGGAATGAAAAGGAATACTCAGAAGAGTACTTGTAGTTGACAGAAGAGATGAAAAACACTATATGCAAAAGAAAAATTAAACAAAAGAAAGAAATAAATAATGGGCAATGAATACGCTTTATTGGAGAAGCAAAAGAATAGAAACACCAATTGCTCACAGGGTAGAGATTACAACATGGATACAGAGGGGCACATGACACATAGAGATCAAGCGATGATCCTGCTGCTCTTCTTCCAACAACGTGTCAGCTTCAGGAGCAAGCCTTTCCTCTGTCAGCTGTTGGTTGAGGAGGGAGATTAAGGAAGATGCAGTCCATCACCATGGCCAAAGGGAGGACAATGGAAGAGCCTGGATCATGTTGTTTCTTGGTCCAGATGAAATCTGGTGCTGTTACTTCCACTTGGGTGGACACTTCTGCTCCCATGGTGGACATGGTGGCCCAGGAGGGCATTTCTGCTGGCTCAGTGGAGGTGGGCATGGATGAGGTGGGCAAGGCTCATGACACTTTGGTTGGCACACTATTGGAGGTGGATGGCAGGGCTCCTTGCACTGATGGTGATGCTGATGCGGATGCTGATGCGGATGCTGGTGGTGAGACATCCTTTCTGGGTCTCAAGGAATCTGAAATACAAACAGACAACATTCTTTATAACTGAGAGTCACATTGGTAGAACATTTAGCTGTGCCAACAACCGTCCCGTCACTAAGGACTCTTCTTGATTCTTAATACAGTCTTTATGGTATTTTTATAGCTTCTTCACCATTCTTTTTTAGTATCTCTTGCCCTCAGATCATCAGTCTTTTCTGGTTAGTCTCTCCTTCTACCACATTCTAAAACGAAATTACCTACATAGGTGTTATATGAATACAAACATACTCTGAAGAAGAATCTGGATAATAAACTTGTAGCCAATCCCCAAACAAATCTCTACTTATTTCTCCCATGAGGTCTTGGTTGCTGGCCAAGCTGACCTGACTGTGGGCTTCTGAGGAGACATGCAAAGGCCCAACCTAGGCACTCAATGGGACTGAATGCTGAGAAGGGGGCATTTGGAACTAATGTGTGCTGTGCTGTAGCACAGTATCTCATCCCCCTTACTCTCTCTCAGGTTAAGACTGTGCCTCTGACTCCATTTTATCCGCACATTTAAAATCACATTCATGACCACATACCAAAAATTTACCCCTAAACCCTCTTATCTTCTTTTTCCCATTAAGAGCTCTAATTGCTTCAATTAAAGCCACTTCAATCCCCAAACTAAACCCTCCCACCCAAGTTCCATAAAGATCTCTAAGAGTTGTGCTCACCAGAGGCTCCAAAGAAGCCTCTGACCGTCACGACAATGACAGCACTGTGATGGAGACTCCTTTTATAAGGACCAGGCAGCTCCGTCCAGGGGGAATACCCCAGGACTAGCACGATGCACTTGTTTCCCACCCCAAATACCACGTGCTTGCAATCGCAAAAATAAATTGCCACACTCATGCTGATATCACAAATTTCCCTTGTCCAGACTTCTTTATCCTTCACTAAGGAAGTGCAGAGTGATTCACTGGAGACCTGGTCACATATTCCCTATGCTATTGTTATGCACCGGTTAGGAAATATGAGGAATTCTTTGACAATAGTGTTGCTCCTCCATTGTCAGACTTGGTGATTCTTCCACTCCCAAGCCCCTAAGAATTTGCTATGTAAAACTTCCTCCCTATTCCATTACAGCTGCTAGCACGCAACTTTGTTTCCCTTGATGGTTGAGACTAGGATTTACTAACCTCACATATCTTAACCCCTACCCACAGTTTTTTTAAACTCACCTTCCTTACACCATGCCCCACTGGTCTCTAGCCTTTTCTTGACAATTAAATAACTTGGGACCACAAAGTTGAATCTTGTTTTTCTAACTTTCTAGTTTCTGGTGTTGGTGGTCTCATGCCAGGTGTGTTTTCACACAGCCCCATTCATGGACCCGACAGGAAAACTTGATCCTTCAGTTTTCTGGGCCATAAAGTCACAAGTTGAGATGCTTTATCTACTTTTGCAGATGTATACACTGATCTGGTCTCTGCAGCCACATGAGCATGAGCAACTTGTAGTCTACTAGAAACCCAAATTCCTCTGTCCTCATTATCTTCAAAATTGACTCAATGTCTGGGCTGTATCCATTAAGAAGCTTTTGCACTAGAAGTCCCCAAATATCCTCTGCCACTTTACCCTACAACAGTTAATTCAACTGACTATATCCTGCCATTTTTTTTTTTAATGACATTTAGTGTGTTTTCAGACATTCTTAGTATACTCAAGGAATGAAGGTCCATGAGTCATTGACCCCGCCATTCAATTCATGGATATTATTCTCTAAACAAATAAACTAAGGGTGACATAGAACCTGTCAGGAATTTATTAGTATGCTATGCTATGCTAAGTCACTTCAGTCATGTCTGACTCTGTGCGACCCCATAGACGGCAGCCCAACAGGCTCCCCTGTCCCTGGGATTCTCCAGGCAAGAACACTGGAGTGGGTTGCCATTGCCTTCTCCAATGCATGAAAGTGAAAAGTGAAAGTGAAGTCGCTCAGTCGTGTCCGACCCTCAGCGACCCCACGGAATGCAGCCTACCAGGCTCCTCCATCCATGGGAATTTCCAGGCAAGAGTACTGGAGTGCGGTGCCATTGCCTTCTCCTTTATTAGTATAATTTGTTGAAATGCAGCAACCCTTCAGCTAACACTACGCACTAAGCTTTCCATGGGGGACCTTGAGTGCCCTGGATATGCAGACATCTATAGGCACAGATACTTTGTGACATTAAATGTTTCCCAACCGCTCTGAAGATCAGCTTACTAACACTGCTGTAAATTAGAGAAAAAAAGCTGTACTTGCCTCAAAATTTTGCTATGGAACAACAAAATGTCTACTATAAGGCACGTGACATAGTCTGTTACCAAGCCCAAGCTTGCTTCCCTCGCTGCAGTGAATCTGAGATGAGGTGTCTAGACTAGGAAAAGGAAAAAATGAAACAAAAAATTTCATCTTTCACCCAGGAATCAAACCCGAGTCTCCTGCATTGCAGGCCAATTCTTTACCGACTGAGCTTTGAGGGAAGCCCATCTAGACCAGAAAGGGACTTTGTTCGGGAACCCGCTGGCTGAGACAATGACAAGCTAATGCCTCTAAATAATCATCTTGCTGAGGCTTGGTTGTCACGTTCTTTTATGGGTCAGGAATGGGGTGGAGGTAAGGAAACAAAGTAAAAGACTACTCAATCCTTGCAAATTTCCACTAGTATGGCAAGCCTCAGGCGGAGGAAGGTGTTACCTTCGCTTCCTTACAGTCCCTCACAGGTGGGCAGCTCAGGTTATCTCCCAAAGGCAGTCCATTATGTGCGCTTACAATAGCAAAAGTGGCAAGATGAGGGTTAAAATCACAGAAGCTGATCCAGCACAAATTCAAAATTAACTCTTCCTGGTTACAAGGCTTAAGGAAATATGAGCCCCATATATATAATAAGGGGTTAATTTCCAAAGTATGTAAGAAGCTCCTACAATATAATAGAAAAAAAATTTTTTTAATTTAATTTTATTTTTAAACTTTACATAATTGTATTAGTTTTCCCAAATATCAAACTGAATCCGCCACAGGTATACATGTGTTCCCCATCCTGAACCCTCCTCCCTCCTCCCTCCCCATACCATCCCTCTGGGTCGTCCCAGTGCACTAGCCCCAAGCATCCAGTATCGTGCATTGAACATGGACTGGCATCTCGTTTCATACATGATATTTTACATGTCTCAATGCCATTCTCCCAAATCTTCCCACCCTCTCCTTCTCCCACAGAGTCCATAAGACTGTTCCATACATCAGTGTCTCTTTTGCTGTCTCGTACACAGGGTTATTGTTATCATTTTTCTAAATTCCATATATATGCGTTAGTATACTGTATTGGTGTTTTTCCTTCTGGCTTACTTCACTCTGTATAATAGGTTCCAGTTTCATCCACCTCATTAGAATTGATTCAAATGAATTCTTTTTAATGGCTGAGTAATACTCCATTGTGTATATGTACCACAGCTTTCTTATCCATTCATCTGCTGATGGGCATCTAGGTTGCTTCCATGTCCTGGCTATTATAAACAGTGCTGCGATGAACATTGGGGTACACGTGTCTCTTTCCCTTCTGGTTTCCTCAGTGTGTATGCCCAGCAGTGGGGTTGCTGGATCATAAGGCAGTTCTATTTCCAGTTTTTTAAGGAATCTCCACACTGTTCTCCATAGTGGCTGTACTAGTTTGCATTCCCACCAACAGTGTAAGAGGGTTCCCTTTTCTCCACAACTTCTCCAACATTTATTATTTGTAGACTTTTGGATCACAGCCATTCTGACTGGTGTGAAATGGTACCTCATAGTGGTTTTGATTTGCATTTCTCTGATAATGAGTGATGTTGAACATCTTTTCATGTGTTTGTTAGCCATCTGTATGTCTTCTTTGGAGAAATGCCTATTTAGATCTTTGGCCCATTTTTTGATTGGGTCATTTATTTTTCTGGAGTTCAGCTGTAGGAGTTGCTTGTATATTTTTGAGATTAGTTGTTTGTCAGTCGCTTCATTTGCTATTATTTTCTCCCATTCTGAAGGCTGTCTTTTCACCTTGCTGATAGTTTCCTTTGATGTGCAGAAGCTTTTAAGGTTAATTAGGTCCCATTTGTTTATTTTTGCTTTTATTTCCGATATTCTGGGAGGTGGATCATAGAGGATCCTGCTGTGATGTATGTCAGAGAGTGTTTTGCCTATGTTCTCCTCTAGGAGTTTTATAGTTTCTGGTCTTATGTTTAGACCTTTAATCCATTTTGAGTTTATTTTTGTGTATGGTGTTACAAAGTGTTCTAGTTTCATTCTTTTACAAGTGGTTGACCAGTCTTCCAACAAACAAAGCCCAGGTCCAGATGGCTTCACAACTGAATTCTACCAAAAATTTAGAGAAGAGCTAACACCTATCCTGCTCAAACTCTTCCAGAAAATTGCAGAGGAAGGTAAACTTCCAAACTCATTCTATGAGGCCACCATCACCCTAATACCAAAACCTGACAAAGATCCCACAAAAAAAGAAAACTACAGGCTAATATCACTGATGAACATAGATGCAAAAATCCTTCACAAAATTCTAGCAATCAGAATCCAACAACACATTAAAAAGATCATACACCATGACCAAGTGGGCTTTATCCCAGGGATGCAAGGATTCTTCAATATCCACATATCAATCAATGTAATACACCACATTAACAAATTGAAAAATAAAAACCATATGATTATCTCAATAGATGCAGAAAAAGCCTTTGACAAAATTCAACATCCATTTATGATAAAAACTCTCCAGAAAGCAGGAATAGAAGGAACATACCTCAACATAATAAAAGCTATATATGACAAACCCACAGCAAACATTATCCTCAATGGTGAAAAATTGAAAGCATTTCCTCTAAAGTCAGGAACAAGACAAGGGTGCCCACTTTCACCATTACTATTCAACATAGTTTTGGAAGTTTTGGCCACAGCAATCAGAGCAGAAAAAGAAATAAAAGGAATCCAAATTGGAAAAGAAGAAGTAAAAGTCTCACTGTTTGCAGATGACATGATCCTCTACATACAAAACCCTGAAGACTCCACCAGAAAATTACTAGAACTAATCAATGACTATAGTAAAGTTGCAGGATATAAAATCAACACACAGAAATCCCTTGCATTCCTATACACTAATAATGAGAAAACAGAAAGAGAAATTAAGGAAACAATTCCATTCACCATTGCAACAAAAAGAATAAAATACTTAGGAATATATCTACCTAAAGAAACTAAAGACCTATATATAGAAAACTATACAACACTGGTGAAAGAAATCAAAGAGGACACTAATAGATGGAGAAATATACCATGTTCATGGATTGGAAGAATCAATATAGTGAAAATGAGTATTCTACCCAAAACAATTTATAGATTCAATGCAATCCCTATCAAGGTACCAACGGTATTCTTCACAGAGCTAGAACAAATAATTTCACAATTTGTATGGAAATACAAAAAATCTCGAATAGCCAAAGCGATCTTGAGAAAGAAGAATGGAACTGGAGGAATCAACTTACCTGACTTCAGGCTCTACTACAAAGCCACAGTTATCAAGACAGTATGGTACTGGCACAAAGACAGAAATATAGATCAATGGAACAAAATAGAAAGCCCAGAGATAAATCCATGAACATATGGACACCTTATCTTTGACAAAGGAGGCAAGAATATACAATGGATTAAAGAAAAAAAATTTTAACAACCTTAATTTTTTTTTTTTTTTAGCCTTTTGGAAATTTTTTTTTTCACCCAGCATGATTTTTTTTTAATTTTATTTTATTTTTAAACTTTACAATATTGTATTAGTTTTGCCAAATATCGAAATGAATCCGCCACAGGTATACCCGCGTTCCCCATCCTGAACCCTCCACCCTCCTCCCTCCCCTCCCCTCCCTCTGGGTCGTCCCAGTGCACCAGTCCCAAGCATCCAGTACCGTGCATCGAACCTGGACTGGTGACTCGTTTCATACATGATATGATACATGTTTCAATGCTATTTTCCCAAATCTCCCCACCCTCTCCCTCTCCCAGAGAGTCCATAAGACTGATCTATACATCGGTGTCTCTTTTGATGTCTCGTACACAGGGTTATTGTTTCCATCTTTCTAAATTCCATATATATGCGTTAGTATACTGTATTGGTGTTTTTCTTTCTGGCTTACTTCATTCTGTATAATAGGTTCCAGTTTCATCCATCTCATTAGAACGGATTCAAATGTATTCTTTTTAATGGCTGAGTAATACTCCATTGTGTATATGTACCACAGCTTTCTTATCCATTCATCTGCTGATGGGCATCTAGGTTGCTTCCATGTCCTGGCTATTGTAAACAGTGCTGCGATGAACATTGGGGTACACGTGTCTCTTTCCCTTCTGGTTTCCTCAGTGTGTATGCCCAGCAGTGGGGTTGCTGGATCATAAGGCAGTTCTATTTCCAGTTTTTTAAGGAATCTCCACACTGTTCTCCATAGTGGCTGTACTAGTTTGCATTCCCACCACAGTGCAAGAGAGTTCCCTTCTCTCCACACCCTCTCCAGCATTTATTACTTGTAGACTTTGGGATTGCAGCCATTCTGACTGGCGTGAAATGGTACCTCATAGTGGTTTTGATTTGCATTTCTCTGATAACGAGTGATGTTGAGCATCTTTTCATGTGTTTGTTAGCCATCTGTATGTCTTCTTTGGAGCAATGTCTATTTAGTTCTTTGGCCCATTTTTTGATTGGGTCATTTATTTTTCTGGAGTTCAGCTGTAGGAGTTGCTTGTATATTTTTGAGATTAGTTGTTTGTCAGTCGCTTCATTTGCTATTATTTTCTCCCATTCTGAAGGCTGTCTTTTCACCTTGCTAATAGTTTCCTTTGTTGTGCAGAAGCTTTTAAGTTTAATTAGGTCCCATTTGTTTATTTTTGCTTTTATTTCCAATATTCTGGGAGGTGGGTCATAGAGGATCCTGCTGTGATGTATGTCAGAGAGTGTTTTGCCTATGTTCTCCTCTAGGAGTTTTATAGTTTGCGGTCTTACATTTAGATCTTTAATCCATTTTGAGTTTATTTTTGTGTATGGTGTTAGAAAGTGGTCTAGTTTCATTCTTTTACAAGTGGTTGACCAGTTTTCCCAGCACCACTTGTTAAAGAGGTTGTCTTTAATCCACTGTATATTCTTTCCTCCTTTGTCAAAGATAAGGTGTCCATACGTGCGTGGATTTATCTCTGGGCTTTCTATTTTTTTCCATTGATCAATATTTCTGTCTTTGTGCCAGTACAATACTGTCTTGATAACTGTGGCTTTGTAATAGAGCCTGAAGTCAGGCAGGTTGATTTCTCCAGTTCCATTCTTCTTTCTCAAGATAGCTTTGGCTATTCGAGATTTTTTGTATTTCCATACAAATTGTGAAATTATTTGTTCTAGCTCTGTGAAGAATACCGTTGGTAGCTTGATAGGGATTGCATTGAATCTATAAATTGCTTTGGGTAGAATACTCATTTTCACTATATTGATTCTTCCAATCCATGAACATGGTATATTTCTCCATCTATTAGTGTCCTCTTTGATTTCTTTCACCAGCGTTTTATAGTTTTCTATATATAGGTCTTTAGTTTCTTTAGGTAGATATATTCCTAAGTATTTTATTCTTTTTGTTGCAATGGTGAATGGAATTGTTTCCTTAATTTCTCTTTCAGTTTTCTCATTATTAGTGTATAGGAATGCAAGGGATTTCTGTGTGTAGATTTTATATCCTGCAACTTTACTATAATCATTGATTAGTTCTAGTAATTTTCTGGTGGAGTCTTTAGGGTTTTCTATGTAAAGGATCATGTCATCTGCAAACAGTGAGAGTTTTACTTCTTCTTTTCCAATTTGGATTCCTTTTATTTCTTTTTCTGCTCTGATTGCTGTGGCCAAAACTTCCAAAACTATGTTGAATAGTAATGGTGAAAGTGGGCACCCTTGTCTTGTTCCTGACTTTAGAGGAAATGCTTTCAATTTTTCACCATTGAGGATAATGTTTGCTGTGGGTTTGTCATATATAGCTTTTATTATGTTGAGGTATGTTCCTTCTATTCCTGCTTTCTGGAGAGTTTTTATCATAAATGGATGTTGAATTTTGTCAAAGGCTTTCTCTGCATCTATTGAAATAATCATATGGTTTTTGTTTTTCGATTTGTTAATGTGGTGTATAACATTGATTGATTTGCGGATATTGAAGAATCCTTGCATCCTTGGGATAAAGCCCACTTGGTCATGGTGTATGATCTTTTTAATGTGTTGTTGGATTCTGATTGCTAGAATTTTGTTAAGGATTTTTGCATCTATGTTCATCAGTAATATTAGCCTGTAGTTTTCTTTTTTTGTGGGATCTTTGTCAGGTTTTGGTATTAGGGTGATGGTGGCCTCATAGAATGAGTTTGGAAGTTTACCTTCCTCTGCAATTTTCTGGAAGAGTTTGAGCAGGATAGGTGTTAGCTCTTCTCTAAATTTTTGGTAGAATTCAGCTGTGAAGCCGTCTGGACCTGCTTTTGTTTGTTGGAAGATTTTTGATTACAGTTTCAATTTCCGTGCTTGTGATGGGTCTGTTAAGATTTTCTATTTCTTCCTGGTCCAGTTTTGGAAAGTTGTACTTTTCTAAGAATTTGTCCATTTCTTCCACATTGTACATTTTATTGGCATATAATTGTTGATAGTAGTCTCTTATGATCCTTTGTATTTCTGTGTTGTCTGTTGTGATCTCTCCATTTTCATTTCTAATTTTATTGATTTGATTTTTCTCCCTTTGTTTCTTGATGAGTCTGGCTAATGGTTTGTCAATTTTATTTATCCTTTCAAAGAACCAGCTTTTGGCTTTGTTGATTTTTGCTATAGTCTCTTTTGTTTCTTTTGCATTTATTTCTGCCCTAATTTTTAAGATTTCTTTCCTTCTACTAACCCTGGGGTTCTTCATTTCTTCCTTTTCTAGTTGCTTTAGGTGTAGGGTTAGGTTATTTATTTGAGTTTTTTCTTGTTTCTTTAGGTATGCCTGTATTGCTATGAACTTTCCCCTTAGGACTGCTTTTACAGTGTCCCACAGGTTTTGAGTTGTTGTGTTTTCATTTTCATTAGTTTCTGTGTAAATTTTGATTTCTTTTTTGATTTCTTCTGTGATTTGTTGGTTATTCAGCAGGGTGTTGTTCATCCTCCATATGTTGAAATTTTTAATAGTTTTTCTCCTGTAATTGAGATCTAATCTTGCTGCATTATGGTCAGAAAAGATGCTTGGAATGATTTCTATTTTTTTGAATTTACCAAGGCTAGATTTATGGCCCAGGATGTGATCTATCCTGGAGAAGGTTCCATGTGCACTTGAGAAAAAGGTGAAATTCACTGTTTTGGGATGAAATGTCCTATAGATATCAATTAGGTCTAACTGGTCTATTGTGTCGTTTAACGTTTGTGTTTCCTTGTTAATTTTCTGTTTAGTTGATCTATCCATAGATGTGAGTGGGGTATTAAAGTCTCCCACTATTATTGTGTTATTGTTAATTACTCCTTTCATACTTGTTAGCATTTGTCTTACATATTGCGGCGCTCCCGTGTTGGGTGCATATATATTTATAATTGTTATATCTTCTTCTTGGATTGATCCTTTGATCATTATGTAGTGACCGTCTTTGTCTCTTTTCACAGCCTTTGTTTTAAAGTCTATTTTATCTGATATAAGTATTGCTACTCCTGCTTTCTTTTGGTCCCTATTTGCATGAAAAATCTTTTTCCAGCCCTTCACTTTCAGTCTGTATGTGTCCCCTGTTTTGAGGTGGGTCTCTTGTAGACAACATATGTAGGGGTCTTATTTTTGTATCCATTCAGCCAGTCTTTGTCTTTTGGTTGGGGCATTCTACCCATTTACATTTAAGGTAATTACTGATAAGTATGATCCCGTTGCCATTTACTTTATTGTTTTGGGTTCAAGTTTATACACCCTTTTTGTGTTTCCTGTCTAGAGAAAATCCTTTAGTATTTGTTGGAGAGCTGGTTTGGTGGTGCTGAATTCTCTCAGCTTTTGCTTGTCTGTAAAGCTTTTGATTTCTCCTTCATATTTGAATGAGATCCTTGCTGGGTACAATAATCTGGGCTGTAGGTTATTTTCTTTCATCACTTTAAGTATGTCTTGCCATTCCCTCCTGGCTTGAAGAGTTTCTATTGAAAGATCAGCTGTTATCCTAATGGGAATTCCCTTGTGTGATATTTGTTGTTTTTCCCTTGCTGCTTTTAATATTTGTTCTTTGTGTTTGATCTTTGTTAATTTGATTAATATGTGTCTTGGGGTGTTTCACCTTGGGTTTATCCTGTTTGGGACTCTCTGGGTTTCTTGGACTTGGGTGATTATTTCCTTCCCCATTTTAGGGAAGTTTTCAACCATTATCTCCTCAAGTATTTTCTCATGGTCTTTCTTTTTGTCTTCTTCTTCTGGGACCCCTATGATTCTAATGTTGTAGTGTTTAATATTGTCCTGGAGGTCTCTGAGATTGTCCTCATTTCTTTTAATTCGTTTTTCTTTTTTCCTCTCTGATTCATTTATTTCTACCATTCTATCTTCTAATTCACTAATCCTATCTTCTGCCTCTGTTATTCTACTATTTGTTGCCTCCAGAGTGTTTTTAATTTCATTTATTGCATTATTCATTTTATATTGACTCTCTTTTATTTCTTCTAGGTCCTTGTTAAACCTTTCTTGCATCTTCTCAATCTTTGTCTCCAAGCTATTTATCTGTGATTCCATTTTGATTTCAAGATTTTGGATCAATTTCACTATCATTATTCAGAATTCTTTATCAGGTAGATTCCCTATCTCTTCCTCTTTGGTTTGGTGGGCATTTATCCTGTTCCTTTATCTGCTGGGTATTCCTCTGTCTCTTCATCTTGTTTAAATTGCTGAGTTTGGGGTGTCCTTTCTGTATTCTGGCAGTTTGTGGCGTTCTATTTATTGTGGCATTTCCTCACTCTGTGTGGGTTTGTACAGGTGGCTTGTCAAGGTTTCTTGGTTAGGGAAGCTTGTGTTGGTGTTCTGGTGAGTGCAGCTGTATTTCTTCTCTCTGGGGTGCAATAAAATGTCCAGTAATGAGTTATGGGATGTCTATGGTTTTGGGGTGACTTTGGGCTGCCTGTATCTTGGAGCTCAGGGCTGTGTTCCTTGCTGCTGGAGAATTTTCTTTGTATGTCTTGCCCTGAAACTTGTTTTGCCCAGAGAGGTTTACAGAGTTATATGGAGAAGAGAAGAGTGAGGAGAGAGTTAGAGGTGGCCCAAATGAGATGAGGTGGAATCAATAGAGGAGAGAGTGGGCTATTCAGTAATCTCTTCCTTATGTGCACTCCACAACTGGACCGCTCAGAGTTGTTCACAGAGTTATACAGAGAAGAGAAGAAGGAAGAAGGTGGCAGAGGTGGCCAGGAGGATAAATGGGGGGAATGAAAAGGAGGGAGACAGATCCAGCCAGTAATCAGTTCCCTAAGTGTTCTCCACCATCTGGAACACACAGAAATTCACAGAGTTGGGTAGGGTAGAGAGGGGTTAAGGAGGAGACACAGGTGACCTAGTGGAGAAACAGGAGAGTCCAAAGGGAGATAGAGCAGTTAAGCCAGTAATCTCACTCCCTAGTGAAAAATGGGTACTGAAGATTGGGTTCTTAAGGTACAAAATTGGTAACAAATACATAAAAACAAAAATTTTAAATGTAGAGTAGAATTTGGAATTTCAAAAATACGATGTTAAAGAAAAGAAGAAGGAAAAGAAAGAGAGAAAAAACGAACAAACAAAAACAAACAAGGTCGCAAAAATTATAAAGAAAATATAGGTACAAAATTGATAACTAATACCAAAAAGCAAAAGTTAAAAATCTAGAGTAGAGTTTGGAATTTCAAAAATACAATGTTAAAAAAAAAAGAAGAAGAAGAAGAAAAAGAAAGAGAGAGAAAAAAAAACAAACAAGAACAAACAAGGTTGCATAAATTATAAAAAAAAAAAAGAATACAGGTACAAAATTGATAACAAATACCAAAAAGCATAAATTAAAAATCTAGAATAGCATTTGGAATTTCAGATATACAATGTTATTTAAAAGAAGAAGAGAAAGAAACAGAGAAAAAGAAAAAAGAAAAAAGGGTCCCAGAAATTATATAAAAACAAAAACAAAAAATATAGGTACAAAATTGATAACAAATACTAAAAAGCTAAAATTAAAAATCTAGAGTAGAGTTTGGAATTTCAAGAGAAAAAAAAAGGTCAAAAAATTATTTAAAAAATTATATATATATGAAGTTTGCTTTAAAAAAAATAGGGTCTTCTTTTTTTTTTTTTTGCAAAGTAATCGGTTATAAAAGTGGAAATTAAACGAATAATAGAGGACTTAATTTTTTTTTTTTTTTTTTTATAGGCTCACTTGTTCAGTCGCACTGAGGGGAGGTAGGGAGGGCTGCTGCAAACAAATAACACTGGAGTGTGCTCGCAGTGCCTCAGCCACACTGGGTCTGCCCCCTGTTCACGGCGCGTGTAGCCTCTCTGCCCACGCTGCTCAGGCTCTAGGTTGCTCCGCCGTGAACCATCCGCGGCCGGCCCTGGGGTGCCTGTACTTCCCAGGTCCAAGCCGCTCAGGTTCAGGCACTCGGGTAGTCCTCAGAGGCGCAGACTCTCGGTTGGGCCTGCGTTTTGTGCCCTTCCCAGATCCGAGCAGCTCAGGTGATGAGGTGTTTTGCGCGCACGATTGCTGCGATTTATCGCCTCCCCGCCGCTCAGTTATCTAGTTGCGCACCGGCACACCTTCTCAGGCAGATGTTGACCGTCCAGACCCCCAAGAAGTTTTAGTTAGCAAAGAAGCCTGCTTACAGTTTCATAGATAATGTCTCTCTGGGGCTGCGATTGTCCCCTTCCGGCTCTGGCTGCCTATCACCGGAGGGGGGTGGTCTGCCGCCGGCTATCTCTGTTCAGTTCTTTGTTCCGTGCTCTGGCCTGGCGGTGTCATAGGTTAGGGCTGGCTTTTTGCGTGGTAGATATCCCACAGTCTGGTTTGCTAGCCCAAATTATTTCGCTCAGATAGTGCTCGGGGTATTCAGGCCAGATCCTTGCGATGCAGCCCGCGCCAGTGCCTCCCTGCCCAGCCCCCGCTTGCTAATGGTGTATGCAGGCGTCTGCGCTGCTTCTCCGCTGGGGGAGTTACCATAGGGCTCGCAATGTGTGGGTTTTAATTATTTATTTTTCCTCCCTGTTATGTTGCCCTCTGTGCTTCCAAGGCTCGGCACAGATTCGGCAGTGAGAAGGTTTCCTGGTGTTTGGAAACTTCTCTCTTTTTAAGACTCCCTTCCCGGGAGGGAGCTCCATCCCTCCTCTTTTGTCCCTTTTTTTGTCTTTTATATTTTTCCCTACCTCCTTTTGAAGACTTGGGTTGCTTTTCTGGGTGCCTGATGTCCTCTGCTGGCATTCAGAAGTGGTTTTGTGGAATTTACTCAGCGTTTAAATGTTCTTTTGATGAATTTGTGGGGGAGAAAGTGTTGTCCCCGTCCTACTCCTCCACCATCTTAGCTCCTCCAATTAACAACCTTAATTTTAAATAGGTAAGGGACATGAATAGAGCTTTCTTTAAAGAAGACATATATATATATATATATATATATAACCACAGGGACATGAAAAGGAGTTTAATATCACTACTAATCACCAGGGAAATGCAAATCAAAACCACAATGATGTATCACTTCACACCTGAAGAATGACTATAATCAAAAAAGCAAACTAACAAATGTTGGTGAGATTATGGAGAAAAAAAAGAACCCTTGTACCTGGTAGTGGGAAGGCAAATGGTGTAACCATTATGAAGAATATGAAGGTCACTCAAAATGTTAAAAATAGAAAAAATAGAACTATCATAGGTTTTACCCATTCTACATCTAAATCATTGACCCAAAATAATTTAAGTCAAAGTCTCAAAAACATATTAGCACTCCCAAGTTCACTGCAGCAGTACTCACAGTAGCCAAAGTGTGGTAACAACCTAAATGTCCATCAACAGATGAGTGGATAAGTAAACTGTAGTATATACATACAAAGGATTATTATCCCTTCTTAAAAAGAAGGAAATCCTGTCTTATGAGACAACATGAACTAACCTGGAAGACATTATGCCAAGAGAAATAAGCCAGAAACAGACGGACAAGTACCACATGAATCCCCTTATATGAGGTATCGAAAACAGTCAAGCTCATGGAATAAAGAATAGAATAGTAGTTGCCAGGAACTGGGGAAGGGAGGGCATGGAGTAAAAGAGTGTTGCTAATCAATGGGTATTGTGAAATGAAAAGCTCTATTGCCAAATCAATAAACAACAAATGTCACATTGGACTCCAAATGTGAATGTGGGCTCCCAAAGCTCAATCCAGCAGATGCCGCCACCGCCATGGTGATCCACCCGCCATGGTGATTGCTGAGGAGCTGGGGGAACACAAGGAGCAGCCATCTGCCACAGCTGCCACTACTTAAGGTTAACAAGGAAACAGGACTTGGCCCACATAGCTGAGGTACATATGAAAGCAATGAATTCAATGAGCCCGGAGGCTTGAATCTTCCCATACATCCAATGCTAAATTCCTTAATTTGATATCTGATCTTTGATGTTCAGACTGCCTGCTCCCTTTGCTGTAAATTTGTATGCAGCCTGACTCCCACTCCCACTCCCACACTTTTCTCAGAGCTACTGAGATGCTGTCTCCTGGGCTTGGAGTCCTAAACTTTCCTACCAAATAAAATAAAAGTCTCCTTTCAGGTTATGACTATATTTTTTTAGTTGACAGTATAAAATTTCAGTCCTGAAAGGTATATCAATTCTAGAGATCTGCTCACACCATCAAGCCTGTGTATAACAACACTGTATTATACACTTAAAATACTGTTAAGAGAATACACCTCATATTAAGTGTTCCTAACACAATAAAACTTTTTTAAAAAAGTAAATTGATACAGCCACTATGGAGAACAATATGGAGATTCATTAAAAAACTAGGAGTAAAACTACCAAATGGCCCAGCATATGCCCTAAGAAAACCATGATTCAAAAAGTCATGTGTACCTTAGTGTTCAATGCAGCACTATTTACAATAGCCAGGACATGGAAGCAACCTAGATGTCAATCAACAGATGAATGGATAAAGATGTTGTGGCATATGTATACAATGAAATATTACTCAGCCAATAAAAAGGAACAAATCTGAGTCAGTTGGACTGAAGTGGACAAATCTAGAGCCTTTTACACACAGTGAGGTAATTCAGGAAGAGAAAAACAAATATTGTATATTAACACATATGTATGGAATCTATAAAAATAGCCCTGATGAACCTCTTTCAAGGGCAGGAATAGAAATTCTGATGTAGAAAACAAACTTGTGAGCACACTGAGGGAAGGAGAGGGTGGAACAAATTGAGAGAGTATTTCAGTGCCAGGATTTCAATGAAATACAGGCATTGCCATGTGTAGAATAGATGACAATGGAAAGTTGTTTTATAGCTCAGGGAGTTCAGCCTGAAATACAGGCATTGCCATGTGTAGAATAGATGACAATGGAAAGTTGTTTTATACCTCAGGGAGTTCAGCCTCATGCTCTGTACAGCCTAGAGGGATGAAATGGGGGGCAGTGGAGTGGAAGTGAGGCTCACGGTGGAAGAGATATATGGGTACTGAGAGCTGATCCACATTGTTGCATGGTAGAAAGCAATAGAACATAGTAAAGCAATTATCTTCCAATTAAAAATAAATTTGAAAATTATATATGTCAGCTCAAAAAGGTAGAAAAACTAATAATTATGAATAACTACTCAAAATAACTGATCAATAATGTCAAAAGTGCTCCAAATCTTATAAAGAATAGCATTGTGTAGACGAAGGTCTCCATCGCTAAGACCCCTGCCTGCTCCTCTGTTTCTTCTAGCTGTTTTCACTGCTAGTTAGAAGGAGTCAGTCGGAAGGCACTTGAAGAATCCACATCTTTTTACTAGTAACAGAGGTCTTCCTTCTCCACTGCCTGAGGGAAGATTTCACAGCGTGTGCTCTTTCCTGAAAGAAGACCGTGTAGCATCTGCTGTGTTTCTATCTTGACTGGGTTGATGTGGTTCAGAAAAAGATCAGTGGCATAACCTGGGTGTTTGAAGAGGTAGGAACTTCTTTAGACGGAGTCCTGCTCCTGATCTCTTTCTCAGTCTCTCAGAGAACCAAGATGAGGACCGCTGTTCCTGCCCAGTCCTCTGTGATTCCACAATGGAGTAACCAGGATTGCCATTAGGAAACTCCTAGGTGCCCTTCAGGAATCCTGGGAGGACAGCAATGTCTGGGGATGGGTTAGGTGCTTTCACAACATTCTTTGTGTGAGAAGTCTTAGGAACTAGGTGGTACCTGCTGGAGTAAGAGAATTATCTAAGGAATATGTGACTTAGAACAGTTCTACCAACATAATGTTATACTTGCTTTTCTTTCTCCATGAATTACTAATGGATTCCAATATATTTTACCAATAAATTCTGTGGGTTGTTACTTATGTTTGGTAAGTTGAAGGAGGATGAGGGTTTCTTAAGAAAAAGGTGCTTAATGAAGTTGCTGACTTAGAAAGAGGGATAATTCTTGATAACAGAGAAAGTGACTAAAGGAAAATGGTCCTCATTTTTTTGAAATAATGGATATTTTCATTTTACAAATGGAAGAATTTGTAGCAAACTGAATCTCTGAATCTCTCTGAAAATCATGTAATATCTACATGAGAGTTTGCTAGATGTTACTTAGAAACTAGTAACAGTGGTTATCCAGGAGAGAAGCTGACTGTCTGGGGAATGAGTGGAAGAGAGGCTAAGTAAGCCATGAGGTAGAAAAGAAATCATCAGCAATTATGAATGCTCGAAGAGTTAACAGCACTGACTCTAAAATTCCAAAGGAAAATATTTTTTGAACCTACAATGTTACATGTAGCCATACTATTAGTCAAATATGAATAAAATAATGTAATTTCCACAAATATATTTTCTAATAGCTTCTTGAGGTTTTGCTCCAACAAAACAAAGGTAAAAACCCAAATTGAGAAAGACTCAAAATGCAAAAGAAAAAAAAAAAAAGCTATGGACATAATTGAGAGTAACAAGAGAATGAAAGCCCTAGGGTGACAAGTGTTGGGGAAACCTACAGATCAACAAGATTCTACTGAGACACTTTTTCAAAGATACCAGAAATTATATTTCCAATTGGAAACTGTATCTAATATAAAGATGGAAAGAATGACAGGCCAGTTAATTTAAAGATATACAGTAGTCAATACTGTGGTGGTAATTGATTATCTATCCACTCTCTGGAAAGGAAAAAAATGTATGTGTAGACATTGCTATTCACAGCATAACAACTACACATACTACACACTCATTACATTGAACTTTTAAAAATTTTATTTATTTTTAATTGGAGGGTCATTGCTTTACAATGTTGTGCTGGCTTCATACAGTAACATCAATCAGCCACAGGTATATATATGTCTCCTCCCTCTTTAATCTCCCTGCCACCTCCCATGCCATCCCATGGTTGTCACAGAGCACCAGATTGCATTCCTTGTGTCATACAGCAAATTCCCACTTTCTTTCTATTTTCGGTGTGGCAATGTATGTTTCCATGTTTCTCTCTCTATTCATCCCATCCTCTCCTTTCCCCACTGTGACAAGTCTGTTCTCTATGTCTTCATCTCTCTTGCTACCTTGCAACTAGGTTCATCAATGTCATTTTTCTAGATTCCATATATATGCATCAAGATATGATATTTGTTTTTCTCTTTCAGACTTGCTTCACTCTGTATAACAAGCTCTAGGTTCATCCACCTCACAGCATTGACTTAAATTTGTTCCTTTTAATGTTGAGTAATATTTCATTGTATATATGAAACTTATTTCGGAGAAGGCAGTGGCACCCCACTCCAGTACTCTTGCCTGGAAAATCCCATGGAAGGAGGAGCCTGGTAGGCTGCAGTCCATGGGGTCGTGAAAAGTCGGACACGAATGAGTGACTTCACTTTCACTTTTCACTTTCATGCATTGGAGAAGGAAATAGCAACCCAGTCCAGTGTTCTTGCCTGGAGAATCCCAGGGACGGGGGAGCCTGGTGGGCTGCCATCTATGGGGTCGCACAAAGTAGGACACGACTGAAGCGACTTAGCAGCGGCGGCAGCAACTTCTTTATCCATTCATATAGGTTGTGTCCATGTCCTGACTATTGTCAATGTTGCTACGGTGAATACTGGGATACATGTGTCCTTTTCAGTTATGGTTTCCCCAGAGTATGTGCCCAGTAGTGGGATTGCTGGGTCATTTGGTAGTTTTATTCCCTAGTTTCTTAAGGAATCTCGATGCTGTTCTCCATAATGACTGTATCAGTTTACATTCCCACCAATAGTGCAAGAAGGTTCCCTTTTCCCTTTTCTCTTTGAAGGCTGAGCTCTGAAGAATTGATGCTTTTGAACTGTGGTGTTGGAGAAGACTCTTGAGAGTCCCGTGGACTGCAAGGAGATCCAACCACTCAATCCCAAAGGAAATCAACCCTGAATATTCACTGGAAGGACTGATGCTGAAGCTGAAACTCCAATACTTTGGCCACCTGAGGCAAAGAGCCAACTCAATGGAAAAGACTCTGATGCTAGGAAAGTTTGAAGGCAGGAGGAGAAGGGGGAAACAGAAGATGAGATGGTTGGATAGCATCACCAATTCAATGGACATGAGTTTCTGCAAACTGCAGACAATAGTGAAGGACTGAGAAGCCCGGCCTGCTGCAGTCCACTGAATTGCAAAGTGTGGGACATCGCTTAATGACTGAACCACAACAGTGTCAAAGAGTGTTCTTTCTATGTTTTCCTCTAAGAGTTTCAGGGTTTATGGTCTTACATTTAGATCTTTAATCCATTTTGAGTTTATCTTTGTGTATGGTGTTATCTTTGTGTATAGGCTTCCCTGGTAGCTCAGACAGTAAAGTGTCTTCTGGCAATGTGGGAGACTCAGGTTCAATCCCTGGGTTGGGAAGATCCCCTGGAGAAGGAAATGGCAGCCCACTGCAGGACTCTTGCCTGGAAAATTCCATGGATGGAGGAGCCTGGTAGGCTACAGTCCATGGGATCACAAGGAGACAGAAAGGACTGAGCTACATCACTTTAACTTTTCACTTTCATGCATTGGAAAAGGAAATGGCAACCCACTCCAGTTTTCTTGCCTGGAGAATCCCAGGGATGGGGGAGCCTGGTGGGCTGCCGTCTATGGGGTCGCACAGAGTCGGACACGACTGAGTGACTTCACTTTGTATGGTGTTAGGGAGTTTTCTAATTTCATTCTTTTACATATAGCTGGCCAGTTTTCCCAGCACCACTTACTGAAGAGACTATCTTTTGTCCCTTGTATATTCTTGCCCCCTTTGTCAAACATATGGTGTCCATAGGTGTATGGGTTTATCTGGGCTTCTATCTTGTTCCTTTGGTCTATATTTCTGGTTTTGTACCACCATACTGGCTTGATGACTGTAGCTTTGCGATACTACACATTTTTAAATTAATCTTAGTTATTAACATTTTAAATCACTTTCTCAAGTCCAGACAATCCACCAACAATTAATCAAATCCTGATTTGTAGCGTTGTCCAACAATTGTCCCTCATAAGCTTGAAAGAACACACAACTTTCAGTGCCAGCAGACTGTAAATTCCCAAAAGAATGAGGGAAAGAGGAACAGGAAGAAGAGACAAAGAAGACAGAGGAACAGAAGGGGAGGGTGAGGAGTGCAAAGAGGAGACAACTTAAGATGCCAAAGCAAAAATCTAATACAGGAAAGACATAGGCTAACTACGCTGCAAACTATAAGATTATCACAACCTTAATGTGAAAAGTACTGCTTCTTTAAGTGGCATAGGGGCCAAGGCATTAAATTCATAGATTAAAAAGTAACCACACTGACAAGATATGCTTTCTGAGCAGTTCTGATGCACTTGCAGTAACATCTGATCCTCATTGTGCTTTCTGTGAGCTGACACAGTTCTAAATGCTTTATATATACAAGCTAACCTTTAAAATGAGTACTATTATTATTCCCACCTTTAAAGTGAAGAAAATGAAACCTTAAAATGAGACACAGAGACATTAAGCAAATTACCCAAGATCATACAGTTGTTAAGTAGCAGAACCATGGAGTGAACTCAGGAAGGCTGGCTATAGGATCTGTGATCTCTGAGACATAATCGTGGTCACTTCCAGTAGAGAAGGTATGAGATGCAAATTAATTAGGAAACTCGGGTCTTTTGAAGGGTTGGTAATGTTCTTTTTTCTTATCTTCATCTTTCTTGATAATAAAGAGATCAATCTCTAATTATCTACTTCATACAGAAAAGCTTTAAGAACTTTCTGAATGTGTTGATCATATTCTCCTAAAATCAAACAAAATTTTATTTTTGGTTTTCTTTTTTCTTGTTTTTCTTCAAGACAAAATTGGGGAGGGAATCGTGTCAATAATATTAGGCCAGAACCCTGTGCAAGAGTACAAAGTCAACCCTCCTAAAAATAAAATCACTTCTTCTTAGTGTTGGAAACACAACAAGAGTAAAATTCTCTACGCATTTTGTTACCTATATGGTGATGGAAATTAATGGAGCAAACTTCCCTATAATATGGGAACATTGTTAATCATAGATCTACTTTTCATATAGTCACTCTCATAATATAAATTTTTGTTTTGCAGAAGAATTAATTTATTATTCAGCCCTTTTAACCATTTACCCAAAAAAAAAAAAATCTTTAAAAGATCATATGTACTTTCAGTTAAAAGAAAATAGATGTGATAGTAGAGAATTTGGAGAAGGCAATGGCACCCCACTCCAGTACTCTTGCCTGGAAAATCCCACGGATGAAGGAACCTGGTAGGCTGCAGTCCATGGGGTCGCTAGGAGTCGGACATGACTGAGCGACTTCACTTTCACTTTTCACTTTCGTGCGTTGGAGAAGGAAATGACAACCCAGTCCAGTGTTCTTGCCTGGAGAATCCCAGGGACGGGGGAGCCTGGTGGGCTGCCGTCTATGGGGTCGTACAGAGTCAGACATGACTGAAGTGACTTAGCAGCAGCAGCAGCAGCAGCAGCAGTAAAGAATTACATAAAGTTGAGACTCTGAACAGCATAGTATGGCTGGAAAACTGTGAATAAATTATCAAAATCTTTGATACATCTTTCAGATCCAATGTCGTCAACCCCATTTGTAGACATTGTCTCTCTGATGACTGTTCTCCCTGTAGTTACTCTGCCCTGCCTCAGCACTGGCCATGTCCTCTCACTGGTACAATATACCCCAGATATTCAAGGCTCACTCTTCTCTTCACTCAAGTCTTTGCTGTAAATGCCACTTTGGAAGAGCTTTTCCACACAGTGTCTCCAACATACCCCCTATATCACTATCATTTGCCTTGTATGTGCATGTGTGTGTGTGTGTGTGTGTGTGTGTGTGTGTGTGTGTGCAGAATCCCTTCAAGAGTTTAGATAGAAAAAGGACTTTAGTCATCATCCTCATGTCCCAGGCACATAAGAGACTGCCTGACATGTGTTAATAATTGGGAAACATTTGTGATTACATTAATTTCTATGAGTACACTGAGTTGAATAGAGTCTGCCTACTGGTTTTACAAATAAGGAACCGGAGACTGAGCGAATTCAACTCTTTTCAGGGTCTTCAAAATAGACAAAGATAGAAACAAGACTGAAACCGATGAAAGAATTCTTTGATGGATCCAGTCCCAAAGACATATTTCAGGCAAAGCTGAACTCAGAGATGGAAAAGTCTAATTCTGATAATCCAATGGGAATGAAAAGGAACACTCAGAAGAATACTTGTAGTTGACAGAAGAGATGAAAAACACTATATGTAAAAGAAAAATTAAACGAAAGAAAGACATACATAATGGACTATGAATATGCTTTATTGGAGAAGCAAAAGAATAGACACACTAATTGCTCACGGGTTAGAGATCACAATGTGGATTACTGACGGGCACACGGCAAAGAGAGATCAAGCAATGATTCTGCTGCTCTTCTTCCAACAACATGGTGTCAGCTTCAGGAAGCAAGCCTTTCCTCTGTCAGCTTTTGGTTGAAGAGGGAGATTAAGGAAGATGCAGTCTGTCACCATGGCTGAAGGGAGGACAGTGGAAGAGCCTGGATCCTGTTTCTTGGTCCAGATGAAATCTGGTGTTGTTACTTCCACTTGAGTGGACACTTCTGATCCCATGGTGGGCGTGGTGGTCCAGGAGGGCATTTCTTCTGGCTCACTGGAGGTGGGCATGGATGAAGTGGGCAAGGCTCATGGCACTTGGGTGGGCACACTATTGGAGGTGGATGGCAGGGCTCCTTGCACTGATGGTGATGCTGATGCTGATGCTGATGTGGATGCGGATGTGGATGCTGGTGGTAAGACATCCTTCCTGGGTCTCAAGGAATCTGAAATACAAACAGACAACTTTCTTAATAACTGTGAGTCCAATTGGTAGCACATTTAGCTGAGCTAACAACCCTCCCATCACTAAGGAGTCTTCTGGATTCCTAATACAGACTTTATGAGTTTTTATAGCTTCTTCACCCTTCTTTTTAAGTATCTCTTGCCCTCAGATCTTCAGTCTTTTCTAGTTAGTCTCTCCTATCACTTTCTAAAACAAAATTACCTACACAGGTGTTGTACAAATACAAACATACTCTGAAGAAGAATCTGGATAATAAACTTGTAGCCAATCTCCAAACAAATCTCTACTTATTTCTCCCATGAGATCTTGGTTGCTGGCCAAGCTGACCTGACTGTGGGCTTCTGAGTCAAAATGCAAAGACTCAAACTAGACACTCAATGGGACTGAATGCTTAGAAGGGGGCATTTGGAACTAATGTGTGCTGTGCTGTGACACAGTATCTCATCCCCCTTACTCTCTCTCAGGTTAAGACTGTGCTTGACTCCATTTTCTCCTCACATTTAAGATCACATTCATGACCACATACCAAAAATTTACCCCTAAATCCTCATTGTCTTCTTTTTCCCATACAGAACACTAATTGCTTCAATTAAAGCCACTTAGATGCCCCGATTAAACCCTACCACCCAAGTTCCCAAAAGATCTCTAAGAGTTGTGCTCATCAGAGGCTCCAAAGAAGACCTATGACCGTCACGACAATGACAGCACTGTGCTGGAGACTCCTTTTATAAGGACCAGTTGGCTCCACCCAGGGGGAACATCCCAGGACTGGCACAATGCACTTGTTTCCCACCCCAAATACCACACGCTTGCAATCTCAAAAATCAATGCCCCAGTCATACTGATATCACACACTTCCCTTGTCTGTGGACTTGCTCACCCTTCAGTGAGGAATTACAGAGTGATTCATTTGAGACTATGTCTCATACTTCCTCTACCTGTGTCGTGTACCATTTAGGGAATATGAGGGATGCCTGAGAATGCTGCTATTCTTCCATAGTTAGAGATGTTGCTTCCCCCTCTTGCCAGCTCCCCAAGCATCTGGTACATAAAACTTACTGCCCTATTCCATTCCATCTGTCAGCACCTGGCTTTTTGTCCATTGATGACAGAGACCAGGGTTTACTAAGTGCATATATTTTAACTCCTACCTACAGTTTTCCTAAACTCGCCTTGTACCATATACTACTTCTTGACAATTAAGTGACTTAAACCTGACCACAATGTCTATCTTGATTTTTTAGAGCACACAGTCTTGCGTCAAATGTGCTGTAACATGGCATACACGGACTTGAACAGGACAACGTGATCCCTCAGTTTCTTAGGCCATAAATCACAAGCTCTGACCCCTTCCTGAAGCTCTACTTTTGCAGGTTTATGCACTGATCTGGACTCTGCAGACCTATGATCTGAGTCATTTGTGGTCTACTAGAAACCCAAATTCCTCTCCTCTCATTATCTTCAAAATGAATTCAGTGTCTGGGCTATATGCATTTAGAAGCTTTCCCACTAATACTCCCTAAATATCTTGCACTTCTTTCCCCTACAGCAGTTAATTCAATTGACTCGATCAGGTCCTTTATTTTAAGTGACACTTAGTGTGTTTTCAGACATTCTTAGTACACTCAGGGGATGAACCTCCATGAACCATTGATTCAGCCATTGAATCCATGTCTATTTGTCCTTAAATAAATTAAATATGGGTGACATAGAACCCCTTGATTATTTATTAGTGTAATTTGAAGTAACACTTCAGCTAATAATATTTACTATGCCTTTCAGGGGAAAATTTGAGTACCTTGCCTATCAGTTCAGTTCAGTACAGTACAGTCACTCAGTCATGTCTGACTGTTTGTGACCCCATGAATCTGCAGTACCCCAGGTTTACCTGTCTGTCACAGCTCTCAGAACTTGCTCAAACTCATGTCCATCAAGTTGGTGATGCCATCCAAACATCACATCCTCTGTCATCCCCTTTTCCTCCTGCCTTTGGTCTTTCCCATTATCAGGATCTTTTCCAGTGAGTCAGTTCTTCACATCAAGTGGCCAAATTATTGGCGCTTCAGCCTCAGCATCAGTCCTTCCAATGAATATTCAGGACTGATTATCTTTACTGTTGACTGGTTGGATCCCCTTGCAGTCCAAGGGACTCTCAAGGGTCTTCTCCAACACCACAGTTCAAAAGCATCAATTATCTGGTGCTCAGCTTTCTTTATGGCCCACTTCTCACACCCATACATGAATGACTACTGGAAAAAACATAGTGTTGACTAGGTGGGCCTTTGTCGGCAAAGTAATGTTTCTGCTTTTTAATATGCTGTCTAGATTGGCCATAGCTTTTCTTCTGAGGAGCACGTGTCTTTTAATTTCATGGCTGCAGTCACCATCTGCAGTGATTTGGAGACCTAGAAAATAAAATCTCTTACTGTTTCCATTTTTTCCCTATCTGTTTGCCATGAAGTGATGGGACCAGATGCCATGCTCTTAGTTTTCTGAATGTTGAGTTTTAAGCCAACTTTTTCACTCTCCTCTTTCACTTTCATCAAGAGGCTCTTTAGTTCTTCTTCAGTTTCTACCATAAGGGTGGTGTCATCTGCATATCTGAGGTTATTGATATTTCTCCCGGAAATCTTGATTCCAGCTTGTGCTTCATCCACCCAGCATTTCTCGTGATGTACTCTGCATATATGTCAAATAAGCCTTGTGACAATATACAGGCTTGATGCACTGCTTTCCCAATTTTGAACCAGTCCATTGTTCCATGTATGGTTCTAACTGTTGTTTCTTGACCTGCATACACATTTCTCAGGAGGCAGGTAAGGGGGTCTGGTATACCCATCTTTTTAAGAATTTTCCCCAATTTGTTTTGATTACACAGTCAAAAACTTTAGCATAGTCAATGAAGCAGAAGTAGATATTTTTGGAATTCTCTTGGCTTTTATATGATCCAACAGATATTGGGAATTTGATCTCTGGTTCCTGTGCCTTTACAGTTCTTTTTTTTAATTAATTACTTTATTTTAATTGGATGATAACTTTACAACATTATGGTGATTTTTGCTGTACACTGAATCTACATGAATCAGCCAAGATTCACATGTGTCCACCTATCCTGAGCTCCCCTCCCACGTCCCTCCCTACCCCATCCATCTCGGTTGTCCCAGAGCACTGGCCTTGAGTGCCCTGCTTCATGCATTGAACCTGCACTGGTCACCTATTTTACATATGGTAATATACATGTTTCAATGCTATTCTCTCAAATCCTCCCACCCTTGCCTTCTCCCATGTAGTCAAAAGTCTATTCTTTACATATGTGTTTCTTTTGCTGCCTTGAATATAGGATCATCATTATTGTCTTTCTAATTTCCATATATATGTGTTAATATACTGTATTGGTGTTTCTTTTTCTGACTTATTTCACTCTGCATAATAGACTCCAGTTTCATCCACCTCTTTAGGACTGACTCAAATGTGTTCTTTTTTAAAGCTGAGTAATATTCCATTGTATATATGTAACACAACTTCTTTATCCATTTGTCTGCTGCTGGACATCTAGGTTGCTTCATGTCCTACCTATTGTAAATAGTGCTTCCATGAACATTGGGGTACATGTGTCTCTTTCAATTCTAGTTTCCTCAGTGTGTATGCCCAGCAGTGGGATTTCTCGGCCATATGCCAGTTCTATTTCCAGTTTTTAAAAGCATCTCCACACTGTTCTCCAGAGTTGCTGTACCAGTTTCCATTCCTATCAACAGTGTAAGAGCATTCCCTTTTCTCCACATCCTTTCCAGCATTTATTGTTTATAGACTTTTTGATGATGGCCATTCGGACTCGCATGAGATGATACCTCATTGTGGTTTTGATTTGTATTTCTCTAGTAATGAGTGATGTTGAGCATCTTTACATGTGTTTGTTAGCCATCTGCATGTCTTCTTTGGGGAATTGTCTGTTTAGTTTTTTGCCCACTTTTTGACTGGGTTGTTTGGTTTTATGGTATTGAACTGCATGAGCTGTTTGTATGTTTTGGAGATTAATTCTTTGTGAGTTGTTTCATTTGCTATTGTTTTCTTCTATTCTGAAGGCTGCCTTTTCACCTTGTTTATCATTTCCTTCATTGTGCAAAAGCTTTTAAATTTACTAACGTCCCATTTGTTTATTTTTTTTATTTTATTTCTATGTCTCTGGGAGGTCATAGAGGATCTCGCTGTGATTTATGTCAGAGAGTGTTCTGCCTGTTTTCTTATAAGAGTCTTATAGTTTCTGGTCTTACATTTAGATCTTTAATCCATTTTGAGTTTATTTTTGTGTATGGTGTCAGAAAAATGTTCCACTTTCATTCTTTTACACATAGTTGACCAGTTTTCCCAGCACTGGTTTTGTTTGGGAGTAAAATGCCCTTTAGATATCAATTCAGTCTAACTGGTCCATTGTATCATTTAAATCTTGTGTTCCTTGCTAATTTTCTGTTTGGTTGATCTATCCATAGGTGTGAGAACGGTATTAAAATTCCCCATTATTATTGTGTTACTGCTAATTTGCCTTTCATACTTGTTAGTATTTGCCTTATGTATTGAGGTGTTTCTTGTTGGTGCATATATATTTATAATTGTTATATCTTCTTCTTGGATTGATCCTTTGATCATTATGTAGTTTTTCTTTGTCTCTTATCATGGTGTTTGTTTTAAAGTCTGTTTTATCTGATATGAGTATTGCTACTCCTGCTTTCTTTTGGTCTCCATTTGCATGAAATATCTTTTTCCAGCCCCTCACTTTCAGTCTGTATGTGTCCCTGGGTTTGAGGCAGGCCTCTTTTAGAGAGCATATATAGGGGTCTTGTTTCTATATGCATTTGATCAGTCTTTGTCTTTTGGTTGGAGCATTTAACCCATTTACATTTAAGGTAATTATTGATAAGTATTATCCCATTACCATTTACTTTGATGTTTTGCGTTCGAGTTTATACATCCTTTCTGTTTCTCCTGTCTAGAGAAGATCCTTTAGCATTTGTTGAAGAGCTGGTTTGGTGGTGCTGAATTCTCTCAGCTTTTGCTTGTCTATAAAGCTTTTGATTTCTCCTTCATATTTCAATGAGATCCTTGCTGGGTAGAGTAATCTTGGTTGTAGGTTTTTCTCTTTCATCACTTTAAGTATGCCCTGCCACTCCCTTCTGGCCTGAAGAGTTTCTATTGAAAGATAAGCTGTTATCTTTATGGGGATCCCCTTATGTGTTATTTATTGCTTTTCTCTTGCTGCTTTTAGTATTTGCTTTTGTGTTTGATCTTTGTTAGTTTGATTAATATGTGTTTTGGGTGTCTTGGGATGTTTAATATGTGTCTTGGGGGTGTTTCGCATTTTAGGGAAATTTTTGACTATTATCTCCTCAAGTATTTTCTCATGCCCTTTCTTTGTGTCTTCTTCTTCTGGGACTCCTATAATTTGAATGTTGGGCATTTAACATTGTCCCAGAGGTCTCTGAGTTTGTCCTCATTTCTCTTAATTATTTTTCCTGTTTTCCTCCTGTTTCATTTATTTCCACCAATCTATTTTCCACCTCACTTATCCTCTCTTCTGCCTCAGCTATTCTGCTGTTGGTTCCCTCCAGAGTGTTTTTAACCTCAGTTATAACATTGTTCATTATTGACTGTCTCTTCTTTATTTATTATAGGTCCTTGTTAAACGTTTCTTGCATCTTCTCAATCCTTGTCTCTACACTATTTTTCTGTACCTCCATTTTGTTTTCAAGAATTTGGATCATCTTTACTATCATTATTCTGAATTCTTTTTTGGGTAGACTTCATATCTCCTCTTTTGTTAGATTTGGTGGGTTTTTATCATGTTACTCTACCTGCTGAATATTCCTCTGCCTTTCATTTTGTTTAGATTGCTATGTTTGGGGTGCCCTTTCTGCAGGCTGAAAGTTCATGGCTTCTCTTAATTGTGGAGTCCACTCCCTGTGGGTAGGGTTGGATTAGTGGCTTGTCAAGGTTTCCTGGTTGTGGGAGCTTGCATATGTGTTCTGGTGAGTGGAGCTGGGTCTCTTCTCTCTGGAATTCAATGAAGTGCCTAGTAGTGAGTTTTGGGGGTGTCTATGGGTTTGGTATGGCTTTGGGCAGCCTGTTTTTTAATGTTCAGGGTTTTGTTCTTGTTTTGCTGGAGAATTAGCATGGTATGTCTTACACCGGAACTTGTTGGCTCTTTGCTGAAGCTTGGTTTCAGTGTAGGTATGGAGACTTTTGGGTGAGCTCTTGACTTACGTGTTCCCTGGAGTCAGAATTTCTCTGATGTTCTAAAGTTCTGGAGTTGAGCCTCTTGCCTCTGGGTTTTGGTCCTTCTCTTACAGTAGCCTCAAGACTTCTCCATCCATACAGGACAGAAGCTAAAACCCCTAGGTTAATGGTGAAACAACTCTCCACATCCAGGAACACCCAGAGAGATTCACAGAGTTATATAGTGAAGAGAAGAGGGAGGAAAGAGATAGAAGTGACTCAGAGGAGAAAGGGGAGAGTCAAAAGGGGAGAAAACAATCAAGCCAGTAACGAAATCCCTAAGTGACAATGTATACTGAAGATTAGATTCTTAAAGGTACACAATTGATAGCAAATATCAAAAAGCAAAATTAAAAACCTAAAATAGAATTTAGACTCTTAAAAATATAATATAAAAAATACAAAACAAAATTGATCACTAAAATTAAAAAAATATATATATATGGAATTTGTTTTTTAAAAAATAAGGCTTTTTTTTAATTTTAGAAAGGTGATAGGAGGCTATAGAAATGAAAGTTAATGGAGTAATAAACAACTAAAATTTAAAAATCTTTAAAAATTAAAAAGTGGTAATAGTAAAAATATATCTAGGAATTTCTCTGGAGCTGATGTGAGCAGTGTGGGGTCATTTCAGTGTCAGATAGTCCTTTGTTCCAGCTTGCATTTTTTCTCAAGGTCTATAGCTGCCCCTCAAATGCACAGTCTCAGCATTAACTTCAGGGTTTTAATCTGTTGCACCTGTCACTTCCGGGGTGGCTCCTCCTTCTTTGTTTATTTGGCTTCCTCTGTTTGCAAGTCTCTTCAGTGTCTAATTTCTGCCCTGACATGAGGTGGCAAAGGTGGCCGCTTGTTTAGGCTCACTCGTTCAGTTGTGCTGGGGAGAGGGAGGAAACCTGCAAACAAACACCACTGGCATGTTGGGAAGTGTTTGCAGTGCGTGGACCATGCTGGGTTTGCCACAGCCCAAGGCAGCATGCACTTTCTGTGTCCACACTGCTCAGGCTCCAGGGTGCTCTGTAAGGGGACTGTCCCAATTGGGCCCTGCTTTTTATGTACTTCCCAGGTTTAAACCTCTCAGGTTCTTGGGTGCACTGCAAAGGCATAGACCCAGATGGACTATGTGTTTTGTGCCTTCCCAGGTCCAAGCCACTCAGGTGACTGGGTGCTTGGCCAGCACACTCTCTCAGGTGGGCCATGCATCTTATGCACCTCCTTAGTCCCGGCCACTCAGTTTCCTGACTGTGCTATGAAGGCACAATCCCAGGTGTACCGTGTGTTTCCTCTGGGGAGCTGATCTCAGACTGTGACACTCCTGGCAGATGTGAACCATCCAGGATCTCAGGAAGATGTGATTAGCAACTGGCAGCCTTCTCACAGTTTGGTGGAAACTGTGGTCTCTGGGACCGAGATAGTAGCGGCCACTTGCCTTCTGGCTCTGGCTGTGGCACACCTGCCTCTCTGCCTCAAGGGAGGGAGGGCCCGAAATGGCATATAGCTACTCTCCTTTGGTATTCGCCAGGGCACAATCCTTTGTTCTATGAGCACACCAGGGGTCACCATGCAGCCATGGAATCTTTCAATGGAAAGGGGCTTGGTTTGTTGTTGTTGTTTGGTCTCCCTGGCCATCCCACGATTTGGGCTGCTATGTCACCTTAGCCCCTTCAGATTTTCCTCAGGGCACTCAAGGCCAGTCCTTACCCTAAGGACCAACAATGCAGCCCATGCCTCCCTGCCCAGCCCCCAGTCGCTGCTGGTGGATGTGAGTGGCTGAGCCACTTCTCTGCTAATAGTTGTAGTTAGGCACATATTCTGTGCATTTTTTTCTATTACATTGCCAACTGAGATTTCAAAGCACCCCACAGACACACCTATGAGAGGGTTTCCTATTGAGTGGAAACTTCTCCATGACTCCCTCCCCAGGACAGGTCTCCATCCCTAAATCCTTTATCTCTGTTTTCATCTTTTATAATCTGTCCTACCTCCTTTTCTGGGTGCCTGGTGTCCTCCACCAGTGTTCAGAAGTTGTTTTGTGAAAGTTGCTCAACATTCAAATGATCTTTTGATGAATTTGTGGGGGAGAAAGTGGTCTTCCCATCCTATTCCTCCACCATCTTGGGACCACCTTCCCTCTCTGCCTTTTCTAAATCCAGCCTGAACATCTGGAAGTTCTTGGTTCTTGTACTGTTGAAGCCCAGCTTGGAGAATTTTCAGTATTACTTTGCTAGCGTGTGAGATGAGTGCAACTGTGTGGTAGTTTGAACGTTCTTTAGCACTGCCTTTCTTTGGGATTGGAATGAAAACTGACTTTTACCAGTCCTGTGGCCACTGTTGACTTTTCCAAATTTGCCAGCATATTGAGTGCAGCACTTTCAAAACATCATCTTTCAGGATTTGGAATAGCTCAGCTAGAATTCCATCACCTCCACTAGCTTTGTTCATAGTGATGCTTCCTAAGGCCCATTTTACTTCACATTCCAGGATGTCTGGCTCTAGGTGAGTGATCACAGCATCGTGGTTATCTGGGTCATGAATATCTTTTTTGTATAGTTCTTCTGTGTATTCTTTCCACCTCTTCTTAATATTTTCTGCTTCTATTAGGTCCATACCATTTGTCTCCTTTATTGTGTCCATCTTTGCATGAAATGCAAATTTTTTTTGAAGATATCTCTTTAATTTTCTTGAAGATATCTCTAGTCTTGCCCATTCTACTTTTTTTTTCTATTTATTTGCATTGATCACTGAGGAGGGCTTTCTTATCTCTCCTTGCTATTCGTTGGAATTCTGCATTCAGATGGTGTATTTTTTCTTTTCTACTTTGCCTTTCACTTCTCTTTTCTCAGCTATTTGTAAGGCCTCCTCAGATAACCATTTTGCCTTTTTGCATTTCTTTTTCTTGAGAATGGTCTTGATCATTACCTCCTGTACAATGTTATAACCCCCCTTCCATGGTTCTTCAGGCACTCTATCAGATCTAATCCCTTGAATCTATTTGTCACTTTCACTTTGTCACTGTAAAAAAGTGTCACTTTGACACTTTTTCACTGTACAATCATAAGGGATTTGATATAGATCATACTGAATGGCCTAGTGGTTTTCCCTACTTTCTTCAATTTAAATCTGACTATAACAAAAAGGTGTTAATGATCTGAGCCACAGTCAGCTCCCAGTCTTGTTTTTGCTGACTGTTTAGAGCTTCTCCATTTTCACCTGCAAAGAATATAATCAATCTGATTTTGGTATTGACCATCTAGTGATGTCCATGTGTAGAGTCATCTGTTGTGTTGTTGGAAATGGGTGTTTGCTATGACCAGTGCATTCTCTTGGCAAACCCTGTTAGCCTTTGCTCTGCTTCATTTTGTACATCTATAGGTACCTGTACTTTATGACATTAAACATTTCCCAACCTCTCTGAAGATCAGTTCACTTTCACAGTTAGTAATTAGAGATAAAAACTATACCTGCCTCCACATTTGGCTACAAAAACAATAAGATGGCTAATAAGAGGCACATTACACAGTCTGTCTTATGGACTTATGAGCACCCATATATCTGAAAGATGTTAATTTCCAAAATATGTAAGAAACTTCTACAACATAATAGCAAACATTTTTAACAACTTTAGTTTTAGATAAGCAAGGGACTTGAATAAAGTTCTCTTTAAAGAAGACATATAAATAACCACAGGTACATGAAAAAGAGTTTAATATCACTGCTGATCAACAGGGAAATGCAAATCAAAAACACAATAATATATCACTTCACACCTGTTAGAATGACTATAATAAAAAAATATATATACTAAGAAATTTTGATGAGATTGTGAAGATATAACGAACCCTTGTACCTGTTAGTGGGATGGCAAAATGGTTCAACCATTATGAAAAATATGAAGGCTACTCAAAAATTGAAAATAGAAAACATTGAATTACCATATGGTTTACCCATTTCACATTTTATATTTATCAAACATCATCTAAATCAGGGTCTCGAAAACATTAGCATTTCCAACTTCATTTCAGCAGTACTCACAGTAGCCATGATGTGATAACAACTCAAGTGTCCATCAGAAAATGAAATGATAAATAAACTGTAGTGTATATATATGTATACACACACACACACACACACACACACACACACACACACACACCCCACACACACACACAAGGATTATTATTCCTCCTTAAAGAGAAGGAAATTCTGCCATATGAGACAACATGAAGCAATCTGGAAGATATTATGCCAAGGGAGATAAGCCAGAAAAAGGAGGACAAATACTGCATGACTCCCCCTATATGAGGTACCAAAAACAATCAAACTCATTGAAGTAAAGAACAGAATAGCAGTTGCCAGAAACTTGGAGGAAAGTAAAACAGGGTGTTGCTAATCAATAGGTATAATATTTCAGTCCTGCAAGGTGAACCAGTTTGAGACATCTGCTTACTACATAAAGATTGTATATATAAAACACTATATACACTTTGTTGTATATCCACATTGTTGTATGGTAGAAACCAACAGAATATCATACAGCAATTACCCTCCAATTAAAAATACACTTAAGATATTGTTAAGAGAATACATCTCATGTTAAGTGTTCTTAACACAATCAGTTCAGTTCAGTTGCTTAGTCATGTTCAAGTCTTTGCAGCCCCATGGACTGCAGCATGCCAGGCCTCCCTGTCCATCACCAATTCCCGAAGTTTACTCAAACTCATGTCCATTGAGTTGGTGATGCCATCCAACCATCTCATCCTCTGTCATCCCCTTCTTCTCCTGCCTTCAATCTTTCCCAGCATCAGGGTCTTTTCCAGTAAGTCATTCTTCGCATCAGGTGGTCAAAGTATTGGAGGTTCAGCTTCAACATTAGTCCTTCCAATGAGCATTCAGGACTGATTTCCTTTAGGATGGATCTCCTTGCAGTCCAACGAACTATCAAGAGTCTTCTCCAACAACACAGTTCAAAAACCATCAATTCTCCAGAGCTCAGCTTTCTTTATAGTCCAACTCTCACACCCATACATGATGACTGGAAAAACCATAGCCTTGACTAGATGGACCTTTGTTGGCAAAGCAATGTCTCTGCTGTTTAATATGCACTCTAGGTTGGTCATAACTTTTCTTGCAAGGAGCAAGTGTCTTTCAGTTTCATGGCTGCAGTCACCATCTGCAGTGATTTTGGAGCCCAAGAAAATAAAGTCTGTCACTGATTCCACTGTTTCCCCATCTATTTGCCATGAAGTGATGGGACCAGATGCCATGCTCTTAGTTATCTTAATGTTGTGTTTTAAGCCAACTTTGTCGTTCTCCTCTTTCACTTTCAACAAGAGGCTCTTTAGTTCTTCTTCACTTTCTGCCATGAGGGTGGTATCATTTGCATATCTGAGGTTATTGATATTTCTTAGCACAATAACTTTTAAAAAAGGAAATTGATAAAGCCTCTATAGAGAACAGTATGAAGATTCTTTAGAAAACTAGGACTAAAGCTAACATATGGCCCAGCAATCCCACTTTTGGGCATAGGCTCTAAGAAAACCATAATTCAAAAAACATGTACCCAGTGTTCATTGCAGCACTATTTCCAATTGCAACCTAGATATCTATCAACACATTAATGGATAAAGAAGTTACATATATTTACAATGCAATATTACTCAGCCATAAAAAGGAACAAATCTGAGTCAGTTAAACCTAAGTGGACATATCTAGAGCCAGTTGTACAGGGTGAAGTAAGTCAGAAAAGCAAATAACCTATATTAACACATATATATGGAATCTAGAAAAATGGAAGTGATGAACCTATTTTCAGGGCAGGAATAGAAATGCAGACTTACGGAATGGACTTGTGAACACAGCAGGAGAAACAATTTGTGGGATGAATTGAGAAAGTAGGATTAAAATATATGCATTGCCATGTATAGAATACACGACTGATGGGAAACTGCTGAATAGCATATGGGCTCAGCGTTCTGCTCTGTGACCATCAGGAGAGGTGGGGGGCAGTGTGGTGGAAGTGAGGCAGAAGGAGGAGGGGTTATACTTAAAGCTGATCCACATTGTTGTATGGTAGAAACCAGCAGAATATCATATAGCAATTACCCTCCAATTAAAAGTAAATTCTAAGAAAGGAAATGTGAGCTTGAAAAGGTAGGAAAACTAATAAGAATTATGAATAACTACTCACAATAACTATATAATGTTAAATGCACCTCAAAATGTGATTGCAATAGGGCAATCAGAAGGGCCCCACAAAACTCCTCTGTCTTCCACTCTCTCCCAGAGTTTGCTGAAAACCATGTCCATTGATTTGGTGATGCTACCCAACCATCTCATCCTTTCCCACCCTCTTTTCCTTTTGCTTTCCAGCTTTCCCAGATTCAGGGCCTTTACTAATGAGTCAGTCCTTCGCATTAGGTAGCCAAAGTACTGGAGCTTCAGCTTCAGCAACAGTCTTTTCAATGACTATTCAGCTTGATTCCTTTAGGATTGAGGATTTGATCTTCTTGCAGTCCAAGAGACTTTCAAGAGTTTTCTCCAGCACCACAATTCAAAAGCATCAATTCTTCAGTGCTCAGCCTTCTTTTTGGAACAATTCTCACATCTGTACATGACTACTGGAAAAACCATAGCTTTGACTATACAAATCTTTGCAGGCAAAGTAATATCTCTGGTATTTAGTAACATTGTCTACGTTTGTCATTGCTTTCCTTTCAAGGAACAAGCATCTTTAATTTAATGGCTGCAGTGACAGTCTGCAGTGATTTTGGAGCACAAGGAAATAAAATCTGTTACTGCTTCCAATTTTTTCCCCTATTTACCATGAAATGTTGTCATTAGATGCTGTGATCTTAGTTTTTTTATGTTGAGTTCCAAGCCACTCTCCTCTATCACCCTCATCAAGATTACTTCCTCTTCACCTTCTGCCATTATATTGGTATCACCTGCATATCCAAGGTTGTTATTTTTCCCAGGAATCTTGGTCCAACTTGTGATTCTTCCAGCCTGGCATTTTCCACGATGTACTCTGCATGTAAGTTAAATATACAGCCTTGTCATATTCCTTTCCCAATTTTGAACCAGTCCTTTGTTCCATGTCCTGTTCTAACTCTTGTTCTTGACTTGCACACAGGTTTCTCAGGAGACAGATAAGGTGGTCTGGTACTCCAGTCTCATGAAGAATTTTCCAGTTTGTTTTGATCCACACATTCAAAGGCTTTAGCGTAGTCAATGAAGCAGAAGTAGATATATTTCTGGAATTCCCTTGATCTATCCATGACTCAATGATGGTTGGCAATTTGATATCTGGTTTTTCTGACTTTTTAAACTCAGCGTGTATATTTTGAAGATTTTGCTTCACATTCTACTGAGGCCTAGTCTGAAGGATTTTGAGCATAATCTTGCTACCATGTGAAATGAGTACAATTGTATGGTAGTTTGAACATCGTTTGGGATTGGAATGAAAACTAAACTTTTCTGGTCCCGTGGCCACTGCTGTGCTTTCCAAATTTGATGACATATTGAATGCAGCACTTTAACAGCATTAGGGTTTTAAATAGCTTGGCTGGAATTTCATCACCTCCACTACTTTGTTTGTAATAATGCTTCCTAAGCTTCACTTGACTTCACACTCCATGATGTCTGGTGCTATGTGAATGATCACACCATTGTGGTTATCTGCACTATTATGACCTTTTGAGTATAGTTCTTCTTGCCACCTCTCCTTAATTTTTTCTCCTTCTGTTAGGTCCTTTTCATTTCTGTTCTTAACTGTGTGCATCCTTGCAGGAAATATTCCCTTAGTATCACCAATTTTCTTCAAGGAATCTCTGGTCTTTCCCATTCTATTGCTTACCTCTACTTTTTTCTTTCATTGCTCACTGAAGAAGGGTGTTTACAATGATCAGCAGGTTCTCTTGACAAAATTCTGTTAGCCATAGCCCTGCTTCATTGTGTACTCCAAGGCCAAACTTGTCTGTTATTCTGGGTATCTCTTAACTTCCAACTTTTGCATTCCAATCCCCTATGATGAAAAGGATATCTTTCTTTGGTGCTAGTTCCAGAAGAAGTTGTATGTCTTCATCAAACTGCTCAACTTCATTCCCTGCATCAGTGGTTGGGGCACATACTTGGATTACTGTGATGTTGAATTGTTTTCCTTGGGAATGAACTGAGATCATAGTGTTGTTTTCGAGGTTGCATGCAAGTACTGCCTTTAGACTCTTTTGTTAACTTATGAGGGCTACTCCACTTCTTCTATGGGTTCTTGCCCACAGTAGTAGATATAATGGTCATCTGCATGATATTCACCACTTCCCCTCCATTTTAGTTGACTAATTCCTAAGATGTTGATGCTCAATCTTCCTATCTCTGCCTTGACAACTTCCAATTTTCCTTGATTTATGGACCTAACATTCCATATTCTTATGCAGTATTTATAGCATCTAATAAGAAACTTGGAATTTTATCCCCTGCTTCTAATTTTATTGAGAAAGGAAATGGGCTGAAAATGAAGCCATCATAGAAATTCTGGGATTTTCAGTGACCCCCTTCTTGGGCTAAATTACTCACCAAGAGCAGCTCACAGAACCCATGGAAATAGTTTACATACACTCACTGCTTTATTGTAAAATGACAGGATAACCGATACACATGAAAATCCAAACAGTTGGAGTGCAGTGAGAGTGGCACACCTGGGGAGGGCATGGAAACTCAGTGCCCGGCCACCTATTTCCTCTGTGCATTTCTTCTCTTTTGATGTTCATCTGTATCCAAGGAAGGGGTCATTGAACCTCTGGTCTGTAATTAGTTGGTCAGAAGCACAGGTGACGACCTGGACTTTGTACTGGTGTCTGAAGTGGGATAAGGGGTTAGTCTTGAAGATTTGTACACTTAATCTATGGAATTTGAGGCTATCTGCAAATAAATAGTGGCAGCATTAAGTTGAATTGTAGGATACCCAATTAGTGTTCAAGAATTGTTTGGTAGTTTTGGGAAACCCTCCATATCTCTGGGTAGGAATTTGGTGCAGATGTTTTATCTTTACAACTAGAAATTGCTCTAAATTAGGAAACATGAAAGATTGACCTAATATTTAAGAAATATATTAATTTACCACTCTAATAAAAGATTTCATTTTCAGTTTCTTAATTTTCCTAGAAAAGGAATGTCACAAATAAGAATAAATATAAACTGTTTTAAAAACTTCAATCTTTGGGGCATGTATTAAATTGTGCATTCAAAAATTAGAGCATATAAATGTTGACATGAAGGAAAAATGTCAAAGAAATTTTGTGAATTAAAGATTTCTGACAAACGATTCATTCTTTCACAGATGCAAATATCCTTCCAGCTTGATTCAGTGATTGGTCAAAGAACAAAAGCATCTAAGTGGAATGTGTTATCATTTCTAAGAGAAAAGTATTTCCAAATATTATTCGTAATATTATGCATTTATGATTATGCCCTATGTTTTTTGCTGGAAAAAGAAAGATGCTTATTCAGAAACCCTACAATTTAGGAACATGGTAGATTAGCACTCCCATAAACCATTTCCTAAATGCCCTATATTTTATAGCTGGCATTTCATAAAGGTGTTTTTTAAAATAATAATTAAAAAAAAGCCTCCAAATTATAGTGTAAATATTTTTATCAAACAAATGTGGAATGCCCAGAAGATCTACTGACATACTGGGAAAAATAAAATATCAATAAATTTCAAAGAATAATGTCATGCAAAGCATATTGATAATCAATGCACAGTTAAATTAGAAGTAACATTTTAAAATATTTATAGTCATTTATTTGAATGTTTAAATACTTTTTTTGTTTTTTTATTTTATTCTATTTTTATTTGGAGGATAATTACTTTTCAATATTTTGATGACCTCTGCATATTTCAGCATGAATCATAAGTATACATATGTCCCCTCCCTCTTAACCTTCCTTCCCCCTCGCTCTTAATCCTACCTCTAGGTTTTCACAGAGCACTGGCTTAGGATTTCCTGTTTCATACAGCAAATGCCCACTGGTCACCTACTTTACATATGGTAATGCACATGTTCCAGTGCCACTCCAAGTCTTACCACCTGTCTTTCTCCTTCACTGTGTCCAAACTTCTGTTCTGTAGATCTGCATCTCCATTGCTGCTCCAGATAGGTTTATCAGTATCATCTTTCTAGATTCCATATGCATGCATTCATATTCCATGTATGTCTTTCTCTTTCTGACTTACTTCACTTTGTATAATAAGCTCTAGGTTTATCCACCTCATTAGAACTGACTCTACAAATCACTAGTCCAGGTTCAGTGCAGGATACAGGATGCTTGGGGCTGGTGCACTCAAATACATTATTTTTTATAGTTGAGTAATATTTGACTATGCATCTATTCATCTTTCGATGGACATCTAGGCTGCTTGCATGTCCTAGCTATTGTGGATGTTGCAGCAATGAACATTGAGGTACTTGTGTCTTTTCCAATTATGATTTCCTCAGGATTGTGGGATTCCTGGGTCATATGGTAGTTTTATTCCTAGTTTTTTAAGGAATCTCCGTACTTTTTTCCATAGTGGTTGTATCAATTTACATTCCTACCAACAGTGCAAGAGGGTTCCCTTTTCTCCACATCCTCCCCAGTATTTATTGTTTATAGACATTTTAATAATGGTCATTGTAACTGGTGTGAGATGAGACCTTATTGCAGTTTTGATTTGCATCTCTCTAATAATGAGCAATGTTCAGCATCTTTTCAGGTGTTTATTAGCCATCTGCATGTCTTCTTTGAAGAGATGTCTGTTTAAGTCTTCTGCCCACCTTTTGATTGGGTTTTGGTCCCAAATGCATTTTATGAGGCCACCATTACCCTGAAACCAAAACTGGGCAAGGATACCACAAAAAAGAAAATTGCATGGTAATATCACTGATGAATATAGATGCAAAAATCCTCAATAAAATTGTAGCAAGCAGAATCCAGCAACACATTAAAAAGACCATATGTCATGACCAAATGGTCTTTATCCCAGGGATGCAAATATTCTTTAATACAGGAAATTTAAAAGAGAAATAAAAAGAATCCTAGTTAGAAAGAAGACTTAAAACTATCACTGTTTTCAGATGACTTGATTCTTATTTAGAAAACCCTAAAGTAGCCATCAAAATATTACTATGGCTAATCAATGATTATAGTAAATTTTCGGGTTATAAAATTAAGTCACAGAAGTGCTTCACACTCCTGTAAATTAACAATGAAAAATCATAAAGAGAAATTAAATAAACAATCCAATTCACCAATGCAACAAAAACAATAATATACCTATGAATAAAATCACCTAAAGAGACAAAAGAGCTGTATGTAGAAAACTGCAAGATGCTGATGAAAGATGTCAAAGATGACACAAACAGATGGAGAGATAAACCATGTTTTTGGATTGAAGAATCAATATTGTGAAAATGACTATACTAACCAAAGTAATCTATAGATTCAGTACAATCCTCGTCAAATTACCAATTGTATTATTCACAGAACTACAACAAATAATTTCATGATTTGTATAAAAACATAAAAGAACCTGAATAGCCAAAGCAATCTTGAGAACGAAAAACGGACTTGGAAGAATCCACCTTCCTGACTTCAGACTTTTACTACAGAATTACATTCATCAAGACAGTACGGTACTGGCACAAAAACAGAAATATATACCAATGGAACAAGATAGAAAGTCCAGAGATAAACCCATGCACCTATGGACACCTTATCTTTGGCAAAGGAGGTGAAAATATACAGTACAGAAAAGACAGTCTCTTCAATAAGTGGTGCTGGGTAAACTGGACAGCTATGGGTAAAAGAACGAGATTGGAACCTTCCTAACACAATACAGAAAGATAAATTCAAAACAGATTAATGACTTAAATGTAAGATAAGAAAGTATAAAATTCTTAAAGGAAAAGTTAGGCTGAACACTGACATTAAAGATCCTCTGTGATCTAGAGTAATGGAAATAAAACAAAAAAATCAAAATAAAGCAAACGAAAAAAAGAAATGGGACCCAATTAAACTTAAAAGCTTTGGCACACAAAGGAAACCATTATGGGATGAAAAGACAACCCTGAGAATGAAAGAAACTAATTGCAAATGAAGCAACTGACAAAGAATTATACTTCAAAATATACAAGCATCTCATACAGCTCAATATTAGAAAAACAAACAACCCAATAAAAAAGTGGACAGAAGACTGAAATACATTTTTCCAAAGAAGACATACAGATGATTAGCACATGAAAAAATGTTCAACATCACTTATCATTAGACAAATGCAAATCAAAACCACAATGAGATATCACCTCACACTGGTAAGAATGACCACTATCAAAATATCTACAAACAATAAATAATGGAGAGGATGTGGAGAAGAGCGAAGCCTCTTGGATTGTTGGTGGGGATGTAAATTGATACAGCCACTATGGAGAACTATATGGAGATTTCTTAAAACAAAAAAACTAGGATTAAAACTATCATATGACCCAGGGATTCCACTACAGGGCATATCCCCTGAAGAAACCATAATTGAAAAAGACACATGTACCCAAATGTTCATTGCAGCAATACTGAAAATAGCCAGGACATGGAAGCAAGCTAGATGTCAATTTACAGATAAATGGGTGAAGAAGTTGTGGTACATATACACAATGAAATGTTATTTAGACATAAAAAGGAATAATGTGAATTAGTTCTGGTGAGTTGGATGAACCTACAGTCTGTTGTACAGAGTGAAGTAAGTCAGAAAGAGAGAAACAAATATCATATTAATGCATATATAGGGTGTCTAGAAAAATGGCACCGATGAACCTATTTGCATGGCAAAAACTCAGATGCAGACATAGAGGACAGATTTGTGGACAGTGCGAGAAGGAGAGGGCAGGACGGATTGAGAAAGTAGCACAGAAACATACATCGCCATATGTAAAACAGAAAAGCAGTTGGACTTCACTGCTTGATGGCAGAGAGCTCAATCGAATGCTCTGTGACCATCTAGGGGGTGAGATAGTGTGGGGATTGGGAGAAAGGCTCAAGAGGGAGGGAACATATGTATGCCTACATCTGATTCATGTTGATATATGGCAGAAAACGACACAACAATGTTAAGCAATTATCCTTCAATTAAAAATAAGTAAAATATTTAAAAGTGAAAGTGAAAGTTGCTCAGTTGTGTCTGACTCTTTGTGACCACAATGAACTACATAGTCCATGGAATTCTCCAGGCCAGAATACTGGAGTGGGTAGCTGTCCCTTCTCCAGAGGATCTTCCCAACCCAGGAATCTAACCCAGGTTTCCCACATTGCAGGTGGATTCTTTACCAGCTGACCCATAAAGGAAGCCTAAGAATACTGGAGTGGGGAGCCTATCCCTTCTCCAGCAGATCTTCTTAACTCAGGAATAGAACTGGGGTCTTCTGCTTTGTGGGCAGATTCTTTACCAACTGAACCATCGGTTCAGTTCAGTTCAGTCTCTCAGTTGTGTCCAACTCTTCGTGACCCCATGAATTGCAACACGCCAGGCCTCCCTGTCCATCACCAACTCCCAGAGTTCACTGAAACTCACGTCCACTGGGTCAGTGATGCCATCCAGCCATCTCATCCTCTGTCGTCCCCTTCTCCTCCTGCCCCCAATCCCTCCCAGCATCAGAGTCTTTTCCAATGAGTCAACTCTTTGCATGAGGTGGCCAAAGTACTGGAGTTTCAGCTTCAGCATCACTCCCTCCAAAGAAAACTATCAGGGAAGCCCAAACAGGTGTCACCCTAGGGCTCTCATTCTCTTAATTACTCTCAATTATTTCTGTAATTTTTTGTCTTTTGGGTCTTTCTCATTTTGGGTTTTTACCTTTGTTTTGTGGTAGCAAAACCTCAGGAAGCTACAGCAGAAAGATAAACTTAGAATTTTGTATTTGTGGAATTATTCATATTTGATGAATAGTTTGTCTCCATGCAAAATGGTAGATTCAAAAAAATTTCCCTTGGAATTTTAAAGGCATTGTTCTTTACTCTTCAAGCATGCATATTTGCTGATGATGTCTTCTTAGCCTCATGGCTTACTTAGTCTCGCTTCTACTCATCCCCCAGACAGTTTCTCTCCTAGTTAACCACTATTTCCAGTTTCTAATAAAATCCAGCAAATTCTCAAGTAGATATTACATAATTATCATAGATTCAATTTGCTACAATGCTTCAGTTATCAATTATTTGAAAAATATGAGGGCCACCTATCCTTTAATCATTTTCTCTGTTTATCAGGAAGTAATTATCCCTCTTTCTATGTCAGCAACCTCATCAGAACTCTTTTCTTAAGAAAGCCCGATCCTCCTTTAATTTGTCAAATGTAAGTGACAACCCACAGCTGTCCTCATTTTGGTTCTCTGAGATACTGAGAAAGAGATCAGGACCAGGGCTCAATCTACACCCCTAGGTTATGCCTCTGATTCTGTTCTGTACCATAACAAACCAATGAAGATAAAAAGACTAATGACGCTACACAGCTTTCTTCCAAGAAAGAGCATAAGTCGTGAGCTGCTCTCTCAGGCAGTGGGGAGGGCCTTTCTTACTGGTAAAATGATGTGAACTCTGATGGCTTCGGATGACACATTCTAATCAACAGTGACGCCAGCTAGAAGAAAGTGGAGCAGGGCAAGGATCTTAGCAAAGGAGTCCTTACTCCACATAATGATATTCTTTATCACATTTTGGGGCACGTTTCACATTATTGACTAGCTATTGTGAGTAGTTATTCATAATTCTTATTTCTTCACCTTTTAGAGCTCACATTTCTTTACTTTTTAAAGAATTTATTTATAATTGGAGGATAATTGCTTCACAACATTCTGTTGGTCTCTGCCCTATAACAACATGGATCAGCTTTAAGTGCACGTTTGAGCCTTCTTCCTAGAGGCCCCCCGACCCCCGCCACTCCCATCTTCCACTGCACCACTCTAGGTCATCACAGAGCACCAGCCTGAGCTCCCTGTGCTATACAGGAGCTCCTGATCAGCCTTCCATACAGGGCAAGGCATGTATGTTAACATGCCACTCTCAATTCATCCCAGTTTCTCCTTCCCCTTCTGGTTCACATATTTTTTTATGTCTGAATTTCTATTCTTGCCATGCAAATACTGTTCATTGGTACTATTTTTTCTAGATTCCATATATATGTGTTAATACATGATACTTGTTTTTTTCTGTCTTCCTTCACTCTGTGTAATAGGCTCTAGGGTTGTCCGTTTCAGTTCCAGTGACTCAGATTTGCTTCTTTTACAGCTGAGTAATATTCCACTACATACACGTACCACTAGTTTTTATTCTTTCCTCTGTCAGTGGACATGTAGGTGGCTTCCATGTCTTGGCTATTGTAAATAGTGCTGCAGTGAACATTGGGGTACATGTGTTTTTTGAATTATGGTTTTCTCAGGGCATATGCCCAGTAGTGGGATTGCTAGGTCATATGGTAGTTTTATTCTTAGTTTTTTAAGGAACCTCCATACTGTTCTCCATAGTGGCTGTATCAGTTTATCTTTTTAAAAATTTTATTGTATTAAGAACACTTAACATGAGGTGTATTTTCTTAACAGTATTTTAAGTATATAATGCAGTGTTGTTATATACAGGCATGACATTGTAAGCAGATCTGTAGAAATGATCACCATGGAGGGCTGAAATCTTATACCTATTGATTAGCAACACTGTTTTCCTTTCCTCCTAGTTACTGGCAACTACTATTCTATTCTTTACTTCCATGAGCTTGTTTTTGACACCTCATATAAGGGGATTCTTGCAGTATTTATCAGTCTGTGTGGCTTATTTCTCTTGGCATAACATCTTTCAGATTGTCCCATGTTTTCTCATATGGCAGAATTTCCTTCTTTTTAATGTGGAATAATTATCCAGTGATCATGTATACTGCATTTATTTATCTGTTCATCTCTAATGAACATTGTGGTTGTTTCCATATTTTGAATACTGTAAGTACTGCTGAAGTGAACTTGAAAATGCTAATATCTCTTTCAGATCTTGATTTAAGTTTTCTTAGGAAACTGTGTTGCAAATGTGGAATGGTTGAAATATATGATAGTTCTACTATTTACTTTTTGAGTAACTTTCAAATTTTTATGATGCACGCAGTTTTAAAGATAATGAAAGAAGAAGAATTTGAGCTTCTAGTAGACCACTGTGACTCATGGTCATAGAGCTATAGAGACTAGATCAGTGTATAAATCTGAAAACTTAGAGCTTCACGAAGGGGCCAGAGCCTGCGATTTATGACCTAGAAAATGAAGGATCATGTGCTCTGGCTCAAGTCCATGTGTGGATTCATGTCAAAACACACTCAGCGTGGGTTTGGTTGCACTGGGAAATCAAGATAGACTTTATGGCCGTGTTTAAGTCATTTAATTTTCAAGAAAAGCTAGACACAAGTAGGACTTGTGAAACTGTATTAAGAAACTATATTAAGATATGTGTGGTTAGTAAATCCTAGTCTATCATCAGTGGAAAGAAGCTGGGTACTGGCAGGTGAAACAGATGGGGCAGTATGACTTACATACCAGATGCTTGGGGAGCTGGGCAGTGAGGGAACCATCACCTCTCATTATAGAGGAGCAACACCATTGTTAAAGAATTCCTCTATTTCCTAAGTGGTGCATGACACTGGCAGGGGAGTATGAAACAAAATATTGTGTGAATAACTATACTTCCTCAGTGAAGGGTGAGGAAGATCATGGACAAGGGAGCTATGTGATACCAGCATGAGTGCGGCCAGTTACTTTTGAGTTGGAAGCACATGATACTTGGGGTGGGGGAAAAAGTGCACCATGCCTGTCCTGGGCAGTTCCCCTAGGTGGAGCTGCTTGGTCCTTCTAAAAGGAATCCTCATCACAGAGCTGTCATCTTCGTGACACTCAGTCAATGGTCTTCTTTGGAGCCTCTGGAGAGTACAACACTTTGAGGTCTTTTAGGCACTTGGCTGGCAGAGTTTCATCTGAGGGTAGAAGTGGCTGTATTTTAACCAATTAGTGCTCTCTGTGGGGAAGAGAAGGCAATGCGATTTAGGGGTAAATTTGGATATTTGGTCTTGCGGTCCTGATTCTGACTTTAATGTGATGAGAGGATTCAGGGAGAGTAAGGGAGAGGAGACCCTGCGCTGCAGCGCACCCCACAGTGGTTGCAAACGCGCCTCCTCCGCAGTCAGCCCGGCTGAGTGCTAAGCGTGCGCCTTTGCGTTTCTCCTCACCAGCCAGCAGTTAGATCAGTCAGGCCAGAAACTAGGAACCCACGGGAGAAACAAGTAGAGATTTGCTTTGAGATTAGTTATAATCTAATTATCTAGATTCTTCTTCTTCAGAGTATGTTTGTACTCACACAACAACTGTGTAATTTTGTCTTTAGAAAGTGGTAGAATGAGAGATTAACAAGAATAGCTTGAAGGTCTGAGAGTAAGAGATGCTAAAGAAAAGGGATGAAGTACTTACAGAAACCATAAAGACTATATTAGGGATCAATAGGAGTCCTTAGAGATGAGACAATTGTTGGCACAACTATTTATTCTAACAATAGGACTCTCTGTTATGAAGAATGTTGTCTGTTTGTATTTACGGTTCCTTGAGACCCAGGAAGGATGTCTTACCATCTGCATCCTCATCCCCCATCAGCATCCACATCCCCATCATATCAGCATAACCATCAGTGAAAGCTCTGCCATCCACTTCCAATAGTGTGCCCACCGAAGTGCCATGAGCCTTGCCCACCTCCAAAACGTGTGGAGCCATGTCCACCTCATCCATGCCCACCTCTGTATGGCCCACCTCCAGTGAGCCAGCAGAAATGCCCCCCAGGCCACCATGCCCACCCGGCGATCATAAGTGTCCACCCAAGAGCAAGTAACAGACCAGATTTCATCCTGACTTTGGAACAATAAGATCCAGGCTCTTCCATTGTCCTCGCTTCAAGCCATGTGACGGATTGCATCTTCCTAATCTCCCTCCTGGACTGATAGCTGACAGAGAAAAGGCTTGGTTGCTGAAGCTGACAACATGCTGTTGGAAGAAGGGAGCAGGATCATCGCCTGGTCACTCTTTGCCATGCGTCCATCTGTAATCCACGTTGTGATCTCCACCCCGTGAGCACTTAGTGTGTCTCTTCCTTCAGTCTCCAATAAAGCATGTTCATACTTGAACCCATACTGCTTTCTTTCTTTCTTTCTTTTTGCATATAGTGTTTTTAATCTCTTCTGTCAACTACAAGTATTCTTCTGAGTGTTCCTTTTTATTCCCATTGGATTATCAGAGTTAGACTTTTCCATCACTGAGTTCAGTTTTGCCTGAAATATGTATTTTGGATTGGGTTCATCAAAGAATTCTTTTATTTATTTCAAACTCATTTCTATCTTTGTTTACCTTGAAGACTCTGAAAAGAATTGAATTGGCTCAGCCTCAGTTTCCTTATCTGTTAAAAGTTAGAATGAATATATTCAACTCAGTTTATTCATAGAAATTAATTTATTCATGAATGTTTCCTAATTATGAACATGTACCAGGCAGTCTCTTCTGTGCTAGGGGCATCAGGAAGGTGACCAAATCCTTCTTCATCTAAATTCTTGAGGGGATTTTGCACTCACACACTTACACATTAAGACAAATAATAGTCAAGCATGGCTATATGTTAGAGACAATTGTGTAGAAAAGCTCTTTTGAAGTGGCTTTTGGGGCAAAGACCTCAGTGAAGAGAAGAGTGAGCTTTGAGTGTGTCTGTGGTACATTGATGATGAGAGGGGATGGCGAGTGCTAAGGCAGTGGAAAGAAACCACAGAGAGAATGGTGATCAAGGAGACACTGTCTCCAATGGGGTCAGAGAAGTTAGATCTCAAAGGTTTGGTAAAAATTTTGATAATTTTACACAGTTTGACAGTCATACTGTGCTGGAGATCAAAGACTTCAAATTTTATATCTATGTAATTCTCAACTATCACGTATAATTTCTTTTAACTTGGAGTACATATGTCTTTTTATAAGGATATTCAAAAAAAGTTGAAAAGAACTGAGGATTAAATTAAAACTCCTTTGCATAATGAAAATTTATTTTGTGGGAGTGACTGTTTGAAAATCGGGCCTATTAGTAGCAGTTTCCCGCCTTCAGGGAAGTCATCTACATTAATTTCCATCACCTGCTGTTACTGTTGTTCAGTCATTCAGTCATGTCTGACTCTTTGACCCCATGACCTGTAGCCCGCCAGGCTTCCCTGCCCTTTACCATCTACCAAAGTTTGTTCAAATTCATGTCCATTGAGCCAGTGATGTCATCCATCTATCTCATCCTCTACTGCCACTTCTCCTCCTGCCTTCAATCTTTCCCAACATCAGGATATTTTCCAATGAGTCGACAATTCACATCAGGCAGCCAAAAGATTGGAGCTTCGATGTTAGCATCAGTCCTTCCAATGAATATTCAGGGTTGATTTCCTTTAGGATTGATTGGTTTGATCTCCTTGCTGTCCAAGAGATTCTCAAGAGTCCTCCAATATCACAATTCTTTGACTGAAAGCATCGTTTCATCAGCACTCAGCCTTCCTCATGCTCCAACTCTCACATCTATACATGACTACTGGAAAAACTATAGCTTTGACTAGGTGTCCCATTGTTGGCAAAGTGATGTCTCTGCTTTTCAATGTACTCTCTAGGTTTGTCATAGCTTTTCTTCCAAGAAGCAAGGGTCTTTTAATTTTGTGACTGCAGTTACTGTCTGCAGTGATTTTGGAGGTCAAGAAAATGAAATCTGGCTCTGTTTTCATTTTTTCTCTATTTGCCATGAAGTGATGGGGCCATATGCCATGACTTTTCTCTTTTAAATGTTGAGTTTTAAGCCAGCTTTTCCACTCTCTTTCACCTTCATCAAGAGGCTCTTTAGTTCCTCTTCACTTTCTGCCTTTAAAGTGGTAACATTTGTGTATCTGCGGTTGTTGATATTTGTCCCGGCAATTTGATTCCAGCCTGAGAGTCATCCAGGCCAGCATTTCATATGATGTACTCTGCATATACGTTAAATAAGCAGAGTGACAATATACAGCCTTGATGCACAATTTTGAACCAATCTGTTGTTTCATGTGCTGGTCTAACTGTTGCTTCTTGTCTTGCACACAGGTTTCTCAGGAGGCAGGGAAGGTGCTCTGGTATTCCTATCTCTTCAAGAATAGTCCACAGTTTGTTGTGATCCACACAGTAAGCCTTTAGCATAGTCAATGAAGCAGAAATAGATGTTTTTCTGGAATTCTCTTGCTTTTTGATGATCCATTGGATGTTGACAATTTGATCTCTGGTGTCTCTGCCCTTTCTAAATCCAGCTTGTACATCTGGAAGTTCCCAGTTCATGTACTGCTAAGCCTAGCTTGAATGTATGTATGATGTTGCTAGCATGTGAAATGAGTGCAGTTGTACAGTAATTTGACCGTCCTTTGGCATTTCCTTTCTTTGAGATTGGAATCAAAACGGACTTTTTCCAGTCCTGTGGCCACTGCTGTATTTTCCAAATTTGCTGGCATATTGAGTGCAGTACTTTAACAGCATCATCTTTTAGGATTTGAAACAGCTCTGCTGGAATTCCATCACCTCCATTAGTTTTGTTCATAGCAATGCTTCCTAAGGCCCACTTGACTACATGTTCCAGGATGTCTGGCTCCAGGTGTGTGATCACACCATTGAAGTTATCTGGGTCCTTAAAGGCTTTACTGTACAGTTCTTCTGTGTATTTTTATCATCTCTTCTTCTGTTAGTTCCTTGGCATTTTTGTCCTTTATTGTGCCTCTCTTGATGCAGTGTTCCCTTGGTATCTCCAATTTTCTTAAAGAGATCTCTAGTCTTTTCCATTCTATTGCTTTCCTCTATTTCTTTGCATTGTTCATATAAGAAGACTTTCTTATCTCTCCTTGCTATTCTCTGAATCCCTGCATTCAGTTTGGGGTATTGTTCCCTTTCTCCTTTGCTTTTCACTTATCTTTTCTCAGCTGTTTGTAAGGCACCCTCAGACAATCACTTTGATTTCTTGCATTTCTTTTTCTTGGGTCTGGTTTTGGTCACCACCTACTTTTATGAACCTGCTTCCATAGTACTGCAGGCACTCTGTCTACCAGATCTGATCCCTTGAATCTATTTGTCACCTTCACTGTATAATCAAGTGATTAGATTTGTCATACCTGAATGGCTTAGTGGTTTCCCTACTTCTTCAATTTAATTCTGAATTTTGCAATAAGGATCTGATAATCCAAGATTGCTGGGAGAAATATCAATAACCTCAGATATGCAGATGACACCACCCTTATGGCAGAAAGTGAAGAAGAACTAAAGAGCTTCTTGATGAAAGTGAAAGAGGAGGGTGAAAAAGCTAGCTTAAAGCTTAACATTCAGAAACCTAAGATCATGGAATGTGGTCCCATCACTTTATGGCAAATAGATGGGGAAACAGTGGAAACAGTGGCAGACTTTATTTTGGGGGGCTCCAAAATCACTGCAGGTGGTGATTGCAGCCATGAAATTAAAAGACGCTTATTCCTTGGAAGAAAAGTTATGACCAAACTAGACAGCCTATTAAAAAGCAGAGACATTACTTTGTCAACAAAGATCCATGTAGTCAAGGCTATGGTTTTTCCAGTAGTCATATATGGATGTGAGAGTTGGACTATAAAGAAAGCTGAGCTCTGGAGAACTGATGCTTTTGAACTGTGATGTTGGAGAAGACTCTTGAGAGTTCTTGGACTGCAAGGAGATCCAACCAGTCCATCCTAAAGGAGATAAGTCCTAAACGTTCATTGGAAAGACTGATATTGAAGCTGAAACTCCAATAATTAGGCCACCTGACATGAAGAGCTGACTCATTGGAAAAGACCCTGATTCTGGGAAAGATGGAAGGCAGGAGGAGAAGGGGATTACAGAGGATGAGATGGTTGGATGGCATCACCAACTCAATGGACATGAGTTTGAGTAAACTCCAGGAGTTGGTGATGGACAGGGAGGCCTGGGGTGTTGTGATTCATGGGGTCGCATAGAGTCAGACACGACTGAGCGACTAAAATGAACTGAACTGAAATATACTATGTGTCAAAACTAAAGAGACCTTGATTTTCCAATAATAGAAACAATTTTCCATCCCTCCTTTCCCCCATATCTGCACTACCCCTTTCAGATGTGGTCCATGAAGGTGACTAAAGGATAACCACTATGAAATGGATACAAGGCCCACAGAGAATAACTGATGAGGGAAGCTCTCTCAGAGAATAGTATCAGAGCCTAACAAGGCAAACAGGAGAAGGAACACAGAGATTCTCAAATTTTGTTGCTCTTTTGTGTGATGGTTATTCTTTCATCTTTCCCCCTACAGCCTTAGTGAGGTATAACTGATGAATTAAAATGTATGTATTTATGGTGTATAATGAGATGATTTGGTGTATAATGTATACATTATACATGGTTTGATGTATAATTGTATAATGTGATGGCCTATGCATATTTTGTGCAATGAGTACCACCATCAGCTACCTAACATGTTAGTCACCACAACAGTATTTAAATGTGTGTGTGAGTGCACATGGGTGTGTGTTTGATGAGAATGTTTCAGATTTACTCTCTTAGCAAGTCTCAAGTGTATAACAGTGTTATTAACTAGACTCACCATCATTTACATTGTCTCCCAGAGCTCATTCATCTTATAACTGAAGGCTTGGACCCTTTATCCAGCATCTCCACTTTTGCCTCACCGCTCAGCCTCTCCTAACCACCATTCTATTCTCTGCTTCTGTGATATATATGAGTTTGGCAACACATTCCTAAATAACTGATGGCTCAAAGAAGAAATAAGAAATAAAATTGCCAAGTACTTTGGGAGGAATGAAAATGAAGGAGCAGTATACAAGAACTTCAGTGATACATGTAATGCAGTGCATAGAGAGAAATTAGTGGCTGGAGACATCTATATTAAAAAAGATCAAAGGTCTCAAATCAATATAGCAATATCCTTATAGACATGTATATACACATGTGGGTTTATGGAAAATAAAAAATCTTAACACCAAATATAGCAAAGTATTATCAATGCTTATTTCTTGCAGTTTGATATTGGTGGTCATATGATGATGATGTATAACACATATGATGTAATTTTATTTTTATAACTTCATGATAATAATTTTAAAAATACTTAATAATGAGGATGTTGCTAAGCCAGAGGAAAATGATATATATTGGCCTTCTGGGAAATTTATGATGCTCTCTATCCAATCCCATATGAGAAGTCCAAAGCAGTCCAAGCAGTCCAAGTCCATCCGACTTCCTTATTGGAGCATCCCCTGTGTGTCTTCTCCCCATAGATTCTCATCTCAATTCTCAACCTTCTGTTAGGGACCATGCATTTTACCTCTTCACTCCTCTCACACTCACAACTCAATCCTGATCACTGGACTGACAGTTGATGCCAGTTGAGGTTTAAAGGAAGACTTGTTTCTTCTTGTCTCATTTCCTTCTCTTCCCTCAGCTCCTCTCCTCTCCTGTGATGTGGCAAAATTATCCTCAACTGCACAAAAAACTTAGAGAATTGTACTGGTTCTCAGGAGGAACTTGGAGTTCAAACTATGTACCACTTGGAAGACTTCAAATCCACAGCCTCATAGCTGATATAACAAATAGAGAAATGCATATTTTGTTCAGTTTCATGGTTCTTCCCTTCTTCTGCATGGCCATTTTTTTTTCCTTTGTACCAGGACAATGACCTCCATGATTCCCGGAAAAATTAATCCTTCTGGTTCAGATAGTGATTGAGGGAGTTCTCTGCAGGTTCACATTTCTGACTCAGAAAAGTCTCGTGGTGGGTTTAGGGCAGCCACATCCCACATTCTTTTCCAGCCTCCAACTTAATTTTCTCAAGTTTTTCCCCTTTCTTCTGCGTGTTCTCTTTTGTGCTCTATATTCAACACTCCCATCCTATACCTTTCCACAGAACCTGGTGGCTTTTGCCCAGGCTTTGGGGTCTTGTTAGCCCCCTCTGACCCTCAACACATTTGCTGGCACAGCCACTGGATGTGCTGCATTGATGCCAAATGACCCTTCACTTCCTACACCCCTGGTTCTCTTCACATCCATGCTTGTCAGATCACCTCTGACTTCACAATGTAAGCATCATGAGGGCTGGAATCTTCTCTGCATTGCTCAAGGCTGCAACCTTCTCTCTCCTGTTCAGGGCTGTAAGCTCAGATCCCAGCCTGCTCCCTATCAAATAGTAAGAGCTTATCTAATGTCTGTTGAGTTGCTGAATGATTTATACCTTTACTGAATGATGCTATGGACTTCTCCTTTCCAGGCAGAAACCTTTTTTCATGGTCCAGCAATGTAGGAAACACAAAGTTCAGTCCTATCCACCCCTACCACAATCTGATTTTCAATAGTGGAGCAGGGATTGGATAGCCTCAGTAGGAACTTCCATGGGGAAAAAAGAGAGGAAGGGAGATAGATAATCAATATCTAATCCACAGTAACTCTGAAATATCTCTTAACAAGCATGATGAAGTCCACCATCTCATTAGGAATAATGAGAATTTTTTTTTAAACTTGTTATTCTAGTATAGTTGATTTACAATGTGTTAGTTACAGGTATACAGCAAAGTGGTACATATATAACTATCTATTCTTTTCCAACTATTTTCCCATTTAGGTTATTACAGAATCCTGAGCAGAGTCCACTGTGCTATACTGTAGGTCCTTGTTGGTTATCTATTTTAAATATACTAATGTGTACAGGTCAGCCTCAGGTTCACAATCTATCATTTCCCATAACCCACCCTTTCCCCCTGGTAACCATAAGTTTGTTCTCTAAGTCTGTGAATGTTTCTGTTTTGTAAATAAGTTCATTTGAATAATTAGATTCTACATATAAGTGATATCATAGGATTTTTTTTCTGTCTCTGACTTTCTTCAGTTAGTATGATAATCTCCCAGTCCATGTTGCTGCAAATGGCATTATTTCCTTCATTTTAATGGCCAAGTAATTTTCCATTGTATATGTGTATCACATCATCTTTATCCATTTATCTGTCAATGGATATTTAGATTATTTCCACATCCTAGCTAATGCGAACAGTGCTGCAATGAATGATGAAGTGCATGTATCCTTTCTAACCATGTTTTTCTCCAGATGTATGCCCATGAGTGGGACTGCTGCATCATACATTAGCTCTATTTTTAGTTTTTAAAGAACCTCCATACTGTTCTCCATAGCGGCTGTACCAATTTACAATCCCATCAAAAGTGTGGGAGGGTTCCCTTTTCATCACACCCTCTCCAGCATTTATTGTTTGTAGACTTTTGGACGGTGGCCATCCTGATTGATGTGATATCACACGGTAGTTTTGATTTGCATTTCTCTAATAGTTAGCAATGTCGAGCACCTTTCCATGTGCCTCTTGGCCACCTGTATAACTTCTTTGGAGAAATATCTCTTTAGGTCTTCTGCCCATCTTTTGATTTGGTTGTTTGTTTTTTCAATATTGAGCTGCTTGTAAATTTTGGAAATTAATAATCCCTAGTAAATTGCATAGTTTTCAAATAGTTTCTCTCATTCTGTGGCTTGTCTTTTTGTTTTGTTTATGATTTTCTTTGCTGTGTGAAAATGTTTGAGTTTAATTAAATACCATTTGTTTATTTTTTATTTTTATTTCCATTACTCTAGGAGACAGATCAGAAACAAAAATTTACTGTGATTTATGTCAGAGTGTTCTGCCTATGTTTTCCTCTCAGAATTTTATAGTATCCAGTCTTACATTTAGGTTTTTAATCCATTTTGAGCTATTTTTCTGTATGGTGTTAAAGAATGCTAAAATTTCTTTTCTTTCCTTTTTCTTTTTTTTAACATGTGGCCATCCAGTTCTCCCAGTGCCATTTATTGAAGAGAGTGTCTTTTTTTCCTTTATATCAGCTTGCCTCTTCTATTGCAGAGTAATTGACCATCAGTATGTGATGTTATTTCTGGACTTTTTATCCTGTTCCATTGATCTAAATTTCTGTTTTGTGCCAGTAACATACTACTTTGATGACTGTAACTTTATAGTATAGTCTGAAGTCAGGGAACCTGATTCCTCCAGCTCCATTTTTCTTTCTCAAGATTGCTTTGTTTATTTGGGGTCTCTTGTGTTTCCATATAAATTTAGGATTATTTGTTTTACTTCTTGAAAAATGTGTTAGGTATTTTGATAAGGGTTGCATTGGATCTGTAAATTACTTTGGGCAGTTTGAACATTTTTAACAACATAAATCTTTCCATTCAATTACCCTGAATGAAAATTCTTTGATAGGACATGGGCTCCACTCTCGAAAAGGTACTCTTGTCTTCCATGGCTTCTTCCTTCATTACCTTTTCCTGAAGTGGTTTGTGTATTCTTCTCGGGTAGTGCAGCTTAGGCTGCTCTTTCTGCTTTGATATTGTTTTGTGTGTGTGCTCAATCATTCAGTCATGTCCAACTCTTTGTGACCCCGTGGACTGTAGTCCACCAGGCCTCTCTGTCAATGGGATTTGTCTGTCAAGAATACTGGAGTGGAATCATTAGTATCATCTTTATAGATTCTATATATATGTATAAATGTAAAGTATTTATCTTTCTCTTTCTGACTTACTTCACTCTGTGTAATAGGTTCTAGGTTCATCCACCTCATTAGAACTGACTCAAATACATTCCTTTTTATAGCTGAGTAATATGGATGTGAGAGTTGGACTGTGAAGAAAGCTGAGTACCAAAGAATTGATGCTTTTGAACTGTGGTGTTGGAGAAGACTCTTGAGAATCCCTTGGACTGCAGGAAGATCCAACCAGTCCATTCTAAAGGAGATCAGCCCTGGGTGTTCTTTGGAAGATCTGATGCTAAAGCTGAAACTCCAGTACTTTGGCCACCTCATGCAAAGAGTTGACTCATTGGAAAAGACTCTGATACTGGGAGGGACTGGGGGCAGGAGGAAAAGGGGACGACAGAGGATGAGATGGCTGGATGGCATCACCGACTCAATGGACGTGAGTTTGAGTGAACTCCGGGAGTTGGTGATGGACAGGGAGGCTTGGCGTGCTGCAATTCATGGGGTCGCAAAGAGTCAGACACGACTGAGCGACTGAACTGAACTGAACTGAATATTCCATTGTGTATATGTACTGCAACATTGTGTGTGCTCAGTCATGTTAGACTCTTTATGACCTGATGGACTGTAGGCCACTAGGCTCCTCTGTCCATTGGACTCTCCAGGCAAGAATACTGGAGTGGGTTGCCATGCCCTCCTCCAGGGACCACAACATTACCATATGTAAAATAGATAACCAGTGTGAGTTCAATGCATGAAACAGGGAACCCAAAGCCAGTGCTGTAGGACAACCTAGAGGAATAGGATGGGGAGGGAGGTGGGGGGTGGGTGGCTTCAGGATGGAGGGGACATGTGTATGCCTATGGCCAATTCACATTGATGTATAGCAAATTCACTACAATATTGTTAAGTAATTATCCTCCAATTAAAATAAATAAATAAATCAAGAATACTGAGGCTTCTGATTTTTTTCCAGTCATCTCCCCTGACTGTAAGTCTATTCAAACCTTTTTTCCCTGACCTAATACTTAAGCCAGACTCATTTCTTTGCTTCCTTGGCCTCTTTTACCTAAATGTGCTTCTACTGCCCTGATGCCCTCTGGAACAGGGTGGATAGGAATATTACACCTTTAAACTCACCTTAACTTCAAATACTCGTCTTAAAGTCTTTATTTCTTTGACCTTATCTCTTTGTGTTGAGATTTAGAAGTAGTCAACTTTTCCTATGGAATTTGTGTACTGTTTCACTTGGAAATTGGCCACTTCTTTAATCAATTTGTTAATATTTTCCCACCAGAAGCAGCCAATACTAACCAAATCTCTGCATCTTTCCAGTCATGTTTCTTTCTTGTCTGTAACTACAAGCTCATTGGGCTTGTAGTTTACTGATTCGGTGATTTAACACATTGTAACACTTAGGAAGTGCTTTGGAAAGGTGGGCAGGAGGCATCCTGCTGCTGCTGCTGCTAAGTCACTTCAGTTGTGTCCGACTCTGTGCGACCCCATAGACGGCAGCCCACCAGGCTCCCCCGTCCCTGGGATTCTCCAAGCAAGAACACTGGAGTGGGTTGCCATTTCCTTCTCCAATGCATGAAAGGGTGTCTGGTAATTCAGGGAGCCCTATTCTGAATACATATAAAACCAATATTACTGATATATTAAAAAGAAAAAGAAAAAAATTTTTCATAGTGTGGAGATGGAGAGAGGGCAGATAGAGGGATAATTATACCATTGGCCGAATCTAAAGAAAGGGACTATGATGGTCCTGAGTCAGGATTAAAGGTAGGAAGCCACAGTGGGGCTTTTATTGTGCCCTGTATAACAAAGAAGATAAGACAGGTGCCATTTTGCTAGTAAAGGTATAGTAGAGTAGTTTTTCCCAATATTCAATTATTCTCATACCAGCACCCCTATATGACCACAGCATCGTATCCTTGTGCTATAATATTTGCTTCATATATGTTTAACATTTATTCATAGCAAAAGACATTGTTTTTTTTTAGATTTTTACTTGTTGACTGATGTTGAGCTGTACTGGGTCTTTGTTGCTGTGCACAGGCTTTTCTCTAGTTGCGGAGAGTGGGGTCTACTCTGGAGTTGTGGTGTGTGGGTCTTTGTTGTTGTGCATAGGCTTTTCTCTAGTTGCGGAGAGCGGGGTCTACTCTGGAGTTGTGGCGTGTGGGCTTGTCGTTGTGGTGGCTTCTCTTGTTGTGGAACAGGCTCTAGAGTGACAGGTTTCAGTGGTTCCAGTGTGCAGGCTTGGTTGACATGCAGCATGTGGAATCTTCCCAGACCAGGGACTGAACCCATCCCCCCTGCACTGGCAGGCAGATTATTAACCACTGAGCACAGAGAAGTCCCAAACAATATTTTTTTCAAAAGGCACAATTATATACTTCAGTTCAGTTCAGTCGCTCAGTCATGTCTGACTCTTTGCGACCGTATAAATCGCAGCACGCCAGACCTCCCTGTGCATCAAAAACTCCCAGAGTTCACCCAAACTCATGTGCATTGAGTCAGTGATGCCATCCAGTTATCTCATCCTCATCTCATCCAGTGTCTTCTCCTCCTGCCCCCAATCTCTTAGTTACTCAGTTAAAATAATTCAGTGATATTCTTATCACACACAGCAAACTAAAGTCTAAAAGTACATATCCTTGGTAAGTCAACTTCCTACTTTTGAGAGGTATTTATATGTGGCTTTAACCCACTTTTATAGGTAACCCTACCTTAGATGGAAACTTTCCAAAAAAAGTCCAAAAGATATGAGACATTTGGGAGCCTGAAGAAACAGTTCTCAATGCATTTCACTCTGAGTTAATTTCTTCTGAGGATGTGCCACGGAAGAGGAAAGACTTGTCATGCCCTGATGATGGCTGATGGCAGAGACTAAAAGCAGGGGAGAAACTTACTTTCTTTTGGCCCTGGTCTTTCTTCCAGTTACCATTTCCAGTCCAGCCACAGTGCCCCCAGAACTCCAGGCAGGCACTCTACCTTGGAGCATTTTCTTTGGATATTCTCTTGAATATCTCTGAAATTCTTTCAACAGATATCTTAATATCTAGCTTCTTCACCTCCCTCAAGTCTGTTCAAACCTCATCTTCTCAAAGAGGATACACAGTCCCCATCCTTACCTCTTTTATGCTGCCAATTGCTTACACTATTATTCCATTTTTTCATAGCATTTAATACATAATTTACTTAACTATCATGTTTCTTTACTGTTTATCTCCACCTTCCTCTCTCGCATGTGAACTCCACAAAGTCAGAGATCTGTGTTATTGTTCACTGACTCATCCCAAGTGTCTGGAACACAGCCTGACATACTGAAACACTCAAGAATCAGTTGAATGAATGACTTGGAGGGGTTCTCCTTGGGTTTATACCTAACAGAAAAAGGCTTCTCTCCTGAACTTACTACCATGCAATATGCTAGAGGTAAGCTGAAGAAGTGATAGCTTACAGTGAATGATGTTGGATTGCTGATCTCTGAAGAAGAAAATTTAGCTTATGGATCAGGAACCAGCCTTGATCACTCAAGAGCTTTTGTGTAGCAGAGTTTTATTAAAGTGAAAAAGGGTCAGAGAAAGCTTCTGACATAGACATCAGAAGGGGGATGGAGAGTGCTCCCCTTGCTAGTCTTAGCAAGGGAGTTACATAATTTTTCAGTTGGTTATTACAGTAAATCAAAAGAATGTCTCAAGGTTGTAAAGGTCTTACTAGACCCACTCCCACAATTTACATTTTAAGATGACAGGATTAGAACTGACAATAGAAAGATTTTACCAGACTCACTTCCATAATATACATTTTAAGATAGCAGGATTAGTTGGAAGGTTCTCAAGGAGAAACAGGTCCTCAAGCAGGATACATTGTTGTTATATTATCATTGGTACAGAGTTTAAGCTGACTTGTTTTGTTGTGCAATCATCAGCTCTGTCTGGGCTTAAGGGAAAAAAATGTTTGTCCTTTTCTCCTTGAGAACCCCAGACCTCTCTCTCCTCCTCGAGGACCCAGGACTTCTTATCAACCTACCTAAGAATTGACTCTCTCAGAAGTACTGTCCTCAGCCACATCAGCATTTCCTAAGTCTCAGAAGGCACCTGGGTCAAACCCAACTTTCTTACAATGATCTATCTATCTTTATGTGCTCTGAGCATTGATTTCCATTTTCTGAATGATTGTACACCTATATATATCTGCTTTGTGAATTACAGGCCTGTTCCATAATTGTCCTAACCTGGCTTCTCCAGAAAGCTGTACCTGGTACTAAGCCTCATGGGCAGGGGTTTATTGGAAATGTGATCTCAGAAGAAAGAAATGATGGATATAGGGATAACTGAGAAAGAAGAAATTCAAGGAGACATTATGAATAGAGGAGCCTGATGTGCTACAGTCTATTGGGTCACAAAGAATCAGACACAACTGAGCCACTAACACTTCTGTTTCTTATTATCTTTTTGCATATCAACAGGAATAACTGGTGTTCGAGCCCCTGGGACCTTTTGAGGATCTTTAGGAAATGATCTCAGAACTCTTTGATGATCTCACCTGGGGATGAAGGCAAGAAGTATTTATCCATAGCCTTCACTACCACCATTTGTCCAGTTTGGTTTCATGTGCATTAACTGCCCCCACACTTCTGGACACAAGGGTGCATTGTGTTCCACAAGTTCCCTGAATGGTATTATAATAGAAGCCCTGGCTCAGGAAGGGACAGGAAGTTCTATACAAAGCCCATCCAAATCTATACAGAAAGGACCATATGATAGTGTGTGGATAAGCAGTAAAATAGAGAGAATTTGTAGGGATGCCTAAGAGGTATCTAGCACAGGTAACCAGCAAAACCAAGACATAAGAAAATTAGCAGCATCCTATTATCCTGAGAAATGCATCAGTGTAAAAGTCAAGGGCATATGGGGAGAGGTTGGTTGCACTCAGAAGCCATATGGTTTCCCAGAAAATACACTGCCCAATCCAGCATTGCTAGTGAATAAAATGAGCTTCCATGTATAGTAGAAATGACCTTAATACTCAACTAGTCAGTACATTTTTGACAAAAAGCAGAAGAATAAAGAGGAAATTCCAAGAAACTGGAAAGGGGAAAGTGTTGCTGAGGGAAAGGAGGCACAAGTCAGTCAGGTTCCTCAGGTCAAAGCTTAGAGAATATTGAATGACAGTTCCCCTTTGCACCCAGGGATGTGGGTCCAGGAGAGACTCAAGAGGCAGCGGTTCAGCCGCTGAGCTGAGGTTCAGGTCAGCCAGGCCCACGAGCAGTATCTTGGAGGACCAACGAGCAGGAAGCAGTTCGCCCTAGGTCTGAGAATCCCACCAGATCAGCAGCAAGGTGTGCTTGGAACTCCTTCCATAGGGTCCTTAAGAGATATGGTGTGGGTGAGAAAATGCTTGTACCCAAGTCTAAAGAAGAACTAAGTTAGTAGAAGAGTCCTGGAACTCATGCATGGTGGTGGCATTGGCCCTTGCCCACAAGGAAGTAACTGCATAAACTCTAGAGAAACAGGTGTTTCTAGTAGCAGAAACATCTGTGTCTTGATGAGCCCTTACCCCTCCTCTCAGCCCATATTGTGAGGTTTGTAACAAGGGTGAAGTTCCTTTTATAAGAAATACCCTACCCATTTCCCAAGCAGCCTCTGGGTGTCTCATAGCAAATAGTGTCATTCATTCATGCATCCATTCTATGATTATCAATCCACTAAGCAGCTACCGCACACGGTGCCAGATGGGGATGGAGGTAGAGGAATGGCTAAGGGGACCCAGTGGGAGGAGCCTCTGGTGGTACCTGTCTGGTCAGCTCAAGTTCAGGGAAGTGACACAGCTGCGGAGCCAGCAGCTACTCCACAAACATGTAGGTAAGCAGTGTAAGAAGGAAGGGACCACCCAGACACTAGGGTTTAAAGAATAATCTGGATTTTCCAAATACAGCATCTTGATACAGATTGTATGTTTGAGGTCAATCTGGGTTAGTAACCTCAGCTTCATTTCATCCTGAGCAGAATGAACTCCAGTATAAAGGCTAAGGAATCCTGTACCTCTCCTCCCTATGTAGTCTCTGGGAAGTGGTAACCATGGAAGGCAGGGTCTTCATGGCCTGCTGTCACATAAGACAGAACAAGTGGATGCACCAAAATTTCCAGGTTGTTCTGGGGCTGCAGAAATTGTCTTCACCAGTATTTTCACTCATCATGGTCCCTATGCCCTTCTGATATTGACTCTAAAGCCTTTCTTAGAATAAAGGCTTTTTAAGAAACCAAAGAATCATTTTATCATTTCCTTCCCTCTTCCAGGCTACACTGAATGATGGATAAACAAAATTATTACTTTTTTCCAACCTGGGTAAATTCATACCACCATGACTTTGGCCTCCCAGAAGAACCAGAAACACCTGTTGTTCCTCTCCACATCCCACTTCAAATGTTAAGCAGTCCAAGTCCAGTCTATACTAAGGATTAGAGACTTCTAGAAAGCAGGCTCATTTTTAGTCAGCAGTCCTATAACTTCTTCCTTCTCTCTCCTTTCAACCCATATCGCCCTCATCATAAACTCCAGATCAGATCAGATCAGATCAGTCGCTCAGTCATGTCCGACTCTTTGCGACCCCATGAATCGCAGCATGCCAGGCCTCGCTGTCCATCACCAACTCCCAGAGTTCACTGAGACTCACGTCCATCGAGTCAGTGATGCCATCCCTCCATCTTGTCTTCTGTCGTCCCCTTCTCCTCTTGCCCCCAATCCCTTCCAGCTATGACCAACCTAGATAGCATATTCAAAAGCAGAGATATTACTTTGCCAACAAACGTTCATCTAGTCAAGGCTATGGTTTTTCCTGTGGTCATGTATGGATGTGAGAGTTGGACTGTGAAGAAGGCTGAGTGCCGAAGAATTGATGCTTTTGAACTGTGGTGTTGGAGAAGACTCTTGAGAGTCCCTTGGACTGCAAGGAGATCCAACCAGTCCATTCTGAAGGAGATCAGCCCTGGGATTTCTTTGGAAGGAATAATGCTAAAGCTGAAACTCCAGTACTCTGGCCACCTCATGCAAAGAGTTGACTCATAAACTCCAGACCGGGGTGCAAAGTGTGCTCAATGGAGGTAAGGCCTACATGACATTGTTGTCAGACAGCAAATGCAAAAAGAAGTTGGTGATTTCATCACAAAAGCTGAGCCAACAGTTAAATGAGGGGGTGTAGGATGAATCATGCTTGGCAGACAAAAAATGAAAACACAGCAACCTGGAAATATTCTGTTCCTCAAGACAGGTCTCATTCCCTATAAAAAAGCCAGTTGGTTGGGGACACCACACCAGATCTGAGTAACCACGCAGCTTGCCCTTCTCCATGTAGCAGGTGAGTCCTTTTTCTTGCAATGTTTTATCATTCCCTCAATGTATGTGACTTCTGTTGGAATCTCCTTGGTATTCTTGGTGTCTTTTCCCCCACTATTAAAGTCCAGCCATTAGAATGTTAACCTCCAGGAATATCTTTATTTTAAAAGCAATCATAGCTCAGGCTTGAAGGGACTTAAGACTTTATCTTAAGTTTGGGTAAACTCTGGGAGTTGTTGATTTACAGGGAGGCCTGGCGTGCTGAGGTCCATGGGGTGGCAAAGAGTCGGACACAACTGAGCGACTGAACTGAACTGAAGACTATCAGTTCTGCTCCATCACTTCTTGCTGTGTCAGTGAGAAGGGGACTGGCTTACTCAAGGACCCACAGTTAGCAGGATAAGGAATAATACTGAGAGCCACAGCACTCTCAATAACATTTAAATTATTTCTTTATTCATAATTTCAATACACAGAATTTTGTTCTTCAACAAATTGTTTTGTGAATATTCACTGTGTTTGGCCCTTTAGTGCTAAAAAACAATATAGGCAACAGGGAATTTACTCCATGAGACTACAATTTATTCAGAAAAATAAGACATGGACATGAAGAGCTAAATTACAGTGTACAACAGAAAGTCATCCTCATGAGGTGATGAGGACAAGTAAAGCGCTAAGGTGGTTCAGGAAGACAGGTAATTTCTGGACGTCTTGCTGTAGTAAAGCCTCCCAAAACACCATCCCAGGCCATCTGTGATCCATGGTAGCTGGATACTACTTGAACAAGCAGGAATAAGGAAAACCTTTGAGGGTGTAAGTGAAGCCAGAAGTGGATTTGTGCAGGTTCTTTAGAAGTCCGTAGTTATTTATATGCTTTCAAACTGTCATGCTGGAGAAGAGTCTTGAAAGTCCCTTGGACTGCAAGGAGATCAAATCAGTCAGTCCTAAAGGCAATCAACCCTGAATATGCATTGGAAGGACTGATGCTGAAGCTGAAACTCCAATACTTTGGCCACCTGATGAGAAGAGTTGACTCATTGGAAAAGACCCTGATGCTGGGAAAGATCAAGGGCAGGAGGAGAAGGGGGTGACAGAGTATGAGATGGTTGGATGGCACCACCGACTCAATAGACATGAGTCTGAGAAAACTCCAAGAGATAGTGAAGAACAAGGAAGCCTAGAACACTGCAGTCTTGACTCTGGGGTCACAAAGAGTCAGACATGGCTTAGCAACTGAACAACAAAACAGCCATTCTGTGTGTGCACAGGCTGAAGTTACTGGGTTTTGTTTTTTGTTTTTCTAAATAATATCACATTTCTATATGATCCAACACTGTTATCTCACATGCCTGCCGGGAGCCTGCAAATGTGTTGTGTTGCTTATTGGGTTTTAAGATGTGCCAGGAAGAAGAAGAGCACTGGGAGAAGCTATGTTCAAGTGCAGCAGAACGATCACCATTACAAGCCTCCTTTTCAAAGGTTCAGAAATCATTAAAGTGTTCTTTGTGGTAGAGAGGGGGAAGAAGAACATTTGCTTTTGAAGAGACGTAAAATGGCATTGAATGTGGCTTCTTCCCTAGTTAATCCCTGTTTAAACCATCTGTTCTGTCTTTAGGTCCAGCTGCCTTTGAGGCATGAGTTTCCATGAGCAAAAGCAGCCCTGAATCCCACTTCCCCAGCCTCAGCAGCAGCAGGTGAAACGTCCCTGCTCCTCAACAGTCGACTCCAGCACCAGCTCAACAGAAAACTAAGCAGAAGTGAGGTGGGCTACAGCCTAGCCCTAGAGGAACCAGCCATCAGAAGTTGACCTTCCCTACTCTGATTAGGAGTCCCATTTGCCTTACTGTCACCCTGAGTCACAGACCTTCTTAATTTACACCCTAAAAATGTGTGCCATGAAACTTTCTTTCCTAAACACACAGGGCCTCTAACCTCTGAGTTAGGCTGAAGGTCTGGGTACCTTAGAACCCTAGCCATCAGGTGCTCTGGATTCACCTTAAAGAGGGGTTTAAGGTGAATACAAGTGGATCAGCTTTGTTCTTCCACTATTAAATGCATTTTCAATTCCACTCCTGACTGTGTGTTTGGTGGTCTGACTCAACTCCTTCATTCCTATCCTTTGTAAAGTAAGACCTGTATCTAGACAGGTTGGTGAGGAAGGAGCATCTGGTCCTGGTAATAGTTGGGTGGGGAGTTGCCCTCGATGAGTATTCCTGGTATCAAGTGATCCTGAGTATTAAGGGCTGGAAATGGGAGGTTATACAATGCTACCCAGAGGCTGTTGCTTTGGGCAGCCAGGGCTGGAGCAGCGCTCTCCTCTTACAACTCAGTGAGTCACACTGGAGTCTAGTCTGTGCCTGTCTGAACTAATTGTGAACTCCTCCTCTCTACCCTATTCCCCAAATCCGGCTTTCAAATTGCTGACTTATCCAGCCATTTTCTTGTTTATTTCAGGGGATGCTATGCCAATCTATGTGAATCTGCTCCTCCTCACACCTTTCTTTCTGATACCCATAATTCAGATTCCCAAACATACTCAAAGATGCCTCCACTTTTGTCATCTCCATCAACCCTCTTCCATTCTCTGAGTGTCCACTCTGTGCCAGAAAGCAGATGAGGAGGACTCAAAATGTTTGCCTTGGGCATTTACAGTCTTTGAGAAGGGTGTACATCACTCCCTACTCCATCCCTCATGCAAACATACATACACACCCATGCATAGTAAATCTGGAATCTTGGAATCTCCCAGAGTGACACACAAAAGCTCACCCCCTGTATCCCCAAGTATGAAATGGTTTACTTCACACATAGTACAGCAGGAACCACAGAAAGCAAGGACTGGAAAATCCACCCCATCTCCCTAGAGTATAAAGATGTTTACAGTGAAATGAAATGCAATAGAATTACCAATTGTGCATTCACATACACGTGTGTGTGTTTATACTTATATAAAAAGTATGTTTCTTTTTTATATTACTAAGAAAAAAAGCAAATTTTTCTTTGGCAGTATAGAAAGAGACTTTCTTTCTTTCTTTAAATGTTTAAAGTTTTTATTTATTTATTTTCTTTTTGGCTGCACTGGGCCTCCGTCGCTGCACGTGGCCTTTCTCCAGTTGCGGTGAGCAGGTCTACTCTACTCACTGTTCATGCGCTTCTATTTGTGGTGGCTTCTCTTGCTGACGGGCACGGGCTCTAGGGTGCGTGGGCTTCAGTGGTTGTGGCACATAGGCTTAGTTGCCCCATGGCATGTGGAATCATTCCAGATCAGGAATGAAGCTTGTGTTCTGCACTGCAAGGCAGATTCTTAACCAGTGGACCACAAGATAAATCCAAAAACAGGACATATTTTCAACTGTGAAATAAAATAATATAAGAAAGAATATTAAAAGGTATAATTCAAGCTATAGTGATTCTCTTGATGGTAACATTTTTATCTGATGGCATTCTTTAAATTTATTAAGTCCACTTTAAAAATGTTTACCCTCAACATCTTATTATCCTAAATACCTTTTTGTTTAATTGGTAAGTAAGGTCTACCAAGTAAACAGTACCTCCTAGAACAAAAGTCAACTAGCCAAACAAACAGAGAAAAAAATGTGTTCTAACCATGCTACCTTTTAAAAAAATTTTATAAACATTTAGTTTTATATTGGAGTATAACTAATTAACAGTGCTGTGATAGATTCAGGTGGACAGCAAGGGGACTCCACCTTACATATACATGTAGCCAGGATGCCACATAACTATCTTCACTAGTCTTCATGGCAGCATGGGTAAGCCGCTACAATGAACACCCTCTAGCTGTGGGCTTCTCTGGTGGCTCACATGGTAAAGAATCTGCCTCCAATGCTGGAGACCTGGGTTCAATCCCTGGGTTCGATCACTGAGTCAGAAAGATCTCCTAGAGAAGAAAATGGCTACCCACTCCAATATTCTTGCCTGGAGAATTCCATAGACAGAGGAGCCTGGTGGGCTAAGTTCATGGGGTCACAAAGAGTCGAACACGACTGAGTGACTAACATTTTCAAGTTGTTATTGCAGCTCTATCCAGTAGAATTTATTTCTTTTCCTTTTTTTTCTTTTCTTTTTTTCCTTATCTTTCTTCCTTTTTTTTTTTTTTTTTTTTATTCTTCTGGCCATACTGTGAGGGTTGCAGGACTGTAGTTCCTGACCAAGATTTAAATCTGGGCCACAGCAGTGAAAGCATGAAATACTAACCAATGGGCAGCAAGAGAATTCCCAGAAGTTATTTCTTCAGATCAGATCAGATCAGTCACTCAATCGTGTACGACTCTTTGCGACCCCATGAATCGCAGCATGCCAGGCCTCCCTGTCCATCACCAACTCCCGGAGTTCACTGAGACTCACGTCCATCAAGTCAGTGATGCCATCCAGCCATCTCATCCTCTGTCGTCCCCTTCTCCTCTTGCCCCCAATCCCTCCCAGCATCAGTCTTTTCCAATGAGTCAACTCTTCGCATGAGGTGGCCAAAGGACTGGAGTTTCAGCTTTAGCATCATTCCTTCCAAAGAAATCCCAGGGCTGATCTCCTTCACAATGGACTGGTTGGATCTCCTTGCAGTCCAAGGGACTCTCAAGAGTCTTCTCCAATACCACAGTTCAAAAGCATCAATTCTTCGGCACTCATCCTTCTTCACAGTCCAACTCTCACATCCATACATGACCACAGGAAAAACCATAGCCTTGACTAGACGAACCTTTGTTGACAAAGTAATGTCTCTGCTTTTGAATATGCTATCTAGGTTGGTCATAACTTTCCTTCCAAGGAGTAAGTGTCTTTTAATTTCATGACTGCAGTCACCATCTGTTGTGATTTTGGAGCCCAGAAAAATAAAGTCTGACACTGTTTCCACTGTTTCCCCATTTATTTCCCATGAAGTGATGGGACCGGATGCCATGATCTTCATTTTCTGAATGTTGAGCTTTAAGCCAACTTTTTCACTCTCCACTTTCACCTTCATCAAGAGGCTTTTGAGTTCCTCTTCACTTTCTGCCATAAGGGTGGTGTCATCTGCATATCTGAGCTTATTGATATTTCTCCTGGCAATCTTGATTCCAGCTTGTGCTTCTTCCAGTCCAGCGTTTCTCATGATGTACTCTGCATGTAAGTTAAATAAACAGGGTGACAATATACAGCCTTGACGAACTCCTTTTCCTATTTGGAACCAGTCTGTTGTTCCATGTCCAGTTCTAACTGTTGCTTCCTGACCTGCATACAAATTTCTCAAGAGGCAGATCAGGTGGTCTGGTATTCCCATCTCTTTCAGAATTTTCCACAGTTTATTGTGATCCACACAGTCAAGGGCTTTGGCACAGTCAATAAAGCAGAAATAGATGTTTTTCTGGAACTCTCTTGCTTTTTCCATGATCCAGCGGATGTTGGCAATTTGATCTCTGGTTCCTCTGCCTTTTCTAAAACCAGCTTGAACATCAGGAAGTTCACGGTTCACATATTGCTGAAGCCTGGCTTGGAGAATTTTGAGCATTACTTTACTAGCGTGTGAGATGAGTGCAATTGCGCAGTAGTTTGAGCATTCTTTGGCATTGCCTTTCTTTGGGATTGGAATGAAAACTGACCTTTTCCAGTCCTGTGGCCACTACTGAGTTTTCCAAATGTGCTGGCATATTGAGTGCAGCACTTTCACAGCATCATCTTTCAGGATTTGGAATAGCTCAACTGGAATTCCATCACCTCCACTAGCTTTGTTCATAGTGATGCTTTCTAAGGCCCACTTGACTTCACATTCCAGGACATCTGGCTCTAGGTCAGTGATCACACCATCCTGATTATCTGGGTCATGAAGATCTCTTTTGTACAGTTCTTCTGTGTATTCTTGCCATCTCTTCTCAATATCTTCTGCTTCTGTTAGGTCCATAGTTATTTCTTACTCATTTCCAATTCCAGGGTGAGTTTGCAAGGTCTTTGGTCTATTCAGTCATAAAGGGAACCAGGGTCCTTCCACTGTATGGTCTTACCATCACTGAGGGCCTTGTTCTCTTCTGAATTCCAGATATAAGAAAAGGGCAGTAGACTGAGTAAGGAAGAGATAGCCCTGTTTTTATACATTGGCTTGACTCAAAATTAGTCACATGGTCCTATCTACCTTAGAAAATCAAGAAATTTAATTTATCAGTGTGCCCAGGAAAAAGAGGAGAGTAGATACTGGTGAGCTCTTCAAGCTACTATCACAGTTTACACTTGTGGTGTTCAAAGATCTGTTTACTCCTTTTGGTTCCTATGCAGAAAATAGTCCCCAAGGAAGAAACATCATAGTTTCATCTAATTCAAAATATAAAGCCTCTGGATGGCATGTAATTGTCTCTAACATATCTTCCTATGGCTTCTATTGGTTCATCATACTATGAAGTAAGCAGATGAACCATTTCTTCCTATTACCCAGGAACCAAGGGTGAAACAGATACAGGAAAACTAAATAGAAACTACCATTATGTCAATGGGAAGACACATAGCAGTCAGGCCTTAGTTTCCTGAAATTCAGTTCTGTGAATATTGTGAAGCCATATGACACCACCCTTGTAGCAAAAAGTGAAGAAGAACCAAAGAGCCTCTTGATGATAGCAAAGAAGAAGAGTGAAAAAGTTGGCTTAAAACTCAACATTCAGAAAACTAAGATCATGGTATGCTGTCCTATCACTTCAAGGCAAATAGATGGAAAAACAATGGAAACAGTAAGAGACTTTATTTTGGGGGGCTCCAAGATCACTGCAGATGGTGACCACAGCCATTAAATTGAAAGGTGCTTGCTCCTTGGAAGAAAAACTATGACCAACCTAGACAGCATGTTAAAAAGCAGAGACATCACTTTGGCAACAAAGGTTCATCTAGACAAAGCTATGGTTTTTCCAGTAGCCATGTATGGACGTGAGAGTTAGACTATAAAAAAAGCTGAGCACCAAAGAACTGATGCTTTTGAACTGTGGTGTTGGAGGAGACTCTTGACAGTCCCTTGGACTGCAAGGAGATCTAGCCAGTCAATCCTAAAGGAAATCAGTCCTGAATAGTCATTGGAAGGACTGATGCTGAAACTGAAATTCCAATCCTTTGACCACCTGAATTGACTCATTGGAAAAGACCCTGATCCTGGGAAAGGTTGAAGGCAGGAGGAGAAGGGGACAACTGAGGATAAGATGGTTTTATGGCATCACTGGCTCGATGGACATGAGTTTGAACAAGCCCTGGGAGTTGGTGATGGACAGGGAAGCCTGGTGTGCTGCAGTCCATGAGGTTGCAAAGAGTCAGACACGACTGAGCAACGGAACTGAACTGAGCCCCAACATGCAGAAGTGATAAAAGCTCTGTGTTAAGATCTTGATCCTGCTCTCTGTAAGGAACTCCTTTTCCTTTGTTCTGCCATTGATAGGATTATTACTTTTGTATGATCAAATCTGAAGCATGCATCGTTGATTGTACAATCCTTATTAGGTAACTTTTGCAGCTCACTTTCTAACCAAGTGTGGTTTTAAGGATCTTGGAGGAATGTTTTGTTTTGTTTGAGCCTGTGGTTGCTTTGGTGATATGATTCCTGGCAAGTCTCCTAGGCTTCTAGGTGCTTCCAGTCAGTTCTACATGTCAATAATGATAACCAAATTTATTTTCCAAAAAACATTCTTATGTTATTTATTTGCTTCCTTTTCAAATGCCTTTGTCAACTTACCTTGTTTGACACTATTGGAAAAATTAACTTCAGTGAGATGGCCTTAAGCTTCAATCTTGGCTGAAAATCTGAGCTTTAATTCTCTCAAAACCATTCTGTTTTATCTCTTTATATTAATATTAAGACACTTAATATATTAATTAACTCTTTATTAATAAAAAGAGATAAAACAGAATGGTCTAGAAGTGTATAAGGGACTTCCCTGATAGCTCAGTTGGTAAAGAATCTGCTTGCAATGCAGGAGACCCCTGTTCATTTCCTGGGTCGGGAAGATCCCCTGGAGAAGGGTTAGGCTGCCCACTCCAGTATTCTTGGACTTTCCTTGTGGCTTAGCTGGTAAAGAATCCATCCATATGGGAGACCTGGGTTCAATCCCTGGTTTGGAAAGATCCCCTGGAGAGGGGAAAGGCTACCCACTCCAGTATTCTGGCCTGGAATGGACTACATTCCATGGGCTTGCAAAGAATCAGACATGACTGAGCGACTTTCACAGAAGTATGTAACTTTCCAAACCTCTGCTGCTGCTGCTAAGTCACTTCAGTCATGTCCGACTCTGTGCGACCCCATAGACAGCAGCCCACCAGGTTCCCTAGATTTCTGGTTTCTGTCTATTCACGTGTGTGCTTTATTGTCAATTTATTCAAGTCCTTTGTCCATTTAGAACAGTTTTTTTTTTTTTAAATTTTATTGTTGTTTTAAGTATTCTTATATACTCTAGATAAAAGTCCTTATCAGATATATGACTTACAAATAAATATTCTCTTTCATTCTTTGGGTTATCTATTCATTCTCTCAAGTGTAAGTGAAAGTTAAAGTCGTTCAGTCATGTTCAACTCTTTGCAACCTCATGGACTATACAGTCCATTGAATTCTCCAGGCCAGAATACTGGAGTGAACACTTTCCCTTCTCCAGGGGATCTTCCCAACCCAGGGATCAAACCCAGGTCTCCCACATTGCAGACAGATTCTGTACCAGCTGAGCCACAAGGGAAACCCTAGAATACTGGAGTGGGTAGCCTGTCCCTTCTCCAGTGGATCTTCCCAACCCAGAAATCAAACTGGGGTCTCCTACATTGCAGGTGGATTCTTTACCAACTTTGAAAATGCAAAGGAATTTTTAAATTTTGATAAACTCAATGTATCTTTTCTTTTTTTCTTTCTAATATTGAACTTTTGGTATCATAGCTAAGAAACCATTGCCTAATTCGTGGCCATGAAGATTTACATTTACATTTTTGCTAAATTTTGCAGTTTTACTACTTACATTTAGTTCTATGATCCATTTTGAATTTTTATATATATTATGAGGTAATGGTCCAACTTTATCCTTTCTTTATCCAACTTTACCTTTAACCTACAGATATTGAGTTGTCCAAGTATCATTTGTTGAAAAGACTGTTCTTTCCCCAATTGAACTGTCTTGCCAGTCTTGTCAAAATCAATTGATCATAAATGTAACAATTTGTTTCTGAACTTCTTATACTAGGGTCACAAGCCTGCACTACTCTATCTTTGTGGAAAGTTTTGAAATTGAGATGTGGGAATCCTCTAACTTTGTGTGTGGGGGGGGGTGGTTTCTGAGATTATTTTGCCTGTTTGGGGCCCCTTGCATTTCCATTTGAATTTTCGGATCTGCTTGTCAATTTCTGCAAAAGAGGGAGCAAGGATTCTCGTAGAAATTTTGTAAATTTGCCGATCAATTTAGGGGGTGTTACCATCTTAACAATATTAAACCTTCAAATTCATGAATGCAAAGTATCTTTTCATTTATCTTCTTGAATTTCTTTCAATCATCTTTTGTAGTTTTCAGTGTTTAAGTGTTGCATGTGTTTATTTTATTCCTGTTGTTTTTTAATGCTATTGTGAAAGAAATCATTCTACTTTCACATTCAGATTATTCGTTACTTATGTAAAGACATATAACTGATTTATGTATACTGATATTGTATCCTGAAATCTCACTGAACTTGCTTATTCATTCTAATACTATTTCATGTGTGAATTCCTTAAGATTATCTACATACACCTCATGCAATCTACAAACAGAAAACATTTTATATCTTCCTCTCCAATCTGGGCATCTTTTTATCTTACCTAATTGCCCTAGCAAGAACTTCCTCTACAATATGTAATAATTTAGTAGACGTGGCAAGAATATACAACCATGTACTATTCCCGACGTTGGTGAGAATGCATCTAGTTTTCCACCATTAAGTATGATGTTGCCTGTGGGTTTTTCATAGATGACCTTTATGAAGTTAAGAACTTTTCTTTCTATTTCAACTTGATTGAGTGTTTTTTTTTCTTATTATTATGAAAGGACATTACATTTTACCAAATGCCTACTGAAATGGTCGTGTGTTTTTTTGTCTTTATTTTATGAATATGCTGCATTGCATTGATTGATAGTATATGTTCAAACAACCTTGCATTCCAGGAATAAATTCCTCTTGCTCATGGTGTATAATCTTTCATACAGGGTAATGGATTTAGTTTGCTAGTATTTTATGGAGAATTTTTTAACCTATATCCTTAAGGAATATTCATTTTATTTTTTTTAATTTTATTTTATTTTTAAACTTTACAATATTGTATTGGTTTTGCCAAATATCGAAATGAATCTGCCACAGGTATACACGTGTTCCCCATCCTGAACCCTCCTCCCTCCCCATACCTTCCCTCTCGGTTGTCTCAGTGCACCAGCCCCAAGCATCCAGTATCGTGCATCAAACCTGGACTGGCGACTTGTTTCATATATGATATTATATATGTTTCAATGCCATTCTCCCAAATAATCCCACCCTCTCCCTCTCCCACAGAGTCCAAAAGACTGTTCTATACATCAGTGTCTCTTTTGCTGTCTCATATACAGGGTTATTGTTACCATCTTTCTAAATTCCATATATATGCGTTAGTATACTGTATTGGTGGTTTTCTTTCTGGCTTACTTCACTCTGTATAATAGGCTCCAGTTTCATCCACCTCATTAGAACTGATTCAAATGTATTCTTTTTAATGGCTGAGTAATACTCCATTGTGTATATGTACCACAGCTTTCTTATCCATTCATCTGCTGATGGACATCTAGGTTTCTTCCATGTCCTGGCTATTATAAACAGTGCTGCGATGAACATTGGGGTACACCTGTCTCTTTCCCTTCTGGTTTCCTCAGTGTGTATGCCCAGCAGTGGGATTGCTGGATCATAAGGCAGTTCTATTTCCAGTTTTTTAAGGAATCTCCACACTGTTCTCCATAGTGGCTATACTAGTTTGCATTCCCACAAACAGTGTAAGAGGGTTCCCTTTTCTCCACACCCTCTCCAGCATTTATTGCTTGTAGACTTTTTGATCGCAGCCATTCTGACTGGGGTGAAATGGTACCTCATAGTGGTTTTGATTTGCATTTCTCTGATAATGAGTGATGTTGAGCATCTTTTCGTGTGTTTGTTAGCCATCTGTATGTCTTCTTTGGAGAAATGTCTATTTAGTTCTTTGGCCCATTTTTTGATTGGGTCGTTTATTTTTCTGGAATTGAGCTGTAGGAGTTGCTTGTATATTTTTGAGATTAGTTGTTTGTCAGTTGTTTCATTTGCTATTATTTTCTCCCATTCTGAAGGCTGTCTTTTCACCTTGCTTAGAGTTTCCTTTGTTGTGCAGAAGCTTTTAAGTTTAATTAGGTCCCATTTGTTTATTTTTGCTTTTATTTCCAATATTCTTGGAGGTGGGTCATAGTGGATCCTGCTGTGATGTATGTCGGAGAGTGTTTTGCCTATGTTCTCCTCTAGGAGTTTTATAGTTTGTGGTCTTACGTTTAGGTCTTTAATCCATTTTGAGTTTATTTTTGTGTATGGTGTTAAAAAGTGCTCTAGTTTCATTCTTTTACAAGTGGTTAACCAGTTTTCCCAGCACCACTTGTTAAAGAGATTGTCTTTAATCCATTGTATATTCTTGCCTCCTTTGTCAAAGATAAGGTGTCCATATGTGCGTGGATTTATCTCTGGGCTTTCTATTTGGTTCCATTGATCCATATTTCTGTCTTTGTGCCAGTACCATACTGTCTTGATGACTGTGGCTTTGTAGTAGAGCCTGAAGTCAGGTAGGATGATTCCTCCAGTTCCATTCTTCTCTCTCAAGATAGCTTTGGCTATTCAAGGTTTTTTGTATTTCCATACAAATTGTGAAATTATTTGTTCTAGCTCTGTGAAGAATACCGTTGGTAGCTTGATAGGGATTGCATTGAGGCCATCATCACCCTAATCCCAAAACCTGACAAAGATCCCACCAAAAAAGAAAACTACAGGCCAATATCACTGATGAACATAGATGCAAAAATCCTTAACAAAATTCTAGCAATCAGAATCCAACAACACATTAAAAAGATCATACACCATGACCAAGTGGGCTTTATCCCAGGGATGCAAGGATTCTTCAATATCCGCAAATCAATCAATGTAATACACCACATTAGCAAATTGAAAAATAAAAACCATATGATTATCTCAATAGATGCAGAAAAAGCCTTCGACAAAATTCAACATCCATTTATGATAAAAACTCTCCAGAAAGCAGGAATAGAAGGAACATACCTCAACATAATAAAAGCTATATATGACAAACCCACAGCAAACATTATCCTCAATGGTGAAAAATTGAAAGCATTTCCTCTAAAGTCAGGAACAAGACAAGGGTGCCCACTTTCACCATTACTATTCAACATAGTTTTGGAAGTTTTGGCCACAGCAATCAGAGCAGAAAAAGAAATAAAAGGAATCCAAATTGGAAAAGAAGAAGTAAAACTCTCACTGTTTGCAGATGACATGATCCTCTACATAGAAAACCCTAAAGACTCCACCAGAAAATTACTAGAACTAATCAATGATTACAGTAAAGTTTCAGGATATAAAATCAACACACAGAAATCCCTGGCATTCCTACACACTAATAATGAGAAAACAGAAAGAGAAATTAAGGAAACAATTCAATTCACCATTGCAATGAAAAGAATAAAATACTTAGGAATATATCTACCTAAAGAAACTAAAGACCTGTATATAGAAAACTATAAAACGCTGGTGAAAGAAATCAAAGAGGACACTAGTAGATGGAGAAATATACCATGTTCATGGATTGGAAGAATCAATATAGTGAAAATGAGTATATTACCCAAAGCAATTTACAGATTCAATGCAATCCCTATCAAGGAATATTTATTTCTTCCCTTGTGATGTCATTTCTGGTAATAAGCTTTGTATAATGAGCTGGCAAATGACCATTTGTTTTCTACATTTTAAAATTATTTTTAATTATGATAAAATACACCTAATATCAGAGAAGGCAATGGCACCCCACTCCAGTGTTCTTGCCTGGAAAATCCCATGGATGGAGGAGCCTGGTAGGCTGCCGTCCATGGGGTCACGAAGAGTCAGACATGACTGAGCGACTTCCCTTTCACTTTTCACATTCATGCATTGGAGAAGGAAATGGCAACCCACTCCAGTGTTCTTGCCTGGAGAATCCCAGGGACGGGGGAGCCTGGTGGGCTGCCGTCTCTGGGGTCGCACAGAGTCAGACATGACTGAAGTGACTTAGCAGCAGCAGCACATATAACATTAAATATTTCCTCTTAAACAATTTTAAAGGTGCAATTATATGGTATTAAGTCCTTCTATTCTATTTTTTACAAAAGTTCATGAAAGAGTTATGCTAATTGTAATATAAATATTAGGTAGACTTTGACAGTGCAGCCATCTGGACCAAGGTCTTCCTCTTTGGACATTTTTTTGCATTATTAATGTTATCCCTTTATTTGCTACAGATATTCAGATTTTCTACACTTTCATGAATGTATTTCCATACTTTGCATCTTACTTGGAATTTATCCATTTCATCTATGTTTTCTAATTTGTTAGTGTTCATGGTCAGTACTCAGAGTATTCTCTTATAGTCCTTTTATTTCTTTAAGATCAGCAGTGTTGTCTCCTCCTCTGCTGATTTCAGAAACCTGACCCTTCTATCTTTGTGTCTTGACCAGTATCCCCATGGGTTGTCAATTTTGTTGATTCTTTCGAAGAACCAATGTGTTATTTTTATTTCTTCTTTTGTTTTTCTATTTTTAAATTCATTTATTTCTGTTCTAGTGTATATTATTTTGACTTTTCTATTTGCTGTTCTTTGCCTTAAAGTTCTATAAGGTTTGAGATTTTTCATCACTTTTAATATAGATATTTCCAGCCATAAATATCTCTTTATGTACAACATTATGTGTATCGCACAAGATTTTGTATGTTGTATTTTCATTTTCATTCCTGCCAAATCATTTTCTAATTTTACTTGTTATTTCTTCTTTGAGCAATTGATTGTTTGGAATGTGTTGCTGAACATATGGAACTCATAGTAACAGAGTAGAACCATGGTTAACAGGGACTGAGGGATGCGACAAAAGTGGAGATGTTTGGCAAAGAGAGTAAGTCTTCAGTTATAAGATGAAGAAGCCCTGAGAGTCTAACATACAGTGTTGTGCACTTGAAACTTGCTGATAAAGAAGACCTTAAGCATTCTGACCATACACACAAGCACACACGTACACACAAACACACACACACTCTTAAATGGTTATTATTGAGGTGATTTATAAGTAAATTGATAGTGGTAATCATTGCACAAAATATGTATAGGTCAAATCATCACATTATACATTGTAAATATATACAATTTTTTTTCCATTTTTTAATTTTTTATTTTAATTGGAGGCTAATTACTTTACAATATTGTGGTGGTTTTTGCCATACATTGACATGAATCAGCCATGGGTGTACATGTGTTCCCCATCCTGAACCCCCCTCCCTCCTCCCTCCCCATCCCATCCCTCAGGGTCATGCCACTGCACCAGGCCTGAAAACCCTGCCTCATGCATCAGACCTGGACTGGCAATCTATTTCACTTGTGATAATACACATGTTTCAATGCTATTCTCTCAAATCATCCCACCCTCGCCTTCTCCCAGAGTCCAACAGTCTATGTCTCTTTTGCTGTCTCGCATATAGGGTCATCGTTACCATCTTTCTAAATTCCATATATATGTGTTAGTATACTGTATTGGTGTTTTTCTTTCTGACTTACTTTCACTCTGTATAATAGGCTTCAATTTCATCCACCTCATTAGGACTGATTCAAATGCATTCTTTTTAATAGCTGAGTAATACTCCATTGTGTATATGTACCACAGAGTTCTTATCCATTTGTCTGCTGATGGACAACTAGGTTGCTTCCATGTCCTGGCTATTATAAACAGTGTTGTGATGAACATTGGGGTGCACACGTCTCTTTCAATTCTGGTTTCCTCAGTGTGTATGCCCAGCAGTGAGATTGCTGGGTTGTATGGCAGCTCTATTTCCAGTTTTTTTAAGGAATCTCCACACTATTCTCTATAGTGGCTATACTAGTTTGCATTCCCACCAACAGTGTAAGAGGGTTCTTTTTTCTCCGCACCCTCTCCAGCATTTATTGTTTATAGACTTTTGGATAGCAGCCATTCTCACCGGTGTGAAATGGTACCTCATAGTGGTTTTGATTTGCATTTCACTGATAATGAGTGATGTTGAGCTTTTTTCATGGTTTGTTAGCCATTTGTATGTCTTCTTTGGAGAAATGTCTGTTTAGTTCTTTGGCCCATTTTTTTTTATTGGGTTGCGTATTTTTCTGGAATTGAGCTGCAGGAGTTGCTTATATATTTTTGAGATTAATTATTTCTCAATTGCTTCATTTGCTATTATTTTCTCCCATTCTGAAGGCTGTCTTTTCACCTTGCTTATAGTTTCCTTTGTTGTGCAAAAGCTTTTAAGTTTAATTATATCCCATTTGTTTATTTTTACTTTTATTTCCATTACTCTGGGAGGTGGGTCATAGTGAATCCTGCTATGATTTATGTCAGAGAGAGTTTTCCTCTCGGAGTTGTATATTTTATGTCCTTACATATAGATCTTTAATCCATTTTGAGTTTATTTTTATGTATGGTGTTAGAAAGTGTTCTAGTTTCATTCTTTTACAAGCAGTTGACCAGTTTTCCCAGCACCACTTGTTAAAGAGATTGTCTTTTCTCCATTGTATATTCTTGCCTCCTTTGTCAAAGATAAGGTGTCCATAGGTGCATGGATTTACCTCTGGGCTTCCTATTTTGTTCCATTGACCTATGTTTCTGTCTTTATGCCAGCACCATACTGTCTTGATGACTGTGGCTTTGTAGTATAGCCTGACATCAATAAATATATACAATTTAAACTGTCAATTATATCTCAATTAAGCTAGAGGGGGGGAAATGAAAGAATAACCACCATAGAGTAACAAAGTTTGAACATTTCTGTGTTCCTTCTCCTCTTTACCTCTGTTAGGCTCTGATACTATTCTCTGAGAGAGCTTCACTCATCCATTATTCTCTGTGGGCCTGGTGTCCATCTCATAGCAGTTGTATCCTTTTATTTATCTGTACTGACCACATCTGGAATGGGTAGTGTGGAAGGTGGGGAAAGGAGGCCTGGAAAGTTATCTTTATTCTTGAAAAGTCAAAGTCATTTTAGTTTTGATACATAGTATATTTAGCTATCAATTCCCTCAAAAACATATTAGACACCCAATAGGTTTCACTTCTTCAATAATTTCTATGTTTTAGGGACCACACTTAGGTCCTTTCCTAGAAGTAATTTTGTGGCTTGATTTATTTTGCATTCTTTCCTTCTGAACGAGGCTCCCTGCACACAGATGGAAAGACTACAACTTATTTCTCTTTTCTCTCTTGTTACAGTCAACTGAAAGTGGATCTAAAGTTCACAACCACTTCTAATCTCATCTCTTCTTCTTTGGAGCTTACAAGTGGTGCATTTTTCTAATGCAACAAAGTTTTGAATTTCTGTGCTATGTCTTTTTCTTTTCATTTCTGACCCGCAAGCTAAACAATTATTTTCTGAACATAAGTTCACCGAAATATCCTGGTGAACACAACAAGCTAACAACATTCAGTTTGCCTCCCAAGTTACCTATATAGCAAAGATTTTGCCATTGACTATCATGCGTCACCACATTTATATTTTTGAGTGTCAGTTTTCTTGCCAACCTACTCCAGACTCTTAAACCATGGCCACATATTTAAGATTTGTTACAATAACACCTTACCTCTAGGAACTAATTTCTGTGTCAGGTCAAATAACACTAGCTACAGAAGAGACAACTCCCAGATATTGGTGCTTCCCCCACCACACACACACAAGTCATAGTCTGATGAAGGTTGAGCAGTAACGGACTCTTTCTCCATCTTCAGTTCTATTATCATAGAATCCTTTAATTCTAGCTTTATGAGTGAAGAATGTAGATAAAGAAAAGTCCTTTTAATCTTAAGTATATTTAGGCATAGTATGATTTAACACAAAGACTTTATTTCTTTTAAAAATAGTATCCTATTCATTAGTGTGTGTGGAGTTTGTGGTGTGACTTAACTATTCTCTAAGCAGAAGCTTAGAGCCACAAAAAAGATATACTTAAAGAAAATATCCCTCATTTCCCAGCTTACTTGATAGTAGGCTAAGCACTTATAAAAGAAAGGTACACAGCAACAGTAATTTTACAAATCTAAACATTGCAAAAACCAGTGTGTTCTTCAGTAAAAAAGTAGTCTCAGAGGTGAAAAAATATAGACAGACCATGGATTAGTTGTTGGAGAAAGAAGAGCAGGTGGTACACACGGAGAGGAGACAGCACTTTGTCTGGTAAAGATCATTTTTTTTCAAATTTCTCTTTCTTCTCTACTACTTATATTTTAAAAACCACTATAATCTTATGCAAAAATATTCCAGTAATTACCCCAAATTCTATATTTGCAATATCACATTAATAATAAGGTTAATGAAGAAGAAAAAGAACAACAAATTAGGAAAGAGTAACAAAGTTTGAGAATTTCTTTCTGTTTGCTATACTAATTATGTTTGAGCCACTGTCCTGCTGGAACAAGTATGGTGGTGATGCCAATGATAGTAGTGATGCTGGTAATGACTAAGACAATGATGATTTACTGCCTCGCTAAGTGCTAACTCTGCATCTAGCAATGTGCCAACTAAACTAAATACATTCATTTAATTTGTATGCCCCAGACGAGTGAGCAATATATCTAAGATTTTCCCCACTTTTTAGTAAAGAAGCAAAAATCTTGAGGAGTTTAAAATTTCTCAAATTAATCAATCTTCAATTAAATAAGTAATATGGATTAGAAATTATATAAATATAACCTGTTATGTCACTCAAAATTCAGGCAACAATGATTGTGAGATCCTGAACCTTGATATCAAAGAATACAAATAAACCACAACAATTATATAGTATTGTTAAAAGCAACTTTTAAAATAAAGAAAGCATTTTTAACATCACACAAAGGAATTCTACTTTATTCAGGAGGTAGAGGATAAGTAACAATTTCCCAGCCTGTAGAAACCCCTGCCCAGATGACACACAGAAGACAGTGAGAGAATCCTCTGATGGGACCCAGGAGAAGAGCTGCTGTTCTTCCTTCTGAAGCTCTGTGATGCTTTCTTGGGCACTTCCAAGAGCAAAGCAGTATAGCAACCTCAGAAAGGAAACCTCTAGCTGTCTGAAATCGCCACAGGCATATTACTGGCTGAAGGGTGGAGAAGCTCCTTCTGTATCCATGATGGGATTTGAAGAGAAGGCAAAGGTAGAGCTGTGGAGCTAGGTGAGTCAACTGTCCTTATCCTTTCCTGATCCAGATAAAAGCTGATGTTGTTACTTGCACTTGGGTGGGCACTTCTCTTGGCATTGTTGGGGAGGTGGCACAGGAGGGCATTTCTGCTGGCACTGAGGAGGTGGGCATGGCTCAGGGCACTTTGGAGGTGGGCATGGCTCAGGGCACTTTGGAGGTGGGCAAGGCTCAGGGCATTTCGGTGGGCACACTACTGGAGGTGGCTGGCAGGGCTGCTTGCACTGCTGCTGCTGCTGAGACATCTTTCTGGAATCTTAGAATCTGAAAGAAATTACATGATAGTGTTCACAAGAAGGAATTCCTAAAGAAGGACATGGCAAAAATTATGTAATACCATCAGCTAGGAGCCAATCTCTAAGAATGTGCTTTAATTTCTTTAATTCCATTTAATGAATTTCTGGCTTGTCTTGCTCTCTTAGGAAATTGTTTCATCAGCCTAGAGAAAACCTTCTCTTTGCTCATACAAATTTTCTAAAGAAAATATGTTTGTTTGAAAGAACACAGCAGTAGTTTTTTTTTGTTGTTGTTGTTTTTAATTAAAACATCTTCAAAAAAAGTTCATCACAAGTTCTAAAATCTGGGGCAAGCTCACAAGCAATTCCTATCTTCATGATCTCTCATGAGGTCCCAGCAGTATGATTTGTGTAAAGAGCAAAGGGCCACCAGGAAGGATGCAAGGGCCTCATAGTTTCTAGGATAAATGCCTCTGAAATCACCACAGAAGGACACCAAAATGATATCAAAAAAGGAAAAAATACTTTCTTCTTTACCTCTTAATGTCAAAGATTTCCTATTAACTTCTTTTTCAATAGGGAAATTCAAGCTCTTTACCAGAAACCTAATAAATATAGCATACAAATTCCAAGTTCCCATCCACTAAGGAGCATTAAACACTTGATCATAACTTTGGACCCACCAAATTTGCTGTCTCTAGCATAAATTCAATATTTGGGAGCCCAAGAACAAAGTAGAACTGAAGAATCAGACTCACCAGGTTCTCCAAAGTCTATCAGGACTTGAGTAGCAGAAGGATGGCAGTGATGCAGCAGAGGGCCTTTTTATTGGGGCTTGCTGCCCCACCCAGGGGGAAGTTGAGCTGCCAAAATGGGCCTGGTTCAGTCATTTCCCAACCAAAATGCAAATCCATCCATAACTGGCTTGACAGGGACTCCGAAAAGAGGATATGCCCTGCTCCAGGATCTCCTCACTGGATTATGTTCTTATGACTCACAGTCTCTGCTTAGCTCTTAATTTCAGGAATTTATGACAGAAGGATTTGCAGGGATTGTGGGGGGTTGTTCTCTAACTTGTCATCAAGGGATCCTTTTCTTGATCAGAGGATATGCTCTTCTCTCTCTTTCACCTTCCTTGAATTATAAAACTGTTTGTTTTGTCCACTTGAACTGGTTGCCATTCTATCTACATATTGGGTTGCAAAGGGCCTGGTTACCTGGGACACTTTTCTCTCTACCTCAGACTCTTCTTATGATGCATTTCCCTTTGATCCCTGGCCTGCTAAAGTCTCCTTGCTTCTAAAATAAACTGAGGCAGGTTGCAGGTCATCTCACCAGCCTTCCCATCATGATAGATAGACACCTTCAGTAAAATGGTAACCCTCTAGGGTCCTCCTTTCACTGCTTTGCTACATGGAATACAGGACATCAAGATTCTTGTGACCTTTATAAATCTGTCTCACCTTGAATCACAGGAAATTCACTACAAGTGTAGCATCACCTACTGTAATTCAGATATTGTGGCAGCTCAGACCTTAGACCTATGATAGAAAGCAAACTTTTTGCTCATAACTCCCCAACATGACCCATCACCTGCTCCTACATAACTTCTCCAACTGATCTCTTTTTATTTCTTAAACTTTTGAGAAATTTCCAAGGATTGTTCAAATTTTCCTGCCTCCTTGAAATTATTGAAAAACCCAATCTAAAATGCAATGCTATTCAAATGGCTACTTTTTAATATATTTACTATTTATTAATTATTGAAACACATGTTTCTCCATCAAATCTAGCAGTAGATTTAAGAAAAAAATTTGAAATCACTTTATTAATAATTCAGTGATTGAAGTTCATTGTCATTCATATAAAACTTTTAATTATTAATAATAATTTTATGATAATTTTAACCTTTACATTTTCCATATTGGTCACAGTGGAATATATGTGAAATAAACTTATTTTCACTCTTTCTTTTTTTGCCTGTTTATTTTTAAATTTTTTCTATTTTTTTCAATTTTTATTTTATACTAGAGTATAACCAATTAACAAGTGTTGTGACAGTTTCAGGTGGACAGCAAAGAGACCCAGCCATATATATACATGTATCCATTCTCCCCCAAACTCACCCTTCCAGGCTGCCACATAACATTGATCTGCTCTACTTTTTTTGTACAATTTGCCAGTTTGCTGGGAAGAAAGTTTGATGGTTAATTTATAGGTCAACTTGACTGGCACAGGATATCCAGATATTTGGTCAAACATTATTCTGGATTTTTCTCAAAGGATGCTTTTGATTGAGGTTAATATTTATCAGTGGCCTGAGTAAAGGAAGTTGCCTTCTAAAATGTGGGTAGTCCTCACTGAAAGCCTGAATAGAACAAGGCTGACCCTCCTTCAGGTAAGAGACAATTCCCCAGCCTAATGGACTTCCAGCAAGTTTTCAGCTCTACAAACTTCAAATTCTCCAGAATTCATAATCTCTCTCTCTACTATATCTGTGTGTGTGTGTGTGTGTGTGTATATATATATATAATTTGAATATTTCATCTGCCATTTTATGTAGATGACTGACTATGGAAAATTAAATTAAAAATTCCAAAAGTTAGCATAAGGAAAATTTAAAATATTAACATTATATGATACTTGTGATGTGTAATTAGGACAAATAAAATGAGCTTTTAGGGAATGACTGAAGTTGGAAAAACAATGCCCTAGTATGTTCTCCAACCCTGGCAAAGATTTTATTTGTGCTTTTCACAGATTTAGCAGTCAACAGCTCTTCTATAGTTCCTATCTTCTATCCTGGACATGAGTTATACTCTTTTCTGTGCTGTCCCCTTGGGCACTGAAACTGTGTCTTGTGAGCCGTGGCGGGTGAAGGGGCCCTGTCTGATTTAGGAATACATTTACAATGCTAGCTTTATGTTACTGTAGAATGTGGAAATATATTCTTAATGAATCAGGATGTCCCATCTCATCTGACCCAAACACTTCCTTAGACTGCTATCATGTTCTTAAAATTCTTTTGTCAGGATTTAAAACTCTTTTATTCCATAAGTATCAGGTTTGAATTCTGTGAGAGGAAAAATAAATATAAAATACCATTTAAGATATAAATAATAGAGAGTTAGGTTTGGGAGAGATAAGAGGGTCAGAGCACTAAAGTTCTGAAATCTAGGTGAAATATGAACTTAGGACTGATCTGATACATTTGCTTTCGTCAACTCTTTCCAAACATGCTTTTGGTCTTTAAAAGACAGTGATTTTAAAATTCTGTTTCAATTTGCTTATTCTCTGTCTTCTCCTTCAACCCTCTAGACCCCTTATCTGGCTATATTACCCTTCACTCCCAATGTATACCTCTTAACTGTCCAACACAGTACATTGACAGGTTGTCAATGCTTTTAAAAATAACTTTTAATATTCTTTTTAAAAAACTTTTAAATTCTTCCTGCAATCAGTAGGAAGAATTTCTCAACCAACTTGTCTTGGTCAAATAATCAGGAAGCTTTACAAGAACGTGACTTTGTAATGTGAAAGGAGGAAGAAGTGGAGAATGAGAAAGAAGAGGAAAGACACTTGAAACAGTCACCAGAAATTATGTTCCAGAAGCTGGGACATAGCATATTCCTCTAGCTCAGCAACATCTTCACTGACTGCTGTATACTTTTTAAATATAATGATGAATAGTTGTAAAAATGAAACTACATCACAATATATATAATCAGGAAAGCATAAAGCTGTTCAAAAAAAGAGTACCATCATTAAACTCCAAGAAATAACAACTGCTTATATTTTTGCTGTATTTAGTGTTAGAATTTTTTATTTTTCATAAACCCACACACATGCATGTATGTCTATAAAGGTTATTGATTTGAGATCTTTCCTGTTTTGTAATAGGGATGTTTCCAGCCATAAATTTCTCTGTTTTTATTCTGCACTACATGTATCATTAAAGTTATTGTATGCTGTTTTTAATTTTTCCTAAAGTATGTTCTAATTTTATTTATTATTTCTCGTTCAACCCATTGGTTATTTAGAAATGTGTTGCCGAACTCAAAGAACTCGCAGAAACAGAGGGCAAAATGGTGGTTAGCAGGCACTGAGGGGTGGGGCAGAAGTGGAGATCCTAGGGAACGGCAACACCCCTTCAGTCATAGGATGAATAAGCTCTGGAAGTCTGAGGTACAGCACACTGACTCTAGTTAATAACACTGTTTTGTACTTGCAACTTGCTAAAACAGTAAACCTTAAGCATTCTCGCCACACACCCACATGCTTAATGGTTATTATTGAGGTGATTAATGCATTAAGTAACCCAATGGTGGTAAACGCAAAAAAATGCACATATGTCAAATCACCACATTATACACAGTGAAGTGAAGTGAAAGGTACTCAGTTGTGTCCGACTCTTTGCAACCCCAAGGACTATGGCCCACCAGGCTCCTCTGTCCTTGGAATTCTCCAGGCAAGAATACTGGCGTGAGCTGCCATGGTCTCCATACATGGTGAAGACGTACAGTGTAATATCTTAGTTATGCCTTAATAAAACTGGGGACAGGGGAGGTGAAAGAATAATGACCAGACAACAGAATAACAAAGTTTGGGAATCTCTGTGTTCCTTTTCCTCCTTGCTCTATTAGGCTCTGATACTAGTCTCTGAGAGAACTTCCCTCATCCATTCTTCTCTATGGACCTTGTAACCATCTCAGCGGTTATTTCCTTTCAGTCGCTGTACTGACCACATCTGAAATGGGTAGTGTGGCAAGTGGGGAACGGAGAGCTAGAAAGTGGTTTCTGTTCCTGAAAAATCAGTCTGTTTAGTTTGGGGCATAGTTTATTTAGTCATCAATTTCCTCAAAAAGTTATTAAACATCTGATATATTTCATTTCTCCAATCATTCTATGTTCTAGGGACCACACTCAGTTCCCTTCCTAGAAGTAACTTTGTGGCTTCATTTATTTTGCTGCCTTTTCACCTGAACATAATAGAGCTGTTAGGTAGAAAGTTAGGCATCAACAACTAGGGGTGGCCTAGGGTAAAAGGAGGAAAGCTGATCTCTAAACCCCATCCCTGCTGCTGCTGCTGCTAGGTCACTTCAGTGGTGTCCGACTCTGTGCGACCCCAGAGACAGCAGCCCACCAGGTCCCCCATCCCTGGGATTCTCCAGGCAAGAACGCTGGAGTGGGTTGCCATTTCCTTCTCCAATGCATGAAAGTGAAAAGTGAAAGTGAAGTCGCTCAGTTGTATCTGACTGGTAGCGACCCCATGAACTGTAGCCTGCCAGGCTCTTCCATCCATGGGATTTTCCAGGCAAGAGTACTGGAGTGGGTTGCCAAACCCCCATCCCAGATATGCCCAAAGGAACTCACAGATATGCTACAAAATAACCACAGAGATTTTACCAACTCCTGCGCATGCCCTAGGCACACAGTGGATACAAACTAACCACAGGGCCTTCCTCAAGTAACCTCAGGCAGCTAGGAGCCTATTAAGGATTTATAAATATTCTATGTGGATATATATCTGATTATAACACACTGACCAGTCCATTCTGAAGGAGATCAGCCCTGGGATTTCTTTGGAAGGAATGATGCTAAAGCTGAAACTCCAGTATTTTGGCCACCTCATGCGAAGTGTTGACTCATTGGAAAAGACTCTGATGCTGGGAGGGATTGGGGGCAAGAGGAGAAGGGGACAACAGAGGATGAGATGGCTGGATGGCATCACTGACTCGATGGATGTGAGTCTCAGTGAACTCCGGGAGTTGGTGATGGACAGGGAGGCCTGGCGTGCTGCGATTCACGGGGTCGCAAATAGTCGGACACGACTGAGCCACTTTACTGAACTGAACTGACTGATAACAGGCTGAATTATGGGAAGACGTACACAACAGAGCCTGTTGTTATGTAACTTGAAACTGTCTCTAGACCTTGAGTGTATGTCCATTTACATTCCCTTTCTTGATTGGTAGCAGGTACAAAGCCCACTTTGTACAGGGCACAACCAGAAAGGAAAAGATGGGAATTATAAAAAGGGGGAAGCCAAGAGGAATAGTTATGATAACTCTTTCGGAGTGGGTCTGCTCCCATGTCTTGGGAGTGTCTGTTTAATAAAAGATCTGTTTGCATAAGCTATAACTGAGCTGTAATTTGTCTGTTTTAACTCTTTAGTCTACTATTCCACAGTTCCCTGATACACAGGTAGAAAGACTACAACTTCTTCCTCTTTTCTCTGTTATTATAGTCAACTGGAGGTGGATGTAAAATTCAAAACTGCTTCTAATCTCATCTCTTTGTCTTTGGGCTTTACAAGTGGTGAGTTTTCTAATTCAACAAGCTTTTGACTATCTAAGCTATAATTTTTTTCATTTTTTTTATTCTGGCCTGCAAATCAGACAATTATTTCCTGAACATTTGTCTATCAAAATACCCTGGTAAATTCAACAAGTAACCAACGTATGCTTAACCACCTAAGTTACCATGGACAATCATTATTTCAAATGTTTTGCCATTGAATAACATGCATCACCATGTTTGTGGGTTCCAATACCAGTTACCTTGCCAACCACCCCCTGTCTCTAAGTCAATGCCGTAATTTTAAGATTTATTACAGGAGCATCCCACCTCAGAGAACGGATTTCTATGTCAGGTCAAATTATACTAGCTATAGTAGAGACAGGTTCAAAATATCAGTGTTTATTTCTCACACATGTCATAGTCTGATGAGGATTGAGCAGGAATCTGGGAATCTTTTTCCATCTGCAGCTCTATTATCTTAGAGTCATTTACTTCTAGATTTGTAAGTGAAGAATGTAGGAGACAAAGATCCTCTTGATTTTGTATATGTTTAGGTACAATATGATTTAATGAGAAAACTTTTAAAAATAATACTGTTTTTAAGAATAATACTGGTGCTTGCGTGTGCCTGTTGTATGTTTGTGTGTGTGCATATGATCTGAATTAACTCTTCTGTTGCTGGACACTTACGACCAAAATGCTTAAAGAGCATATCCCTTTTCACAGCTTATTGACCCTTAAGCTAATCACTTAGAAAACAAGGTACCTAGCAGCAGTGACTTTGTAAATCTAAGTAAACATTGCGACCTCAATGTTCTTTAAAGGTGGGGTCAAAACAATCAGGAAAGTAATTTCATAGTTGAAAAAATATAAAACAACCTTGAGGTTGATAAGTTTTTCGATTAAGAGGAGCTGATTTTACACATGGAGATGAGGTGGCACCTTGTCTGGTAAGGACTGTTTTAATTTCCCATTCTCCTGTACTACCCATGTCTTCAGAACTACTTTAATTTTATGCAGAATATTTCACTAATTTGCAAAGGACGTTTGTCTGTACTGTCACATTAAAATAAGGTTAAATTATAAAAGGAAAAGAACAGAATATGAAAGGGTAGTAGAGTTTAAGAAGCTTCTTGCTTTCTGGCTATGTGTGCACCACTTTGCTGCTGTAGTCGACCTGGTGGTGGTGGTGATGCTGGTGATGGTGGTGACGGGGTGCTGATGCACACAGTGCTGATCTGCTGCTTCACCAAGTGCTCTTTATGTGCTTGTTTAGTTGGCATTGTGCCAAGTAAATTACAACAGTCATGTAAGTTTTATGCCTCAGACAAGTTTGCAATGTAATTATGATTTTCCTCACATTTTAGCAAAGGGACTGAAATCCTGAGTAATTGCATAAATTGTACCTCAAATCAATCAAGAAGTGATCATTAAGAAAATAGGGTGGGATTTTAAATTATATAGAAATAATCTTTTCTATGACTCAAAATTTAGACAACTCTGTTTATGAGAGCCTAAACCTTGGCATCAAAGAAGGATAGGAACAAACCAAGATGATGATATGGTATTACTAAAAGCAGATTTTAAAAGAAAGAAAACATTTTTTAACATCACACAAAGGAACTGTAGTTTATTCAAGAGTGGAGGATAAGTAACAATTGCCCAGCTGGTAGAAACCCCTGCCCAGGTGACAGAGAGACACAGAAGACAGTGAGTGAATTCCCTGATGACATCTGGGAGGAGAGCTGTTGCTCTTCCGTCTGAAGAGCTGTGATGCTTTCTCAGCTGTCCTCCCAGAGGGAAGTGGTGTAGCAGCCTCAGGAAGGAAACCTCTGGCTGTCAGAAATCGCCACAGGCATATTGCTGGCTGAAGGATGGAGAAGCTTCTTCTGTATTCATGATAGGCTTTGAAGAGAAGATGAAGGTGAAGCTGTGGAGCTAGGTGAATCTACTCTCCTTATCCTTTTCTGATCCAGATAAAAGCTGAAGCTTTTACTTGCACTTGGGTGGGCACTTCTGCTGGCATTGTTGGGGAGGCGGCACAGGAGGGCATTTCTCTTGGCATTTTGGAGGTGGGCATGGCTCAGGGCACTTGGGTGGGCATGGCTCAGGGCACTTGGGTGGGCACACTACTGGAGGTGGCTGGCAGGGCTGCTTGCACTGCTGCTGCTGCTGAGACATCTTTTTGGAGTCTTACAATCTGAAAGAAATTACATGACAGTGTTCACAAGAAAGAACTGCTATAGAAGGACATGGCAAAAGTTGTGTAATACCATCTGATAGTATCCAGACTCTAAGAATGTGCTTTAATCTCTTTAATCCCTTTTAATGAGTTTCTGGCTTCTCTCTCCCTTTTAGGAAATTATATCATCAGCCCAGAGAAAACCTTCCCTTTTCTCATATAATTTTTTCAAAGGAAATATCTTGGTTTTTAAAGAATAAAGCAATGGCTTTTGGGTTCGTTTTATGAAAATAATATCTTCAAAAAACGTCATCACAAGTTCTAAAATCCTGGGCAAGCTCACAAGCAATTCCTATCTTCATGATCTCTCATGAGGTCCCAGAAGTATGACTTGTGTACAGAGCAAAGGGCCACCAGGAAGGATACAGGGGCCTCATACTTTCTAGGATAAATGCCTCTGAAATCACAACAGAGGGACACCAAAACAATAACAATAAAGGAAAAAATACTTTCTTCTTTACCTCTTAATGTCAAAGACTTCTTAGTAATGTCTTTTTCAATACAAGAATTCAATCTTTGTACCAGAAACCTAATAAATACAGCATACGGTTTTGCCCAAATTCCAAGTTCCCATCCAGTAAGTACTATTAAACCCATGATTATAACTTTGAACCCATGAAATTTGCTGTCTCCAGCATAAGTTCAACATCCAGAAGCCCACGAACAAAGCAGAACTGAAGAATCAGACTCACCAGGTTCTCCACAGTCTATCGGGATTTGAGTAGCAGGAGAATGGTGGTGGTACAGCAGAGGGCCTCTTTATTGGGGCTTGCTGCCCCTCCCAGGGGGGAGTGGAGCTGCCAAAACTTGCTGATCCAATCATTTCCCAACCAAAATGCAAATCCATTAATAACTGACTTGGTAGGGACTACAAAATCAGGAAATGTCCTGCCCCAGGATCTCCTCATGGATTATGTTCTCATGACTCATAGTCCCTACCTTAGCGCTCAGTTACAGCGGTTTAGGGCAGTGGAAGGATTTGCAGAGTTCTCTAACTTGTAATCAAAGCCTCTCTTTTTTGTTTGGGGATGAAGACCCTTTGATATCTTTCATGTTCTGTGAATTATAAAACTGCTTTCCTTGTTCCACTTGAACTGGTTGCCATTTTGCAGTTCATAGTGGGTTGCAAAGAGCCTAGCTACTTGGTGACGCCTTTCTCTTTACTTCAAGTTCTTATAATGCTTTTCCCCTTGATCCATGACCTGCTAATCTAAGTTTCCTATCTTCTAAATTGACTGAGTGCAGGTTGAAGATCATCTCACCAACCTTCCCGTCCTGATACTTAGACACATTCAGTAAAGTGGTGACATCTAGGGTCCTCCTTTCACTGCTTTGCTCCTTCAAATAATGAACATCAACCAAGCAGATTCCTATGCCCAGATATTTGGTCAAATATTATTCTGGGTGTTACTCTAAGAATGTTTTTGAATGAGATTAATATTCATCAGTGGACTGAGTAAAGGAGGTTGCCTCTGTAAGGTGGATAAGCCTCAAACAATCTACCGAAAGCCTAAATAGAACAACATCTGACCCTCCAGCAGGTAAGAGACAATTCCCCTGCTTGATGGACTTCCACCAGGGTTTTTGGATCTGCAGATTTTGAAGTTGCCAGTCTTCATCATCTCTCTCCCCTTTTCACTCTCTCTCTCTCTGGGAAGTATGGGCTTCCTGGTAATGCTAGTGGTAAAGAATCCATCTGCTAATGCAGGAAACATAAGAGACACGGGTTCAACCCCTGGGTCGGGAAGATCTCCTGGAGAAGGAAATGGTTATCACTGCAGTCTAGTATCCTTACCTGGAGAATCCCATGGGAAGAGGAGCCTGGCAGGCTACAGTCCATAGGGTCACAAAGAGTCAGACCGGACGGAAGCGACTTAGCCTGCATGCACATGTGGGTGTGTGTGTGTGTATATATATATATATCTGCCATTTCATGCACAGTATTGCCTATGACCTATTAAATTAAAAAATTTTAAAGTTAGTTTAAAGTCAATTTAAAATAACGTTTTAATATTATGATATATGTGGTGTGTAATTATGAGAAATATAATAAGCCTTTAGAAAGTGACTAATATTTGGGAAGCAATGCCTTATTATGTTCTTAAATTCTATCAAAAGATTTCATTTCTGCCCTTTTAGTCTTGGATATAAACTATCCTCTGTCCCTTTGGGCTTGAAGATTTTGTTATGGGTCTTGGCTGCTGAGGGGCCCTGTCTGGTTTCCAAAAATGTTACAATGCTGGCTATGGTACTGTAGAATGTGGGAGCATATTTTTAATAGAATCAGGATGTTCCATCTCACCTGACCCCAACACTCCCCTCGACTACTGTCATGTGCTGAAAATTCCTTTCTCAGGAAATAAGTCCTTTACATTCTATAAGCAGATAGCAAGTTTAAATTGTATGAAGCCCAAAGTCAATGTCTAATATCATTTAAGACTATGTCATCACAAATAAGTGACTGAGAGTAGGTTTGGGAGGGGAGAGAGGGTCAGAGCACTAAAAGTCTGAAATCTAGGTAAAATATGAACTTAGGGCTGATCTGATATATTTACTTTATTCTACTCTTTCCACATATGTCTTAGGTCTTTAAAAGACAGTAATTTTTACAATGTATTTTCATGCTCATTCTGCCTTTTCCTTCAGCCCTCCAGTCCCCTCAGTTTGCCGTATTACCTTTTGCTCTCCAATTTGGTACCTTGACATGTTGGCAATACATTTACTGATTAGTCCTTTCATATTTAAAAAAAATTCTGCCTGCAGTCAGTAGAGCTGACTAATAGCAAATTAAGCATTTAAAGTGATGTTGCTTAAATCTCCTTCCTCCTTTTGATCAAATAATCAAGAAGCTTTTCAAGAATGTGGTTTTGTAAATGGGAAAGGAGGAAGAAGATGAGAATGAGGAGAAGAGGAAGAGAAAGAGGAATCTCTGAAATAGTCACTAGCTAAGCTCCAGAAAGTAAAGAATCACTGAATCAACACAGCATCACATCCCGTCTGTTGAACTGGTTGGGGCTCCTGAATTGTTTTCCTCCTATCAGTGAGGAAGAGCTTTTAACCATTGGCCATGACCATGCAGGGACAGAGGCATTAACTACAGCACCTTCAGAATAGATCTCTACAAGCAATGCCATCACTGAATGGATCATATAGAGCATTTCAGAACACAAAGAGAAGGAACTTTACTCAACAGATCAGTTACTACTTCCCATAGTTTAACATCACATCTAAGACATAAATCCTTAAAGAAATGTCTGATTTCTGTCATCAAAAATTTTGAGAATTAACTGGTCAAATGGGATTTCAGTGCCAGGTGCTCCAGCTTTGGTCACATCTGGAGACATTCCATTGAGGACACCTCTCTTAAAAAGAGAACAAATCATTACAAAGCACGAAAGTCACAACAGACATGGTGCCCCCAACATGTCAGCCACAGTCACGTAATAGGTTACAGTGGTAAACTTGAATAGTCAAGAGTTCCTCAAGATCAACCACATGAACAGCTGCCACAAGACTACTGTCTCCATTCTCTAGCTTTCTGAGGGTTTCACTGTGAATCGTTATTATAAGAAAAATGAAAGGAAAGAACATTTTTAAAACTTTTTGTCTAATTTTCGCTTTAACATTTTATCCCACATTTTACTACTTTATGTTATTTACTAGTGAGCAAAATAATTTCTGATAATTAAGATTCTACAATAAAATAGAGAAGTAAAAATAAGTAAATGAGAATTATGGTGTAATGTTCCAAATGCTTGTAGAGAAGTAACTACAAGTATCCTTGAATTTCTCCCTTTTTGCTTTTATTTCTGAAGGTAAGGCTCACTCTTCACCATCCTTCCATAATCTTGCTGAATTGGATAAGTTACAATACATGCATATATGTATTCTTAAGATCATTAAAGTTAATACTATCAGAAATATTCAAATTATAATTTAAAAATCATTTGTAAAGCATGATGAGATTTTGATTAACATATACTTAAGAAAAGACAGGAAGTACATATAATAATTTGCTAAGAGTGTTTACCTTTAGCTGATGTAGTTACAGATAATTTTTACTTTTGTGTTTTTATTTTCAAAAGAATCTCCAAAGAATATTTGTTAACAAGTAAAGGATCTTAACATGTTACTTGAAAAGGTTACAAGGGTCAAGTTTCTCTATTCCCCAGTTAGAGGTAAAATATTCTTTCTCCTTTCCAGATCTGAGATTCTATACCAGCATTTCTGGCCAGTCATCAAAGTTGGGCCTGGAGGTGGTAGATGTTTTATTGTTATTCTCTCCGTATTTGATCACATTTCAATATAATCTTTCCTAAAGAAAAGTCACAATGATAACTCACCATCTTCCCAGCATTGACATATACACAAAAAAGCCACAAGCCCCAACAGTCATATGTACCTATGAAATAGTTCAAATAAAAAAGGGAGATCATACTTAGCTTAAAATATAGTGAGGAGGGAGTAGGTGTGGTGACTTGAGAGAGTAGCATGAAAACATACATTAGCATATGTAAAACAGATAGCCAGTGGAAATTTGCTGTGTGACACAGGGAGCTCAACCCAGTGCTCTGTGATAACCTAGAGGGCTGGGATGGGGTGGGAGATTCAGATGAGCTTCAAGAGGGAGGGGTATATGTATACCTGTGGCTAATGCATGCTGATGTATGACAGAAGCCAGCACAATATTGTAAAGCAATGATATTCCAATTAGAAAAAAAGAAAAAATACATAATGAGGAAAGAGTTTGTCCAGATTGCAAATGTCAGATAGATAGAAATCCTAAAATTGGTCAGACTATGATCAGTTAGGTAAAAGTGGATGTTAGTAAAAGAGGTAGTAATGATAATAGCACAGCAATAATAACAGTACCTACTTTTAACTGTTATGAGAAATAAAATAATAAATTATATAAAGTATTTAACACAGGCTGTGGAAAGTATACAAGTAGTTAAATAATAAATTTTTAAATAAATAGAGACAAAACATCAAGTTAAAGTTGTGTCTGATGGTTGAGGAAGTTATTTGCCTCATTTTAAAAGAGTTTTTATATCATCTCAATTTCAGACAATTTAAGACAGTAAGAAAATCTGTAGTTTGAAATATCACATTGCTCCTGGTGGCATTTTATCCAAATGCCAGGCTAAGTCCTTATAAGAAAATGCTAGCCATCAGCACTAACTTTTCAATTGCAAACAGACTTTATAAATTCTAATTTTGTATTCCCTAAATGTGGGATCAGAATATTTAAGGGAGTGATTTCAAGACCTAATAAAAATATGAACTGATCTTGCGTGGTATGTGCTACTGAGATTAAGAACAATGAGGTAAAAAACTGAATGAATCAGACACTTCTTATAACAGTCTTCCAAGACAGAGAAATTACATGGGCCATTAGGTGTCTCCATAAAAAGTCATAAAGGAAAAAAAAGAAACTTAGGTTAAGCTGTGGAAAATTCTGGGGAGAAAAACTCTTTAAACTTTAGCATGAAGAAGTAGATAACTGTTGCCTAGACAGAGGACCGACAGAGCTGAAAGAACTATAAAAGGATAAGTTATAGAACAGTGACTCAAGAACTTATGGAGCTAAATATAATTTTACCATATGATTAGTAATAGCCCTCCTAGAAATTTACCTACTTTCAAAATGTGTCCACACAAAAATTGGCAAAGCAATGTTTATAGCAGCTTTATTTTGCCAAGAACTGGCAAAAACCAAGTTGTACCACAATAGATTTACAGATAAATAAATTGTAGCAGACCTAAAGAATGGAATACTATTCAGTGACAAAAAGGAAGGAAATATCAATCCACGCAAAGATATCATAGATTCAGTTCAGTTCAGTTCAGTTGCTCAGTCGTGTCCGACTCTTTGAGACCCCATAAATTGCAGCACGCCAGGCCTCCCTGTCCATCACCAACTCCCAGAGTTCACTCAAACACATGTCCATCGACGCTGATGTCATCCAGCCATCTCATCCTCTGTCGTCCCCTTCTCCTCCTGCCCCCAAACCCTCCCAGCATCAGCGTCTTTTCCAATGAGTCAACTCTTCGCATGAGGTGGCCAAAGTACTGGAGTTTCAGCTTTAGCATCATTCCTTCCAAAGAACACCCAGGGCTGATCTCCTTTAGAATGGACTGGTTGGATCTCCTTGCAGTCCAAAGGACTCTCAAGAGTCTTCTCCAACACCACAATTCAAAAGCATCAGTTCTTCGGTGCTCAGCTTTCTTCACAGTTCAATTCTCACATCCATATATGACCAGTGGAAAAACCATAGCCTTGACTAGACGGACCTTTGTTGGCAAAGTAATGTCTCTGCTTTTGAATATGCTATCTAGGTTGGTCATGACTTTCCTTCCAAGGAGTAAGTGTCTTTTAATTTCATGGCTGCAGTCACCATCTGCAGTGATTTTGGAGCCCCCAAAATAAAGTCTGACACTGTTTCCACTGTTTCCCCATCTGTTTCCCATGAAGTGATGGGACCAGATGCCATGATCTTTGTTTTCTGAATGTTGAGCTTTAAGCCAACTTTTTCACTCTCCTCTTTCACTTTTAAGAGGCTTTTTAGTTCCTCTTCACTTTCTGCCATAAGGGTGGTGTCATCTGCATATCTGAGGTTATTGATATTTCTCCCGGCAATCTTGATTCCAGCTTGTGTTTCTTCCAGCCCAGTGAAAACCACTAGACCATTCAGGTATGACCTAAATCAAATCCCTTATGATTATACAGTGGAAGTGAGAAATAGATTTAAGGGCCTACGTCTGATAGATAGAGTGCCTGATGAACTATGGAAGGAGGTTCGTGACATTGTATAGGAGACAGGTATCAAGACTATTCCCATGGAAAAGAAATGCAAAAAAAGCAAAATGGCTGTCTGGGGATGCCTTACAAATAGCTGTGAAAAGAAGAGAAGAGAAAAACAAAGGAGAAAAGAAAAGATATAAGCATCTGAACACAGAGTTCCAAAAAATAGCAAGGAGAGATAAGAAAGCCTTCTTAAGCGATCAATGCAAAGAAATAGAGGAAAACAACAGAATGGGAAAGACTAGAGATCTCTTCAAGAAAATCAGAGATACCAAGGGAACATTTCATGTAAAGATGGGCTCAATAAAGGACAGAAATGGTATGGACCTAACAGAAGCAGAAGGAAGAGGTGGCAAGAATACACAGAAGAACTGTACAAAAAAGATCTTCATGACGAAGATAATCACGATGGTGTGATCACTGACCTAGAGCCAGACATCCTGGAATGTGAAGTCAAGTGGGCCTTAGAAAACATCACTACGAACAAAGCTAGTAGAGGTGATGGAATTCCAGTTGAACTATTTCAAATCCTGAAAGATGATGCTGTGAAAGTGCTGCACTCAACATGCCAGCAAATTTGGAAAATTCAGCAGTGGCCACAGGACTGGAAGAGGTCAGTTTTCATTCCAATCCCAAAGAAAGGCAATGCTAAAGAATGCTCAAACTACCACACAATTGCACTCATCTCACACGCTAGTGAAGTAATGCTCAAAATTCTCCAAGCCAGGCTTCAGCAATATGTGAACAGTGAACTTTCAGAGGTTCAAGCTGGTTTTAGAAAAGGCAGAGGAACCAGAATTCAAACCAGAGATCAAATTGCCAACATCCGCTGCATCACGGAAAAAGGAAGAAAGTTCCAGAAAAACATCATTGATTACTAAATGCAAATTCCTAAATAAAAGAAGTCAGTCTGAAAGGTTATATTGTATATGGTTATATTTATATGACTTCTGGAAAAAAGCAAAATTACACATTCAAGAAGCTCAAAAAATCCAAGTAGGTTAACTCCAAAGAAAATCACATTATAATTAAACAGTAAAACTATAGAAACTTGAAAGCAGCAAGAATTGAAGACTCTAATGTATAAAGGAGCCTCAGTAATACTGTCAACAAATTTCTCATCAGAAGTTTAGAGGCTAGGAGGAAGTGGGGCATAATATATTTAAAACACTGAAAGAAAAACTCTATCAACCTAGAATTCTAAATCTGACAAAACTGTCCTTTAAAAATGAGGGGGAAATTATAATACTTTAGATGAACAAAACCTGAGGTAATTCATTACCACCTGATTTATCCTACAAGAAATGTTCAAGGGAGCCTTTCAGATTGATAATGAATGGATGTTAAAAAGAAACTTGAAATCATTTGAATATATAAAAATTTCCAGTAAAGGTGGGAAAATATTTGTTATTGTTCAATATCTAAGTCGTGTCCAACTCTTTACAACCCCATGGACTATGGCACACCAGGCTTCCCTGTCCTTCACTATATTACAGATCAGATCAGTTGCTCAGTCGTGTCCAACTCTTTGCAACCCTATGAATCACAGCATGCCAGGCCTCCCTGTTCATCACCAACTCCCAGAGTTCACTGAGACTCACGTCCATCGAGTCAGTGATGCCATCCAGCCATCTCATCCTCTGTCATCCCCTTCTCCTCTTGTCCCCAACCCCTCCCAGCATCAGCGTCTTTTCCAATGAGTCAACTCTTCGCATGAGGTGGCCAAAGGACTGGAGTTTCAGCTTTAGCATCATTCCCTCCAAAGAAATCCCAGGGCTGATCTCCTTCAGAATGGACTGGTTGGATCTCCTTGCAGTCCAAGGGACTCTCAAGAGTCTTCTCCAACACCACAGTTCAAAAGCATCAATTCTTCGGCGCTCAGCCTTCTTCACAGTCCAACTCTCACATCCATACATGACCACAGGAAAAACCATAGCCTTGACTAGACGAACCTTTGTTGGCAAAGTAATGTCTCTGCTTTTGAATATGCTATCTAGGTTGGTCATAACTTTCCTTCCAAGGAGTAAACGTCTTTTAATTTCATGGCTGCAGTCACCATCTGCAGTGATTTTGGAGCCCAGAAAAATAAAGTCTGACACTGTTTCCACTGTTTCCCCATCTACTTCCCATGAAGTGGTGGGACCGGATGCCATGATCTTCGTTTTCTGAATGTTGAGCTTTAAGCCAACTTTTGCACTCTCCACTTTCACCTTCATCAAGAGGCTTTTGAGTTCCTCTTCACTTTCTGCCATAAGGGTGGTGTCATCTGCATATCTGAGGTTATTGATATTTCTCCCAGCAATCTTGATTCCAGCTTGTGTTTCTTCCAGTCCAGCGTTTCTCATGATGTACTCTGCATATAAGTTAAATAAACAGGGTGACAATATACAGCCTTGAAGTACTCCTTTTCCTATTTGGAAACAGTCTGTTGTTCCATGTCCAGTTCTAACTGTTGCTTCCTGACCTGCATACAAATTTCTCAAGAGGCAGATCAGGTGGTCTGCTATTCGCATCTCTTTCAGAATTTTCCACAGTTGATTGTGATCCACACAGTCAAAGGCTTTGGCACAGTCAATAAAGCAGAAATAGATGCTTTTCTGGAACTCTCTTGCTTTTTCCATGATCCAGCGGATGTTGGCAGTTTGATCTCTGGTTCCTCTGCCTTTTCTAAAACCAGCTTGAACATCAGGAAGTTCACGGTTCACATATTGCTGAAGCCTGGCTTTGAGAATTTTGAGCATTACTTTACTAGCGTGTGATATGAGTGCAATTGTGCGGTAGTTTGAGCATTCTTTGGCATTGCCTTTCTTTGGGATTGGAATGAAACTGACCTTTTCCAGTCCTGAGGCCACTGCTGAGTTTTCCAAATGTGCTGGCATATTGAGTGCAGCACTTTCACAGCATCATCTTTCAGGATTTGGAATAGCTCAACTGGAATTCCATCACCTCCACTAGCTTTGTTCGTAGTGATGCTTTCTAAGGCCCACTTGACTTCACATTCCAGGATGTCTGGCTCTAGGTGAGTGATCACCCCATCATGATTATCTTGGTCGTAAAGATCTTTTTTGTACAGTTCTTCTGTGTATTCTTGCCATCTCTTCTTAATATCTTCTGCTTCTGTTAGGTCCATACCATTTCTGTCCTTTATCGAGCCCATCTTTACATGAAATGTTCCCTTGGTATCTCTGATTTTCTTGAAGAGATCTCTAGTCTTTCCCATTCTGTTGTTTTCCTCTATTTCTTTGCATTGATCGCTGAAGAAGGCTTTCTTATCTCTTCTTGCTATTCTTTGGAACTCTGCTTTCAGATGTTTATATCTTTCCTTTTCTCCTTTGCTTTTTGCTTCTCTTCTTTTCACAGCTATTTGTAAGGCCTCCCCAGACAGCCATTTGGCTTTTTTTGCATTTCTTTTCCATGGGGATGGTCTTGATCCCTGTTCCTGTACAATGTCACAAACCTCAGTCCATAGTTCATCAGGCACTTTATCTATCAGATCTAGGCCCTTAAATCTATTTCTCACTTCCACTATATAATCATAAGGGATTTGATGTAGGTCATACCTGAATGCTGTAGTGGTTTTCCCTACTTTCTTCAATTTAAGTCTGAATTTGGCAATAAGGAGTTCAATGTCTGAGCCACAGTCAGCTCCTGGTCTTGTTTTTGTTGACTGTATAGAGCTTCTCCATCTTTGGCTGCAAAGAATATAATCAATCTGATTTCGGTGTTGACCATCTGGTGATGTCCATGTATAGAGTCTTCTCTTGTGTTGTTGGAAGAGGGTGTTTGTTATGACCAGTGCATTTTCTTGGCAAAACTCTATTAGCCTTTGCCCTGCTTCATTGCGTATTCCAAGGCCAAATTTTCCTGTTACTCCAGGTGTTTCTTGACTTCCTACGTTTGCATTCCAGTCCCCTATAATGAAAAGGACATCTTTTTGGGGTGTTAGTTCTAAAAGGTCTTGTAGGTCTTCATAGAACCGTTCAACTTCAGCTTCTTCAGCGTTACTGGTTGGGGCATAGACTTGGATTACTGTGATATTGAATGGTTTGTCTTGGAAACGAACAGAGATCATTCTGTTATTTTTGAGATTGCATCCAAGTACTGGATTTCGGACTCTTTTGTTGACCATGATGGCCACTCCATTTCTTCTAAGGGATTCCTGCCCTCAGTAGTAGATATAATGGTCATCTGAGTTAAATTCACCCATTCCAGTCCATTTCAGTTCACTGACTCCTAGAATGTCAACATTCACTTTTGCCATCTCTTGTTTGACCACTTCCAATTTGCCTTGATTCATGGACCTGACATTCCAGGTTCCTATGCAATATTGCTCTTTACAGCATCGGACCTTGCTTCTACCACCAGTCACATCCACAGCTGGGAATTCTTTTTGCTTTGGCTCCATCCCTTCATTCTTTCTGGAGTTATTTCTCCACTGATCTCCAGTAGCATATTGGGCATCTACTGACCTGGGGAGTTTCTCTTTCAGTATCCTATCATTTTGCCTTTTCATACTGTTCATGGGGTTCTCAAGGCAAGAATACTGAAGTGGTTTGCCATTCCCTTCTCCAGTGGACCACATTCTGTCAGATCTCTCCACCATGACCCATATCCCAGAGTGTGCTTAAATTCATGTCCATTGAGTTGGTGATGCTATCCAACCGTCTCAACCTCTGTCCACTCCTCTGCTCTTGCCTTCAGTCTTTCCCAGTATCAGGGTCTTTTCCAGTGAGTTGGTTCTCAGGTGTCCAAAGTATTAGACCTTCAGCATCAGTTTTTCCACTGAATATTCAAGGTTGACTTCCTTTAGGATTAACTGGTTTGATCTCCTTGCTGTCCAAGGGATTCTCAAGCGTGTTCTCCAGCACCACAGTTCGAAAGCATCAGTTCTTCAGTGCTCAGCCTTCTTTATTGTCCAACTCTCATAACTACTGGAAAAAACAAAGCTTTGACTATAGGAACCTTTGTCAGCAAAGATGTCTCTGATTTTTCATATGCTATCTAGGTTTGTCGTAGCTTTCCTTCTAAGGAACAAGCATCTTTTAATTTCATATTTGTAGTCACCGTCCACAGTGATTTTGGAAACCAAGAAAATAAATCTGACTACTTTCACCTTTTCCCCTTCTATTTGCCATGAAGTGATGGGATTGGATGCCATGATCTTAGTTTTTTGAATGTTGAATTTTAAGCCAGCTTTCTAACTTTCCTCTTTCATCCTCATTAACAGGTTCTTTAATTCCTCTTCACTCTCTGCCATTAGAGTGGTATCATCTGTATATCTGAGGTTGTTGATATTTCTCTTGGCAATCTTAATTCCAGATTGTGAGTTATCCAGCCTGGCATTTCACATAATGTGCTCTGCATATAAGTTAAATATTCGGTGTGACAATACACAGCCTTGATGAACTTCTTCCCCAATTTTGAACCAGGTTGTTATTCCACGTCTGATTCTAACTAATGCTTCTTTACCTGCATACAGGTTTCTTAGGAGACAGGTAAAGTGATTTGGTATTCCCATCTCTTTAAGAATTTTCCCATAGTTTGTTGTGATCCACAGTGTCAAAGGCTTTATCATACTCAATGAAGAAAAAGTACATGTTATTCTGGAATTCCCTTGCTTTCTCTATAATCCAATGAATGTTGGCATTTTTACCTCTGGTTTCTCAGCCTTTTCTAAACATAGATTGTACGTCTGGAAGTTCTTGGTTTGTGTACTGCTGAAGCCTAGCTTGAAGGATTTTGAGCATTACTTTGCTAGCATATGAAAAGGGTGCAATTTTACAGTAGTCAGAACATTCTTAGGCATTGTCCTTCTTTGGGATTGGAATGGAAACTGACATTTTCCAGTCCTGTGGCCTCTGCTGAGTTTTCCAAATTTACTGATATACTGAGTGCAGCACTTGAATAGCACTGTATTTTAGGATTTTAAATAGCTCAGCTGGAATTTCATCACCTCCACTGGCTTTATTTGTAGTAATGTTTCCTAAGACCTACTTGACTTCACACTCCAGTGTCTGTCTCTAGGCGAGTGACCATTGTGATTATCTGCATCAAGACATTTTTGGTACAGTTCTTCTGTCTATTCTTGCCATCTCTTCTTAATCTCGTATGCATTTGTTAGATCCTTACGATTTTTGTCCTTTATCATGCCCATCCTTGCATGAAATTTTCCCTTGATATCTCCTATTCTGTTGAAGACATCTCTGGTCTTTCCCATCTTATTGCTTCCCTCTCTTTCTTTGCATTGTTCATTTAAGAAGGCTTTTTTTTTTTTTTTAATCACTCCTTGATAGTCTCTGGAACTGTGCATTCAATCGGGTATATCTTTCCCTTTCTCCCTTGCCTTTTTTTTTCTCTGTAAAGCCTCCTCAAACAATCACTTTGCCTTCTTGCATTTCTTTTCCTTTGGGATGGTTTTGGTCACTGCCTCTTGTACAATGTTATGAATGTCTAGAACAGCCAGTATTTTGGTAATGTTATTTTGCAACTTCACTTTATAATTTCTACTATATTTAAAATACTAATTTCTTTAAAATAATTTCAAAACTATATTTGTGACAACAAAAATATAAATAATTTGTGATATCAGTAGCATAAAAATGGGATAGAGCTTTATAGTAGTAATCTTTTAAAATGTAATTGGGTTTAAGTTGGCATCAGTCCAAACTAGGTTGTTTTAACTTTAGGATGTAATCACCATTGTAACCATAAGGTAAATACATATGGAATATGCACCAATCCTCAAAATCTTCAAAAAATTGAAAAGTGGGGAACACTTCCTAGCTTGTTTTATGAGGCCAGCATTACTCTTTTTTTAAATATAAATTTATTTATTTTAAGTGGAGGCTAATTACTTTACGATATTGTATTGGTTTTGTCATACATTAAAAGCCAGACAAAGACACTACAAGAAATGAAAACCACGGGCTGAAAAAATGCAGAGAAAGCATTTGACAAAATTCAAAACCCATTCATAATAAAGATGCTCTACAAAGTAGATATGGAGAGAACATATCTCAATATAATGACAAAATCACCATTAACATCATACTCAGTGTGAAAAACTAAAGCTTTTCCTCTAAAATTAGGAACAAGGCAAGGATACCCACTCTCACCATTTCTAATTAGGGTATTTGAAGTGGTTAGCCATAGCAACTGGAAAGGCAGTAGCAAAACTGCCTACAGATGTCATGACAGTATAAAATAATATGAAAACAAATTTAAAAACCTAATATCTCCACCAAAAACTATTGAAAATAATAAATGGATTCAGTAGGGCTTCCCAGGCCGCACACCTGCCAATGCAGAAGATGCACATTCAATCCCTGAGTCAGCAAGATCCCTTGCAGAGTAAAATGGCAAGCCACTCCAGTATCTTATCTTGCTGGGATAATCCCATGGACAGAGGAGCCTGGGAGGCTATAATCCACAGGGTCACAAAGAGATGGACACAACTAAGCAACTAAGCACACATACACACAAAAGTTACAAGATTCAAGATTAATGTATAGAAATCTGCAGTTTTATATACACTGCTGCTGCTGCTAAGTCACTAATAATGGGCTATAAAAGATAAAACAAGCAAGCAATGCTGTTTAAAATCATATCAAAAAGAATAAAATGCCTCAGGATAAAACTAACCAAGGTGGTGAAAAGCATATATATATACTCTGAAAGCTATAATACATTGATGAAGGAAATTGAAATTGATACAAAGAAATGAAAAGATGTTCATGGATTAAAAGAATTCATTATCTTAAAATGTCCATACTACCCAAAGCGATCTTCAGATTTAATGATACCCCTATCAAAATACCATTGACATTTTTCACAGAACTAGAACAAATGACCCTAAACTTTGTACCATTTGTTGCTGTTCAGTCACTGAGTAATGTTTAACTTTTTGCAACCCCTTGGACTGCCTCATACCAGACTTCCCAGTCCTTCACTATATCCCAGAGTTTGCACAAATTCATGTCCACTGAGTTGGTGATACTACCTAACCATCTCATCCTCTCCTGCACTCTTCCTTTTGCCTTCAGTCTTTCCCAGCGTCAGGGTCTTTTCCAATGAGTTGGCTCTTCACCTCAGGTAGCCAAAGTATTGGAGTTTCAGTTTCAGCAAGTCCTTCCAATGAATATTCAGGGTTGATTTCCTTTAGGATTGACTGATTTGATCTGGTAGCCCAAGGGACTCTCAAGAGTCTTCTCCAGCATCATATTTCAAAATCATCAATTCTTTGGTGCTCAGTCTTCTTTATGGTCCAGCACTTACATTCATAAGTGACTACTGGCAAAACCATAGCTTTGACTATACGGACCTTTGTCTGCAAAGTGATGGCTTTGTTGCTGTATACACCGTCTACATTTGTCACAGCTTTCCTTCCAAGGAACAAGTGTCTTTTAGTTTCATGGTTGCCATCACCGTCTGAAGTTATTTTGGAGCCCAAGAAAATAAAATCTGTACCTGCTTCTACTTTGTCCCCTTCTATTTTCCCACTTCTATGAAGTGATGGGACTGGCTGCCACAATCTTCATTCTTTGAATGTTGAATTTTTGTATTGAACCATAAAAAACATCAAATAGCCAAAGAAATCTGGAGAAAAGAAGGAAAGAAAAAAAAAAAAAACAAAACCCCTAGGAGTATCATACTCCCTTATTGTAGACTATACTAAAAATCTACAGCTTGATACTGGGACAAAAACAGATACATAGATCAATGAACCAGAATAGAGGGCCCAGAAATAAGCCTATGCATGCATACTAAGTTGCTCAGTGGTATCCAGCTCTTTGCAACCCTATAGATAGTAACTCACCAAGCTCCTCTGTCCATGGGACTCTCAAGGCAAGAATACTGGAGTGGCGCCCTCCTCCAAGGGACCTTCCCAAAACAGGGATTGAACCTGAGTCCCTTAGGTTTCCTGCATTCTTAGCACTAGCACCACCTGGGAAGCCCCAATCGCATGTACATACAGTCTATTAATCTACAACAACAACAAATGAAAACTATACAACGGGTAAAAGACACTCCCTTCAACAAGTGGTGTTGGGGAAACTGGACTGCTGCTGCTGCTGCTGCTAAGTCGCTTCAGTCGTGTCCGACTCTGTGCGACCCCATAGATGGCAGCCCAACAGGCTTCCCCGTCCCTGGGATTCTCCAGGCAAGAACACCAGAGTGGGTTGCCATTTCCTTCTCCAGTGCTGAAAGTGAAAAGTGAAAGTGAAGTCACTCAGTCGTGTCCGACTCTTCGCGACCCCATGGACTGCAGCCTACCAGGCTCCTCCGTCCATGGGATTTTCCAGGCAAGAGTACTGGAGTGGGGTGCCATCGCCTTCTCTGGGACAAGTACATGCAAAAGAATGAAATTAGAACATCTCACACCATACACAAAAATTCACTCAAATGATTTAAAGACCTAAATGTAAGACCGGAAACCACAAAACTCCTATAAGAAAACATACAAAAAGTAGTGCACTCTTTGACATAGTCTGACAACATTTTGGGGCATCTGTCTGTTCAGGCAAGAGAAACAAAAGCAAAAAATAAACAAATGTGACCTAGTCAAACTTAAAAGATTCTGCATAGTGAAAGAAATCATCAACAAAAGGAAAAGAAAAACCTACTGAATGGGACAAGATATTTGCAAATGATATGGCTGATAAGGGGTTAATATCCAAAATATATTTCAAGAGCTCATATAATTTAATATAAAAAATACAATGAACCTGGACTGGCATCTCGTTTCATACATGATATTTTACATGTTTCAATGCCATTCTCCCAAATCTTCCCAGCTGGTGCACTGGGACGACCCAGAGGGATGGTATGGGGAGGGAGGAGGGAGGAGGGTTCAGGATGGGGAGCACATGTGTGCCTGTGGTGGATTCATTTTGATGTTTGGCAAAACTAATACAATTGTGTGGAGTTTAAAAATAAAATAAAATTAATTAAAAAAAATACAATGAGAAAAAGTTATTTTATAACCTAAGTAGAGGGGAAAGAAGACATCTAGAACATTAATAATTTCTTCACTAATGATTTTTATTCCAGAAGCTTACTCTGTTTTTATAGATTTTACTTAGGCTAGAATTTTTAAATAAAATTAGACTATATTGTAAAAAAAAAAAAAATGTATTCTAGATGCAATAAGACTTTATATTTATAATTATTAAAGAAATCAATGCAGTAGTTTAAAAATATCCCAATAAGAATCATAATGGGATGTAAGTAGTAGGATATGAATTTTAAGCAACGAAGATATATTCTTTTAATCCATTGTATTAGATCCAATTTAAACAGGATTCATAAAACTTTTATTGCAAGAGGCTAGAATTCTGGATCAATGGAAAAAAGATAAAAGATTTACATACACACAGACCACTACCATCTTCCCTACCATCACAACTAAAATACTTATCAACTATAGTTACCAAAAACAAGTTTTAAAAATGACCAAAAAATAGAGAAACAGACTAAATTTACATTTGACTATGAACTGTATCCTTTATTCTTCATTCATGCTGAAATGACTGTGTGTTGTTGGAGGCATGGAGTCCCACTTTTATCATAGGCAGAAGGCACACAATAGGGTTTGATCTTGCTCTTCTTTCTGAGGTTTTTGAAATCAAGGGAGGTCCTTGTTCAGAGAGAACATCCACTTCAGAAAAGCCAGTTGTTTGTCACATATTTATTTCAGGCAGAGCAGAGGCAAAGGTGAGTAAGGATACAAAAAAAAAAAAAGGGCACCATAGTTGGATTTAGAACCCATGGATTATAATGCCACATTTGCTTTTGTTTCATGGTCCTGAAAGTCTGACAGCTGCTAATGATCTCAGTACACCTTTCTTCTAGCAGGATGAGAGTTACTGCCCGGAAGGGCCCCTCTGCTGGTACTGCATCAGTAGACATGTGCAAGTAGACATGGTTCAGGACTCGAGGAGGAAACAGGAGGTGGTTCTCATGGCTGCTGTGTCTCAGGGAAAGGGTGTGGAGTCCAGATAGTCATCAAGAAGGTATTAAGAAATCAAAGCAGATCCTTGAAAACTAAAGGGATAATTATACAGTTCTTTACAGGAGCTTTGGCTTATATACTTATAGGAGTGTCCCTTTAAGTCATCTTATTATTTGGGACTGTTGCCTCTTCCTCTGCAACTGATGCAATCAGTTTTTCTTTAAGAGTTTCCATTGTGCATATATGAGAAGAAAAGTTCTACTGATTTGAGGGAGCTTGTCTTAAGAGAAGACAACATCAGCTTCATGTGATTCCTTGAGTGCAAGAGCCACCCCAACTTGTTTTTTAAAATCATATCTCTAGATACTTTTAAAAGAATCAGGGAAAGGGGAGAGTTCTCTGCCTGTCATTCATTTTTATTTCCCATACTTTTATTTTCTCCTGTGATTTTTAATACAATTCTCATAAAAGACTTGGCAGGGGGGCAGGGGAGCGGGAGGAAGGCAGAAAAACCCATATCATCATCTGAAACTTCCAGTGACTGAATGAATGATGTTAAACACAATTTGGGATTCCATATTAAATAAAACATTTTGGTGTACCTGGAGCACATACGATCCCTCCACCGTACCCCACCAATCAGACTCTGTAGATTCCCCAAAGCTGGCGGGGACCTGAGATGTAGACTATATTGCAGAGAACCCTAACGAAAAATAGAACAGCCCAAGCCTGGGCAATGGTAAATACTGTGCAGTCATCATGCTCGGTCGCTTCAGTCCTGTCTGACCCTCTGCGACCCCATGAACTGTAGCCCACCCAGGCTCCTCAGTCCATGGGATTTTCTAGGCAAGAATACTGGAGTGGATTGTCATGCTCTTCTCCAGGGGCTCTTCCCAACCCAGGGATTGAACCTGTGTCTCCTCCACCACAAGTGGATTCTTTACTGCTGAGCCAATGGGGAAGCCCTAAATACAGCATAACTGAGTTCAATTTACCTGGACCTCTAACAAGGACCTGACATGGACCCTGTTACTGGGAGCCTTCTGCACCACGATTCTGTTTCCTGGGGCATATGCTTGGTGAGAAGTTTGCTTAAACTGGAGCCCTGCCTTGCCTGGCATTTTCAGGACCTTGTCCCAGTTGGAGGGCAAATTCTCACTGACAACTAATGGAGTATCTGAATGATGGGGTTAGTACCCATGTCACAGCATCTCAGATTTTCTGCATCATAAGCCTGGCCACTCTTCTTAGCTCTCCTTCTCCATGTAATTGAACACCTGGCCCCACCCTAGACATTTCTCCAAGTCACACTTGTAGCATATTCCTCTCCAGTCTACTCCCCTTTAGTCTACACCCCTTTAAATTAAATGCTTATTTAATGATCACTAAAGAATTTATGTGACATGGAAAATATTCTTAATTTTTTTTTTTTTACAATTAGAGACATATGAATATTCCTCAAGAGTGATTTCGTTGTTGTTGTTCAGTTGATAAGTCTTGTCCAATTCTTTGTGACTCCATGGATTGTAGCTTGCCAGGCTTTCTGTCCATGGGGTTTTCCAGGCAAGAATACTAGAATGGGTTTCCATCTCCTTCTCCAGAGGATCTTCTTGACCCAGATATCAAACCCACATCTCCCATGTCTCCTGCATTAGCATGCAGATTCTTTACACTGAGCTACCAGGGAAGCCCCCAACAGTGATTACTGGGGCCGTATTTTCACATGTTATGTTACTGTAAATAGAACAAAGATATGCTCTGAGCTTGCCTTTGATGATTTAATAAAGCCTGAACCACTGTGGACATTTGAAATTCACCAATAATTCCAAGACTTTTTGCATTTCAGGTCTCCAAGTCACAGCCTCTGGACTGGCACCAGGAATAAGTTCTCCTCATAGTTCATCCATCGTGTTCCATTTGTGTGTTGTTGTTGTTGCTGTTGTTTGTCCTACAGAATTACTCCCAGATGATCTCCTTTCACGTCTTCAATATTTGAAGGGCAAACATACATTTTGACCCCTGTTCCATTTCTGAAAAACTGAATCTTCAAATATCCTCATAAGTCAGCCACTCAAAGGACAAATATATTTGTTATTTTAATTGATCTATGTGTTTAAATGACAGTGTGATTGTCAGGGAAGCCAGACATAAATTCAGGAAAATGTTCATGTCAGGTTATTAAAAATTTGGTTGTTATTATTAACTGTTATTTTATTTGAGAACATCTTAGCTATGAATTATTGCTAAATTATTGTTATTAATGATTGTGGCTTTTAACATTGTTCCTAGTGATCATATTCCTCAAAGAGACTTAGCACCATGAGTTTCTAGTTCCACTTTTTCATATACTCTTGCAGTGTGGTAGGAGATAAGACCCTTGGGGTGAGATCACATTGAGTTTTCCTTTGACATAGCCCAGATCCTAACTGCCTCCTGGGTCTGCTTGCCTGCTGACAGATACTGGATGCTCCTTTACGGATGCTGTTTCCAATCTCACCCCTGGAGGTTTGTGTCCCTCTAGAACTGCCTGCGTATGGTACTCCAGCTCCTCAGCTTGCTCCATCTCTACTTTCCTCCAGAAAGATTACTTAGGTCTATTCCTTTTAGTAACTTTACTGTTTATATTTAGTATAAGGACTATTTTTAATATTTATTTAATTATAATTATTTACAGAAACCTGAATGCATACCTTATTAGGAACAGAACCTGCCTTCCAACAATTACAGGCTAGTGGAGTGGCAGACAACAAGCTAGGCTGTCTTGTACAGTGTTCCTGGCGTGCCCTGTGAGACCAAGACAGTAGCCAGAAGCCCTTCTCCCAGCTTCCCTTCATTTCAGTTCAGTTCAGTCATTCAGTTGTGTCCAACTCTTTGCAACCCCATGGACTGCAGCATGCCAGGCCTCCCTGTCCATCACCAACTCCTGGAGTTTACTCAAACTCAGGTCCATTGAGTCAGTGATGCCATCCAACCATCTCATCTTCTGTCTTCCCCTTCACCTCCCACCTTCAGTCTTTCCCAGCATCAGGGTCTTTTCCAATGAGTCAGTTCTTCACATCAGGTAGCCAAAGTATTGGAGCTTCAGCTTCAGCATCAGTCCTTCCAGTGGATATTCAGGACTGATTTCCTTTAAGATGGACTGGTTGGATCTCCTTGCATTCCAAGGGACTCTCAAGACTGTTCTCCAACACCACAGGTCAGAAGCATCAATTCTTCAATGCTCAGCTTTATCATCCAACTCTCACACCATACATGACTAATGGAAAAACCATAGCTTTTACTAGATGGACCTTTGTTGGCAAAGTAATGTCTCTGCTTTTTAACATGACATCAAGGTTGGTCATAGCTTTTCTTCCAAGGAGCAAGTTTCTTTAATTTCATGGCTTCAGTCACCATCTGCAGTTATTTAGGAGCCCCCAAAAATAAAGTCTATCACTGTTTGCATTGTTTCCCTGTCTATTTGCCATGAAGTGATGGGACTGGATGCCATGATATTAGTTTTTTGAATGTTGTTTAAAACCAATTTTTTCACTCTTGTCTTTCACTTTCATCAAGAGGCTCTTTAGTTGTTCTTTGCTTTCTGCCGTAAGGGTGGTGTCATCTGCATATCTGAGGTTATTGATATTTCTCCTGGCAATCTTGATTCCAGCTTGTGCTTCATCCAGTTCAGCATTTCGCATGATGTATACTGTACATAAGTTAAAGAAGCAGGGTGAAATATACATCCTTGACATACTCCTTTCCTGATTTGGAACCAGTCTGTTGTTCTGTGTCCAGTTCTAGCTCTTGCTTCTTGACCTGCATACAGATTTCTCAGGAGACAGGTAAAGTGGTCTGGTATTCCCTTAGCCTCCAATAACTCCTACTGTCCCTTCCTCTTTCCTACCCTCCTCATATATCTTCAGCCTGAAATTTAATCAGGGAAGAACAAGGCCCTACCCACCCCTCTTCTGGTGCCCACTTGAAATGTGCTTTTCCCTGTCTTTCATTTCTACCCTCATGAGAAACGATCAAAGAACTGAATGAAAGTTTTTTAGAAAGGGAAGGGTCTCCTATGAAGGTAATGCTTCATTTTAATTTTATTTTGTTCATGTTATAGCCACCTATTTGTGAACAGGAATTCCTGTTGCAGCATTTTCCAATGTTTGCCATGGTGTAACTTGTTACAGAAGACAATCCCACATGACAAACCATGTTTTATACCTTAAGTATTATCAAGCTTCATCTGTATTGAAAAGTTCATAAGTTGAATTTCAGATTTATGTAATATATAGTACTGCCTCAAATTGGTATAAGTTTTTAAGGTCTGTTGATTTGAAGGGAATTTCAGTAAAATATGTATATAATAATATTGGCAATATGCAGAAATAAGAAAAGCAGCATGGAATTTATTGAAGTTTGGAAAATACCTTCCTAAAATATCTTCTGGTCCTCCCAGAATAACCTTATTTCTGCCTAGGCAGAGATTTACTTGCCACAAAAAATCCCTGGTAGTTTCCTTTTTCCTTAACCTACTCAGAACTCACCACTGTTGCTTTTCTTCTACATGCCCTTCATCGAGGCTGCTCATTTTTTACCTGAATGCTTAAGGACCCTTTGCTCATTTATGAAGGTACAGAAAGAGGGTCACTTCTATCTCTGAATCTCAGGACAACTTCTGCATACTCCATGCCCTATACATCCTAAACTCCAGGGATAAAACAAGGTTCAACATGCACAAACCTAAGAAAAGTGTAAGATAGTGTTTTAAGTTTGCACACAAACACATACTCGACTGACTGTATACTTAAAGGAGGAGTGAATACAGAAAAATACAAGAGGCTTAAGGTCTGTAGGACTGGTATACATGTTTTCTCTTTCCAAACCTAGGCTCTAAGTCTTTCAAAGCAAGGAATTTCATGTTTGGTATTATCTACTTGTTTAATATTGGTCTTATCTTTATACACTCCACCAATGATATACACAGACCCTCTTACACCACTTTCAAGTATAAGATTCAGAAGGACAGAACTGAGACCTCTTATAAGTATGTCCACATGATCCAAAATAGAGTCTAGCAAATAGTAGACCATGAAGAAAGGTTTAGTGAATTGATTCTATTATTCTTTTTTTTCTCTCTCCTCAATCTCAGAAGTGACCTTATTTGAATTTACTTTATCTAGTGAGATCATCAAAAATCTTTCCTATGATGTGGTTTTCCAAATGTAAAAGTATGGGCAGGACATTGCTCTCCGGATGATCTCAGGACAGGGCAGAAACACTGAACCATCTAAGCTCCCACTCAGGGAAGCAGGTATCTGACCTCATAGGAAACAGGGAGTTTTGTGTGAGGTGAGTATCGGTCATAACTACCAGGCGTAAAGCCTCCACCCTCAATAGCTTAAGAACAGGCATCTGCAAACTGAGTCATTGACACTGTCAATAATCTTGGGATTACTGGGACATGCTCTTGGATACGCCAAGGGACTTTCCCTAACAGAAAGTGATTCCTTGTATCCAAGAAACACACCCAAAACATAATTCCTTAAAATAATGCCTGACTTCTACCATCCAGAATTTGTGAATCATTTGCTTAAATCTGGGTCACAATGACAAGAACACGAGTCTCTAAGGGCACACCTGCCAAAAGGCGGCTGCTGTCCACGATGGTGAAGACACTGGTGTTTCTTCAGCGCTAGTGTCCCTAGACCTCTCAAAGAAAAATTCTATTGCAAGCTTGGTCCCTTGGATCTACAAACTTTTCCTCAGGCACTGAGCCAGCCACAAGTTGTTGTTGTTCAGTCACTGAGTCATGTTCAACTCTTTGCAACCCTGTGGACTGCAGGGTGCCAGGCTTCCCTGTCCTTCACTATCTCCAAGAGTTCCCTCAACCTTATGTCCATTTAGTTGATGATGCCATCCAACCAACTTAGCCTCTGTCATCCCCTTCTCCTCCTGCCCTTAATTTTTCCCAGCATCAGGGTCTTTTCCAATGAGTTGGTTCTTTGCATTAGTTGGCCAAAGTGTTGGAGCTTCAGCCTCAGCATCAGTCCTTCCAAATCAATATTCAGGGTTGATTTCCTTTAGGACTTACTGGTTTGATCTTCTTTCTGTCCAAGGGACTCTCAAGAGTCTTCTCCAGCACCAATTCTTTGGCCCTCAGACTTTTTATTGTCCACCTCACACCCATACATAACTTCTGGAAAAACCATAGCTTTGACTATGTGGAACTTTGACTGCAAAGTGATATTTCTGTTTTTTAATACACTGTCTAGGTTTGTCATACCTTTCCTTCCAAGGAGTAAGAATCTTTTAATTTCATGGCTACAATCACTGCAGCTGCCATTAAGTGAAGAGGGCATGACAGCTCCTCCAGCCACTCAGTCAGTGTTAACCTGTTAGGTCAGCTGGCCACCAACACCTCCTCCTTGACTAATATAGAGTCCCTGAAACCAGCTGACAGGGAGAAAAAGCCCAGATTTGATTCATGGATGACTAGCTCAGTGAGTAGGCAAAAGCCAAAAATGAACTACTACATCACTTCAGCCTCAGTTCAAGTTTGACCTAAAACACAAGAGTGATGTGAAACTCAACATTTGGAGTGGAAAAAATACAGAGCAAAGGAAATCTAGATGTCTCTTAATGTAAATAAATACAATGTGTTAATAATAATGATGTCCAAGTTTCAAAGTGTATGTATAATTAAATTGCATGACAACAATAACACATGAGCCTGGAAGTAAGCTAGCAAATTTAAAACATTCTAAGTTCCCTAGATTTTTCTGAGAAAGAGTGTAAGCACTCATATATATTAGATTATAAATCAAAGATGTATGTTATAATCTCTGGTGTGTGTGCTAAATTGCTTCAGTTGTTTCCACCTCTTTGCAATCCTTTTGACCATTGCCCACCAGGCTTCTCTGTCCATGGGATTCTCCAGGCAAGAATACTAGATTCCAGGGGAATCTTCCCAACCCAGGGATCAAATCCGATAATCTCTGGAGCACCCTCTAAAAGAAAATTTTTTTTAAAAAACCTGAAAAGTGTAGGGGGAGGGAGGTATAATCCAGAGCATTTACTCAATTTAAAAGGAGGCAAGGGACTTCCATGGTGGTCCAGTGGTTAAGATTTCACCTCCCAATGCAGGGTGTGTGGGTTCGATCCCTGGTCACGGAGTTAAGATCCCACATACTTCGTGGCTAAAAACAAAACATAAAAAAGAGAAGTAAAACAATAAAAGGAGGCAAGAGCGGGGACATAAAGGGATGTTAAAGCAATGGGAGAAGAGTTCCAGTTCCAGTGAGGATGAAAAAAGTTGGCGAGAGCTTCACGTTCACCTCAACAAAAGGCAAACATCACATAAACTACAGAGCCAAACTTTCTCAAAGTCACCAGGGCAGACATTTCAAAATAATCAAAGATCTTGAGACTCACAAGGCGGCAGAAGGTGAGCACTGACTACCTATGTCAGACACTGGAGAAACAGAGATTAAGTGCTGTAAATCAAACAAGGTGAACACAGACAAAGTGTGTAACAAATTGCCAAAACCTGAGTGTGAGCTAGCATGCCCGGGTATCACAGAAACAGGGGACTTTGCACCACTTGAAGATTCTGCTTGATTCCCCATTTGGTGCTCATGAGAAATTCTGCTGCTGCTGCTAAGTCGCTTCAGTCGTGTCCGACTCTGTGCGACCCCATAGATGGCAGCCCAACAGGTTTCCCCGTCCCTGGGATTCTCCAGGCAAGAACACCGGAGTGGGTTGCCATTTCCTTCTCCAAGAAGGAGAAGGCAAATACCTTCAGTGGTGCTGACATAGAGGAGGGAGCAACCATTATTGTAAGAAAGGCACAAAGCCCCACTAAGACGTTTCCTGCCTGTTTGGAGGGGGAGGTTTCAAACTCTGTTGCCCCCACAGCACAGATAAAGATACATCGTGACTGACTAGGGGAAAAGTAGAAGCAAAGAAACTTTTTATATTCCTAGGGGGGATAGAAGGGAACGTCTTGGTCCCAAATTCATGTACAAATATCATTAGAGGTTTTTATATTAGGAGACAGCAGAAACTTTCTCTCATATAAATCTTCCAACAATACAAAGAAGAGTTTGGTTGCTAGAGGAAGCAGACACAAGACCACTGAGAAAGCCCCATATTCAAGACACAAGCAGTGGGGTCCTGCCTAAGACTGAGGATGGACCAGGGTGATAGATAATGCCCTAGTCCCCTTACCAGGCTCATAAGCATCAAGTAATGAAAGGCTGAGGGCAGGAGGAGAAGAGGGCAGCAGCAGATGAGATGGTTGGATGGCATCACCAACTCAGTGGACATAAGTTTGAGCAAACTCTGGGAGATAGTGGAGGACAGAGGAGCCTGGTGTGCTGAGGTCCATGGGGTCTCAAAGAGTTGGACACGACTTAGGGACTGAACGACAACAAAGCAAGTCTACCAGTGGAGGGCAGGAAAGAGTGTAGAAAGAGACCAATTCTGTAGTATAAGTGTACCAGGAAAACTTGGAGCTGAGGGTGGAGTAGGAAAACTGAGAAAAATCCTCCATCACCCCAGCCTCCACCCTAAGCATGAGCTAATACTAGAAGAATTTGAAATCTGAGTTGCCCAGACATAACCATAGCAACGGAAGAATCCCAGATTCACCTCCACTCCTTAGCAGGTTTACCCAATTCCCATACTAACAGCCCTGACAGACAGGCCTGCCATTATCTAGACATAAAATTATTCACCTCCGGCATTTGAAAAAGGGCATTTCAAAAATAAGAAAAGGTCAATCAATCAGTAAGTATAGCAATTCTAAATTTTCATGACCCTAAATATGTAAATAATAACTGACAGAAATAAATGAAGAAATAGATAAATCCATAATCACAGTGAGAGAGTTTCACACACCTTTTGCAATAATTGATATGATAAATAGGCACAAATCAGTAAGTACAGAAAAGATTTGAAAAACATAATTAGTACACTTAACCTAATTGACAGGTCAAAAACATCACATACAATATCTGAAGAATGCACATTCTTCTAAAATGCATGTTTCATTTTTTAATGACCACAACTGACATAAACCAACTTTCAAAATTGTTAAAGTTTCAATCATTAAGAATATTACAAATCATGTAAAATAAAGCTAGAAATTAAAAAATAAAATGTAACAAGACAATCCTCAAGTGCTTGAAAGTGCAACATTACACTTCTAAATAACCCTTGAGTCAAAGAGGGAATAACAATGGAATTGCTTGTTTTAATTTTAGTTGAATCATAGTAAAATTAAAATTATCAAAATTTATTAAATATGGCTAAGAACTGATTAGAGGAAATGTATAGCAGTAAGTGCATACTTTAGACAGACATCAAAATCAATAACCTAAGCTTGGACAAACTAAGCAATAACCTAGCACTTTCTAAAGCTGGTAAAAGAACAGAAAGTTAAATCTCAAGGAAGAAGAACACAGAAAATTAACAAAGACACAAATCGGTTTTTTGAAAATGCCAGCGTAATTGATAGACTTCTATGTAAGCTAGTAAGTAAAAATGGAGAAAGCACACATTGCCAATAGTAGGAATGAAATTAAAACAGGTATTAGTAATATAAAGAAGATACTATACAGCTTGTGCTGAATCCGGCCTGCCACCTGTTTTTCAAATTTGTAAACAAAGTTCCAGTGAGATACAGCTGCCTCCACTCATTTATCTATTCTCTATGGCTGCTTTCTTCCTAACAGAATTAAATACTTGCAACAGAGATTACATTGCACTCAAAACATACAGTATTTACTAGCCAGTTCTTTGCAGAAAATTTAACTGTGTTATAAAGAATGTTATCTGATGAAACAAAATTTATGTTTGAAGGCAAGACAAGCAAAGTTAAGCATAACATACTTCCTGCCCCTACTGAGCCCTCCCTAATGTGCAGTATACATCTGTATTATATATTAACCAGATCTCCTCAAAGGTGGGAAAGCCTGCTTGACCATAAAGATCAATGTTGTTTTTCCTTATTCTAATGCCAGCATTGTAACTCCTGAGAAGATTAATTTTTCTTTCCTAATTCTGCATGTGGTCATCATGACCTATTGCACGTCTTCCTCTTGCAGATCTGGGCTATGTATATTAGTGAACTTTACATAAAATTTCAGTGTGTTATTTTGATGTACAATCTTTTTCTCAAAACAACTAATCTCAAAAATATACAAGCAACTCCTACAGTTCAACTCCAGAAAAATAAATGACCCAATCAAAAAATGGGCCAAAGAACTAAATAGACATTTCTCCAAAGAAGACATACAGATGGCTAACAAACACACGAAAAGATGCTCAACATCACTCATTATCAGAGAAATGCAAATCAAAACCACTATGAGGTACCATTTCACACCAGTCAGAATGGCTGTGATCCAAAAGTCTACAAGCAATAAATGCTGGAGAGGGAGAAAAGGGAACTCTCTTACACTGTTGGTGGGAATGCAAACTAATACAGCCACTATGGAGAACAGTGTGGAGATTCCTTAAAAAACTGGAAATAGAACTGCCTTATGATCCAGCAATCCCACTGCTGGGCATACACACTGAGGAAACCAGAAGGGAAAGAGACACGTGTACCCCAATGTTCATCGCAGCACTGTTTATAATAGCCAGGACATGGAAGCAACCTAGATGTCCATCAGCAGATGAATGGATAAGAAAACTATGGTACCTATACACAATGGAGTATTACTCAACCATTAAAAAGAATACATTTGAATCAGTTCTAATGAGGTGGATGAAACTGGAGCCTATTATACAGAGTGAAGTAAGCCAGAAAGAAAAACACCAATACAGTATACTAACGCATATATATGGAATTTAGAAAGATGGTAACAATAACCCTGTGTACGAGACAGCAAAAGAGACACTGATGTATAGAACAGGCTTATGGCCTCTGTTGGAGAGGGAGAAGGTGGGATGATTTGGGAGAATGGCATTGAAACATGTAAAATATCATGTATGAAACGAGTTGCCAGTCCAGGTTCGATGCACGATATTGGACGCTTGGGGCTGGTGCACTGGGACGACCCAGAGGGATGGTATGGGGAGGGAGGAGGGAGGAGGGTTCAGGATGGGGAACATATGTATACCTGTGGCAGATTCATTTCGGTATTTGGCAAAACTAATACAATATTGTAAAGTTTAAAAATAAAATAAAATTTAAAAAAAAAGTGCGTATGACTATGTCTTCAGTTTCTAACAAGCAGATGAGTCCTCGGAGTATTCTGAAAGACTGTCTCCCCGGTTACAATTCTCAGGTTGGCTAGAATAAAATTATCTCTCTCTCTCTCTCTCTCTCTCTCTCTCTCTCTCTCTCTCTCTATATATATATATATATATATATATATATATATATATAGGGGGCTTCCCAGGTGTTGCTAGCAGGAGACATAATAGATGCAAGTTGGATCCCTAGATCAGAAAGATCCCCTGGAGGAGGGCGTGGCAGTATTCTCAGCACACACACACACACACATGCCTGTGTGTATATATATTGCTGCTGCTGCTAAGTCGCTTCAGTCGTGTCCGACTCTGTGCGACCCCATAGACGGCAGCCCACCAGGCTCCCCCGTCCCTGGGATTCTCCAGGCAAGAACACTGGAGTGGGTTGCCATTTCCTTCTCCAATGCATGGAAGTGAAAAGTGAAAGTGAAGTCGCTCAGTCATCTCCGACTCTTAGTGACCCCATGGACTGCAGCTCACCAGGCTCCTCCGTCCATGGGATTTTCCAGGCAAGAGTACTGGAGTGGGGTGCCATCGCCTTCTCGGGTATATATATTACACACACACATATATATGATACATGCAATTTATTTTCTGTTTTTTATCTTACCAGATTTCCATCATTTTTATTGCTTTTTCAAAAATCTACTTTTTGTCTTGATTTTTCTCAAAACTGTATCTTTCTTTTCCATATTATCAATTCCTGGTCCTATTTTAATTATCTCATTTCTCCCTCTTTTATGTTGTACTTTTCCCAAAAAAAAATGCTTTGATAGATATTGTCGTTGAGTTGCTGAGTCATGTCCAACTTTTTGCAACCCCATGGACTGTAGCACACCAGACTCCTCTGTTCTCCACTGTCTCTGGAAAGTGAAAAGTGAAAGTGAAAGTCGCTCAGTCTTGGACAACGCTTTGTGACCCCGGGGACTATATGTCCATGTAATTCTCCAGGCCAGAATACTGGAGTGGGTACCCTTTCCCTTCTCCAGGGGATCTTCCCAACCCAGGGATAGAACCCAGGTCTCCCACATGGCAGGTGGATTCTTTACCAGCTGAGCCACAAGGGAAGCCCCTATCTCTGGGACTTTGCTCAAATTCATGTCCATTGAATCAGTGATACTATCTAGCCATTTCATCTTCCGCTGCTACCCTTCTCCTTTTGCCTTCAATCTTTCCCAGCACCAAGGTCTCTTCCAATGTAACTGACTCTACACGTTAGTTGCCAAAAGTTTTGGAGCTTCAGTTTCAGCAACAGTCTTTTCAGTGAATCAACTCAGATCAGTTGCTCAGTCGTGTCCGACTCTTTGCGACCCCATGAATCGCAGCATGCCAGGCCTCCCTGTCCATCACCAACTCCCGGCGTTCACCCAGACTCACGTCCATCGAGTCAGTGATGCCATCCAGCCATCTCATCCTCTGTCGTCCCCTTCTCCTCCTGCCCCCAACCCCTCCCAGCATCAGACTCTTTTCCAATGAGTCAACTCTTCGCATGAGGTGGCCAAAGGACTGGAGTTTCAGCTTTAGCATCATTCCTTCCAAAGAAATCCCAGGGCTGATCTCCTTCAGAATGGACTGGTTGGATCTCCTTGCAGTCCAAGGGACTCTCAAGAGTCTTCTCCAACACCACAGTTCAAAAGCATCAATTCTTCGGCACTCAGCCCTCTTCACAGTCCAACTCTCACATCCATACATGACCACAGGAAAAACCGTAGCCTTGACTAGACGGATCTTTGTTGACAAAGTAATGTCTCCGCTTTTGAATATGCTGTCTAGGTTGGTCATAACTTTCCTCCCAAGGAGTAACCGTCTTTTAATTTCATGGCTGCAGTCACCATCTGCAGTGATTTTGGAGCCCAGAAAAATAAAGTCTGACACTGTTTCCACTGTTTCCCCATCTATTTCCCATGAAGTGGTGGGACAGGATGCCATGATCTTCGTTTTCTGAATATTCAGGTTTAATTTCCTTTAGGATTGACTGGTTTGACCTTGTGATCAAAGGGACTCTCTTGAGTCTTCTCCAGCACCAGAACTCAGAAGCTTCAATTCTTTGGTGCTTAACTGTTACATATGTGCATAACTACTAGAAAAACCATAGCTTCATATAGAACTTTGTCAGCAAAGTGACGGCTCTGCTCTGTAATATGCTATCCAGGTTTGTCATAGCTTTCCTTTCAAGGAGCAAGCATATTTTAATTTCATGGCTGCAGTCACCATTTGCAGTGATTTTTGAGCCCAAGGAAGCAAAATCTGCCATGGCTTCCACTATTTCCCCTTCTATTTGCTATGAAGTAATGGAACCCAGTGCCATGGTCTTAGTTTTTTTTTGATATTGAGTTTCAATCCAGCTTTTTCACTCTTTCACCCTCATCAAGAGGCACTTTAGTCCTCTTCACTTTCTGCAATTAGAGGGGTATTATCTGCATATCTGAGGTTTTTATCTTTCTCCCAGCAGTCTAGATTCTAGCTTGTGATTCATCCAGCCCAACATTTTGCATGATGTACTCTGAACATTTATAACTTTTTCTAATTTTTTATTTTATAAGAAATATATTAAATAAATATAATAAAAAGCATCTATTTCTACAAATTTGCCTAGAAACACAGCTTTCTCTGTATTTCTCTAATTGATAATGCTATGTTTTAAGTATTACTTGATTCTAAGGTGCTTTTCCATATAAAAAAATTATTTAAACTTTTAAGTAAATGACTTTGTGTTTAACGCTTGAATTTTACTTCTAAACTAACTGTGTTTTGATTAGTGAATATGCTTTGTATAATTTTATTCCTTGAAATTTATTGACACTTGCTTTGTGGCCTAGTAGGTCTATAGGTTTTCTGAGTATTTCATATTTGTTGAATAAAATTGTTTACACTCTAATTTGGGGCATTTTAAATTATTTTAAAAACACCTTTATGAAATTCCAACTAAAAAAATATAGAGCATATTTAATATTTAGTTTTAAACCGGCTCCTTCATGCTCTTCCTTCACTTTCATCAAGAGGCTCTTTAGTTCTTCTTCGCTTTCTGCCATTAGAGTGGTATCATCTGCATATCTGAGGTTGTTGATATTTCTTGCACCTATCTTGGTTCCAGCTTGTAACTCATCCACCCCAGCATTTCTCATGATGTGTTCCGCATACAGGCTAAAAAACAGGGTGTCATACTCCTTTCTCAATCCTGAACCAATCAGTTGTTCCATACAGGGTTCTAACTGTTGCTTCTTGACGCATATACAGGTTTCTCAGGAGTTAGATAAGACAGTCTAGTATTTCCATTTCTTTAAGAGCTTTCCACAGTTATATTCTACACAGTCAAAGGCTTTAGGATAGTTGAGTCGGAGGTAAATGTTTTTCTGGAATTCCCTTGCTTTTTTTATGATCCAGGGAATGTTGACAATTTGATCTCTGGTTCCTCTGTCTTTTCTAAACCCACCTTGGGTGTCTAAAATTTCTTGATTCATGTAATACTGAAGCCTAGCATGCAAAGTTTTAAACATTACCTTTCTAGCTTGGGAAATGAGTGTAATTGTCTGATGTTTTTGAACATTCTTTAGTACTACCCTTCTTGGGAATTGGGATAAAGATTGACCTTTTCCAGTCCTGTGGCCACTGCAGGGTCTTCCAGATTTCCTGAAATATTGAGTACAACACTTTGATAGCATCATCTTTTAGGGTTTTGAATAACTCTACTGAAATTCCATGACACCCACTAGCTTTATTGATAGCAGTGCTTCCTAAGGCCCACTTGACTTCACACTCCAGAATATCTGGCTCTGGGTGACTGACCACACCATTGTAGTTATCCTGTTCATTAAGATCATTTTTGTATAGTTCTTCTGTGTAATCTTCCTATCTCTTCTGTGTCTACTAGGTCTCTACCATTTTTGTCTTTTATTGTGCCCATATTTGGGTGAAATATTCCCTTGTATTTCCAATTTTCTTGAAGAAGGGGAAAGAGAGAGTCTTTCCCTTTCTGCTGTTTGCCTCTCTTTTTATGCACTGTTCATTGAAGAGGGTCTTCTTGTCTCTCCTTGCTAGTCTTTGGAACTCTGCATTTAGTTGGAATACCTTTCCCTTTTTCCTTTTGTTTTTAGCTTCTCTTCTTTATTCAGCTATTTGTAAAGCCTCCTCAGATAACTACTTTGTCTTCTTGCTTTTTTTTTTCCCCCACCTCTGGGATGATTTTGTTCTCTGCCTCCTGTACAATACTATGGGCTTCCATCAACAGTTCTTTAGGCACACTGTTTACTACATCTAATTCCTTGAATCTACTTATCACCTCCATTGAATATTCATAGGGGATTTGATTTGAGTCATACCTGACTGGCCTAGTAGTTTTCCCTGCTTTCTTTAGTTTAAGCCTAACTTTTGCTATGAGAAGCTGAAAAATTGGCTCTAAAACATATATAGCCAACTGATTTTCAATAAAAGGGTCAAAGTAATTCAACGGACAAAAAAAATAATAATCTTGTCAACAAATGGTGGATGCTGATACAGAAATAAACAAAGTTTGGCCTGCACTTCACGTCATATGAAAATTAACTCAGATATATCACACAGTAAAACATAAAATCTAAGACTGTACAATTTCTGGGAGAAAACATAGGACAAAATTAGTTACCATGGGTTAGGAAAATAGTTATTAAAAATCAGTATCCAAAATACATAAATAACTCATAAAATCAAACATTAAAAAACAGCTCAATAGAAAAATGGGCAACAGTCCCTTCATAAAAAAGGATGCCTCTGAACAGCCAATAAAAGTATTTTAGAGCTTCTGAAAGTTATTAATATTTAGTAAAGACTTTATTCAAAATGCAAGGAAAGATCACTACAACTAGTGTTCACTTCGGTCGCTCAGTCGTGTCCAACTCTTTGCGACCCCATGAATTGCAGCACACCGGGCCTCCCTGTCCATCACCATCTCCTGGAGTTCACTCAAACTCACGTCCATTGAGTCGGTGATGCCATCCAGCCATCTCATCCTCTGTCGTCCCCTTCTCCTCCTGTCCTCAATCCCTCCCAGCATCAGAGTCTTTTCCAATGAGTCAACTCTTCGCATGAGGTGGCCAAAGTACTGGAGTTTCAGCTTTAGCATGATTCCTTCCAAAGAACACCCAGGGCTGATCTTTAGAATGGACTGGTTGGATCTCCTTGCAGTCCAAGGGACTCTCAAGGAAATAAAAAAAAAGTCTTCTCCAACACCACAGTTCAAAGGCATCAATTCTTCGGTGCTCAGCTTTCTTCACAGTCCAACTCTCACATCCATACATGACCACAGGAAAAACCATAGCCTTGACTAGACAGACCTTTGTTGGCAAAATAATGTCTCTGCTTTTCAATATGTTATCTAGGTTGGTCATAACTCTTCTTCCAAGGAGTAAGCGTCTCTTAATTTCATGGCTGCAGTCACCATCTGCAGACAGATGGGCAAAACTTTCAAAAGTATGGAAATGATCAACTAATTTAAAGAGATAGAATAAGCAGGAAATACATTACACTCCTGTCAGAGGGTTTGAATTAGTGCAACAATGTTGGAAAGCAGTTGAGCATTAATTATCTATCGAAGCAGAAGATGCATGTACTTTGGGGAATATACCCTAGAGAAATGTGTGAGCATGTACAGCGGGCATGAAGAGGACATCCTAGTGTTCCTAACAGCTCCAAACAGGAAACAACTTAAAGGTCAAGATGAGTAGAACAAAGAGAGAAATGAAGTGTGATATAGCCATACAACAATATACTAAAGCAAACTAGTGAGCGAACCCAACTATATACCGTCAGTTGAAAGAAGAGAGAAAAAAAGATGGAATGCAGTATAATCCCATTTATACAAAGTGAAAAAGCTAGTAACTTAACTATAATTTTTAGAGCTATTTCTATACTGGTGGACAAAAACACACACACACAAAAAAAACAGAAAGTGATTATTAGGAGTGAGGATTGTGGTTATTTCTAGTGGAGAACATATGGAATATAATCTAATAAGGAAACCTGCGTCTTTTGAAGGACTGATAAGGTTATTTTTCTTGACGTTGAGTTTCTTGACTATAAGAGAGTCATCAATTTATAATTATCCAGTTTATACAGCAAAAGTTTATGAACTTTCTGAGTGTGTCAATCCTGTTCTCCTAAAATCAAAGGGCTTATATTTTTGTTTTACTTCGAGACAAAAATGGAGAGAGAATCTGTCAACAGTAATAGTAGTCCAGAGCCTTTTCCAAGAGTGCAAAGTCAACCCTCTTAAAAAGAGAATCAATTCTTTTTAGTGTTGGAGGCACAACAAGAGTAAAATTCTCTACACATTTTTGTTGTTACCTATAAGGTGATAGAAATTAATGGAGTCAATTTCACTGTAGGATGGGAAAACTACTAATAATAGATTTACTTCTCATATAGTCATGCCCACAAAATAAATTTTCATTTGGCAAAGGAGTTTTAAATTTATTCTTCAATAGTTTTGATCTTTTGGAAAATGTCTTTAAGACATTGTCTTTTAGTTAAAAGAAATTATATGGGGTAGTTGAGAATTATATAGATAAAAAAGGCTTCCCAGGTGGCACTAGTGGTAAAGAACCCATCTGCTAATGCTAGAGCCGTAAGACATGCAGGTTCAATCCCTAGGTCAGGATGATCCCCTGGAGCAGGGCACGGCAGCCCACTCCAGTTGTATTCTTGCCTGGAGAATCCCGTGGACAGAAAAGCCTGGTGGGCTACAGTCCATACGGTTGCAAAGAGTCAGATATGACTGAAGTGACTTAGCATCCGACTCTTTTCAACTCTATGGACTGTAGCCCACCAGGCTCCTCTGTCCATGGAATTCTCCAGGCAAGAATACTGGAGTGGATTACCATGCCCTCCTCCAAGGGATTTCCCCAACCCCAGGGATCAAACCCACATCTCTTATGTCTCCTGCGTTGTCAGGGGGGTTCTTTACCTCTAGCACCACCTGGGAAGCCCTTTAAATTTATTCTTTAATACTCTGACTTTTTTGAAAATGTCTTTAAGACCATATATACTTTCAGTTAAAAGAAATTGTATGGGATAGTTGAGAAGTGTATAGATAAAAAGGGTTTCCCAGGTGGCACTAGTGGTAAAGAACCCATCTGCTAGTGCTGGAGACACAAGAGATGCAGGTTGATCCCCTGGAGCAGGGCACAGCAATCCACTACTGATTGTATTCTTGCCTGGAATATCCCATGGACAGAAAAGCCTGGTGGGCTACAGTCCATAGGGTTGCAAAGTGTCAGATATGACTGAAGCGACTTAACATGCACACATATAAATATAAAATCTGATTCCTTTGGCCATCAGTATAATATGGCTGTCAAACTGTAACCAAATTTTCAAAACTTTTATTACATCTTTGAGATCCAATGTGTCTGATCCCATTAGGGACAGCGTTTCCTTGATCGCTGTTCTGTCTATGGTTCCTTTCCTCTGCCTCAGCATCTCCTCTCAAGGTACAATGTACCCCAGATACACTCACAGCTCACTGTTCTCTTCACTCAATGTTTTGTACGTAAAACCATTTTGGAAGAGCTTTCCTAAACAACTATCTCTAACATATACCCATGCATCACTATTATTTTCTTATGTGTATGTGTGTGCTTGTAAAATCCACTCAAGAATTTAGACAAAGACTTTGGTCACCATCACCATGTCCCTAGTACATGAGAGATTGCCTGACATGTGTTAATAATTAGGAAACATTTACAAATAAATTAATTTCTATGAGTACACTAACTTGAATATATTCTTTCCTAGTTTTTTACAGATAAGGAAACTGAGGCTGAAGGAATTCAATTCTTTTCAAGGTCTTACAAGGTGGGAAGAGATAGAAATGGGCTTGAAACCAATAAAAGAATTCTTTGATGTAGCCAGTCCAAAAGACATATTTCAGGCAAAGCTGAACTCACAAATGAAAAAGTCTAACTCTGATAATCCAATGGGAATGGAAAGGAACACTCAGAATACTTGTAGTCGACATAAGAGATTAAAAACATTATACACACACAAAAAAAGAGAGAACTATGGGTTCAAGTATGAATGTGCTTTACTGGAGAAGCAAAAGAATAGACACACTAATTGCTCATGGGGTAGAGATCACAATGCAGATTACAGACGGGCACATGGCACAGAGAGATCAAGCGATGATCCTGCTGCTTTTCTTCCAACAATGTGGTGTCAGCTTCAGGAAGCAAGCCTTTTCTCTGTCAGCTGTCAGTTGAGGAGGGAGATTAAGGAAGATGCAGTCCATCACCACGGCTGAAGAGAGGACAATGGAAGAGCCTGGATCTTGTTTCTTGGTTCAGGTGAAATCTGGTGCTATTACTTCCACTTGGGTGGACACTTCTGCTCGCAAGGTGGGCATGGTGGCCCAGGAGGGCATTTCTTCTGGCCCAGTGGAGGTGGGCATGGATGAGGTGGGCAAGGCTTATGGCACTTGGGTGGGCACACTTTTGGAGGTGGATGGCAGGGCTCCTTGCACTGATGGTGATGCTGATGTGGATGCGGATGTGGATGGGGATGGGGATGCGGGTGGTGAGACATCCTTCCTGGGTTTCACAGAATCTGAAATACAAACAGGCAACATTGTTCATAACAGAGAGTCCTACTAGTAAGTAGAACAATTAGCTGAGCCAACAACCCTCCCATTTCCAAGAACCCTTTATGGTCCCTAATATAGTCCTTGTGGTTTTTTGTAGCTTCTTTACCCTTCATTTTTAGCACCTCTTGCCCTCAGACCTTCAGTCTTTTCTGGTTAATCTCTCATCCTACCACTTTCTAAAGACAAAATTTCCTACACAGGTCTACTCTCAGTACAGATATAGTCTGAAGAAGAAGAATTTGGATATTAAAATTGTAGCCAATCTCAGAATAAGTCTCTACTTATACCTCCCATGAGGTCTTGTTTGCTAGTCTAACTGACTTGCTGTTGGTTTCTGAGGAGAAATGCAAAGGCCCAAATCTAGCATTCAGTGGGATTGAATGCTGAGAATGATGCATTTGGAACTAATGTAGGATATGCTACAGCACAGCATCTCGTCTCACTTACTCTCCCGCAGGGGAAGACTGTGCCTCTGATTCCAAGTCTCTCATCACATTCAAGATGGCATTCAAGACCAATTAACAAAATATACTCCTAAAACACATTATCTTCTTTTTCCCATAGAGAATACTAAATGGCTAAAGTAAAGTCACTTCTACCCTCAGATGAAACTCTGCCAGCCAAGTGCCAAAAAGACCTCTAAGAGTTGTACTCACCAGAGGCTCCAAAGAAGACCTAACTGAGTATCACGAAGCTAGCAGCACTGTGATGGAAACTCCTTTTATCAGGATCAGAGAGCTCCACCCAGGGGAACAGCCTAGCACGCTCATGATGCACTTGTTTCCCACCCCAAATACCACATGCTTCCAATCTCAAAAGTAACTTGCCACACTCATGCTGATATCACATAGCTCCCTTGTCCATGGGCTTCCTTATCTTCACTGAGGAAGTATAGGGTGATTCATTCAATACTTTGTCACATACTCCCTTGGCCAATGTTGTGCACCAGCCAGGAAATATGAGGAATTCTTTGACAATGGTGCTCCTCTTCCATTGTCAGACTTGGTACTTCCCCCACTCCCCAGCTCTCCAAGCATCTGGCATGTAAAATTCATCACTCCACTCCATTTCACCTGCCAGCACTCGCCTTTGTTTCCTTTGATGGTAGAAACCAGGGTTTACTAAAAGGACATACCTTAACCCACGCACACATTTTTTCTAATTTCCCCTTGTACCATATCCTACTGGTCTCTGGGCTTTACTTGACAATTAAGTGACTTAAACCTGACCACAAAGTCTATCTTGATTATCCAGGGCAAACACTCTCATGCTAGGTCTTTTTCACATGGCTCCATACGTGAGTTGAAGAGGACAACGTGATCCCTCAGTTTTCTAGGCCATAAATCATAAATAAGGCTCTGGCCCCTTCGTGACGCTCTACTTTTGCAGATTTATACACTGATCTGATCTCTGCAGTCCCATGATATGTGTCACTTGTGGTCTGCTAGGAACCCAAATTCCTCTTCTCTCATTATCTTCAAAATGAACTCAGTGTCTGAGCTATATCCTTTTTAGAAGTTTTTCCACTATTGATTCCTAAATATCTTGTGCTTCTTTCCCCTACAACAGTAATTCAATTGACTCTATCAGGCCCTTTATTTTAAATAACATTTAGTGTGTTTTCAGACATTCTTTGTACACTCAGAGAATGAACCTCAATGAATCACTGATTCAGCCATTCAATCCATGAGTATTTTTTCTTAAATAAATAAAATATAGGTGACATAGAACCCGCTGATAATTTATTAGTATAATTTGTAGAACTACAGTAGCATTTCAGCTAATATTATTCACTGTGCCTTCCAGGGGAAAGCTTGAGTGCCTTGGCTATGCAGACATCCATACACACCAGTACTCTGTGGCATTAAATACTTCCCAACCGCCTTGAAGATCAGTATATTAATCAGCTGTTAATTAAGGATAAAACTACACCTGCCTCAAAATGTTCCTATAAATGCAACAAAATGCCTAATAAAAGGCACATTGCATAGTCAGTCTTAAGTAAGTATGAGCTACCATATATCTAATAAGGGGTTAATTTCCAAACTACATAAGAAACTTCTACAACATAATAACAAAGAAAATTTAACAACAACTTTAATTTAAAATAGGCAATGGACTTGAATTCTCTCTTTTTTTAAAATTTTATTTTATTTTTAAACTTTACATAATTGTATTAGTTTTGCCAAATATCAAAATGAATCCGCCACAGGTATACATGTGTTCCCCATCCTGAACCCTCCTCCCTCCTCCCTCCCCATACCATCCCTCTGGGTCATCCCAGTGCACTAGCCCCAAGCATCCAGTATCATGCATCGAACCTGGACTGGCGACTCGTTTCTTACATGATGTTATACATGTTTCAATGCCATTCTCCCAAATCTTCCCACCCTCTCCATCTCCCACAGAGTCCATAAGACTTCTATACATCAGTGTCTCTTTTGCTGTCTCGTACATCGGGTTATTGTTACCATCTTTCTAAATTCCATATATATGCGTTAGTATACTGTATTGGTGTTTTTCCTTCTGGCTTACTTCACTCTGTATAATAGGCTCCAGTTTCATCCACCTCATTAGAACTGATTCAAATGTATTTTTTTAAATGGCTGAGTAATACTCCATTGTGTATATGTACCACAGCTTTCTTATCCATTCATCTGCTGATGGACATCTAGGTTGCTTCCATGTCCTGGCTATTATAAACAGTGCTGCGATGAATTCTCTTTAAAGATGACCTATAAATAACCATAGATACATGAAAAGGAGCTTAATATCATTACTGATCAACAGGGAAATGCAAATCAAAAGCACAATGACATGTCACTTCACACCTGTTAGAGTGACTATAATCAAACACACACACAAATAACAAATATTGATGTGGTTGTGGAGAAAATATAATCCTTGAACCTGTTGGTGGGATGGCAAAATGGTGCAACCACTGTGAAAAATATGAAGGTTAATCAAAAATTTAAAAAGAGAAAAAAGTGTTGCTATATGGTTCACCCATTTCAAATCTGTGTATTTATATAGGATAATTTAAATAAGGGTCTCAAAGACATATTAGCACTTCGAAGTTCACTGCAGCAGTACTCACTGTAGCCAAAATGTGGTTACAACTCAAACGTCCATCAATAGATGAATGGATAAATATCCTCTACCGTATACATTCAATGTGTCGGGAGCCGCGTTAGGCATTACTGACAAAATGAAGGCATGGCCCCAACCCCCTCTCCTCATCTCACAGGCACAGTCCCAGGATGAAGGAGTTAGGCCTTGTGATTCTGACTTGTTCTTCCCTTTCTTCAGTTGAGTTGGCTGGATAGAATGTTAAGGTGCTTGAGAGAAGCCTGAGAAAGCACAAAGTCTTCTACAGTTGTGCCCAGAAAATAATCTATAAGGTAATCATTGACATTTGTTCAAGGATCTTTACAAAGAATGTCGCAGGATGAGCTTGCAGGCTGCAGCTTGAGGCCATGGGAAGGATTGTTGTCTGAGACCTGTTTGTGAGGGAAATATTTATGGCAAAAGAAGTTTGTTGAGTTTAGGGTTTAGGGATAATTAAGAATAGCTAGAAGCCTTTTTAGGAGATAGTGATCTTAAGATGCTGGGGGAAAACAGGATTTAGAAAGATAAGAAATAAACTGAGGAATGTAGCATGAGTTACAATGTAATCACAAGTTAAGTATAGGACACATAAGAGAAAGTAGATAGTAGATAGTAAAGCCAATTCTGAGAGAATCGCTGAAGCAGGAACTCTGTTTGAAAGACAACAATGATTTCTGGAGACAAAAAATCTGGGTGGGGGAAACTGAAAATGTCAAACCTCTGATATAATGCTTTGGTCAAGTATAAAAGCTTGAAATAAACATGTAGTTCCATACTATGAGTCAGAGACTACGTCATCGTCCGCCGACACCACTCACCCCTTCAGGCTGATTCCCTGGCTGCTGGAGCTGGACTCTGGCATCAATGTATTATTATTCCTCCTTAAAAAGAAGGAAATCCTGCCATATGAGACAACATAGATCAACCTGAAAGACAGTGTGCCAAGGGAAATAAACCAGACACAGAAGAACAAATACTGCATGAATCTCCTTATATGAAGGAGATTGGAAACAGTTAAACTCATGGAAGTGAAGAATAGAATAGTAGTTGCCAGGAACTGTGGGGAAAGAAAACAAGGTGCTGCTAATCAACAGGTATAAAGTTTCAGTCCTGCAAGGTCAATCAGTTCGAGAGATCTGTTTACCACATCAAGCTTGTATACAAAAACACTGTATTATATATTTAAAATATTGTTAAGAGAATACATCTCATGGTAAGTGCTTTTAACACAATAAAAAATTTTAAGAAGGTGAATTGCCACTATGGAGAACCATATGGAGATTCCTTTAAAAACTAAGAATAAAGCTACCATATGACCCAGTAATTTCACTACTGAGCATATGCCCTGAAAGTGAAAGTGAAAATGAAGTCGCTCAGTCATGTATGACTCTTTGCTACCCCATGGACTGTAGCCTACCAGGCTCCTCCCTCCATGGGATTTTCCAGGCAAGAGGACTGGAGTGGGCTGCCATTTCCTTCTCCAGGGGATCTTCCCAACCCAGGGATCAAACTCAGGTCTCCTGCACTGCAGACAGACACTTTACTGTCTGAGCCACCAGGGAAGCCTGCATATGCCCTGAGAAAACCATAATTCAAAAAGACACATGTACCCCAATGTTCACTGCAGCACTATTTACAATAGCAGGACATGGAAGCAACCTAGATAGATATCCATTGACAGATGAATGGATAAAGGAGTTGTGGTACGTATATATAATGGAATATCACTCACCCATGTAAAGAAAAGAATCTAAGTCAGTTGAACTGAGTTGGGTAAACTTAGAGCTGTTATACATAGTGAAGTATGTCAGAAAGTGTAAAATAAAGATCACATATTAACACATATAAATGGAATCTATAAAAATGACAATGATAAACCTATTTGCATGGTACAAATAGAAATGAAAACATAGAGAACATATCTATGAACACAGCAGAGGAAGGAGAGAGTGGGGTGAACTGAGAGAGTTCCATTGAAATATATACATTGCCACATGTAGAATAGATGGTTGATGAAAAGTTGCTATATAGTACAAGGAGCTCAGCTTGGTGCTTTATGATGGCCTAGAGAGGTGAGTGGGAGGAGTGGGGTGAAAGGGAGACAGAAGGGAGAGGAAATATATGTGTACTTAAATCTGATCCACATTATTGTATGGTAGAAATCAACAGGATATGGTAAAGCAACTATCTTTCAATTAAAAATAAATTTTAAAAAAGATACGTGAACTCTAAAAGGTAGAAAAAAGTAATAAAAAACTAATAACTGTGAATAGCTACTCATAATGTCAAACATGTCCCAAAATGTGGTAAATAATAGCATTATGTAGAGTAAGGGCTCCCTTGCTAAGACCCTTGCCCTGCTCCCTGTTTTGTTCTAGCTGATGTCACTGTTAATTAGAAGGCATCAGTCTGAAGGCATTTTCAGAGTCCACATCTTCTTAACAGTAAGAAAGGTCCTCCCCACAGCCTGAGGGAAGAGTTCACACTGGTGCCCTTTCTTGAAAGAATACTGTGTGGCCTCTGCCATGTTTCTCTCTTGACTGGTTTGCTGTCATACAGAAAAAAATCAGTGACATAACCTGGGTGTTTAAAGAGGTAGGAAATTCTGTAGATTGAGCCTTGTTCCTGATCTCTTTCTCAGTATCTCAGAGAACCAAAATGAAGACAGCTGTTCCTGCCTAGTCCTCTGAGATTTCACAATGGAGTAACCAAGATCATTATTAGGAAACAGACATTCTTCACTGATTCCAGAAGGAAGAGGCATGTCTTGGGATGGGTCAAGTGCTCTCGTGACATTCTTTTCATGTTGAAGTCCGAGAACTAGGTGGGGCCTGCTGGAGCAAAAGAATTATCTAAGGAACATGTGACTTAGAACAGTTCTACCAACATAATTTTAAACTTGCTTTTCTTGCCTGATGAATTACTAATGGATTCCAAAGTTACTTTTTTACCAATAAATTATATGGGTTGTCACTTATGTTTGATAAATTGAAGGAGAATTGGGTTTTCTTAAGAAAAGAGTACTTAATGAGGTTACTGACTTAGAAAGAAGAATAATTACTTCTTGATACACAGGAAAAATGACTAAAGGACTGGTGATCCTTACTGTTTTCAATGATGAATAATTGAAGCATTTGTAGCAAATTGAATCTCTGAAAATCTTGTATATCTGCATGATCATTAGCTGGATGTTACTTAGAAACCAGTAATAGTGTTTATCCAGGAGAGAAGTTGACTGTCTTGGGGATGAGCAGAAGAGAGACTAAGTAAGCCATGAGAGAAAGAAGAAATCATCAGCAAATATGAATGCTCAAAGATTAAAGAGCAAAGCCTTTAAAATTTCAAGGGGGGAATACTTTTTGAACCTACAATTTTACATCTAGCCAAACTATTCATCAAATATGAATAAAATAATATATTTTCCACAAATACGAAAGTCTAGGCTTATGTTTTCTGATGCAGCTTCTTGAGGTTTTGCTCCAACAAAAGTAGTGACTCAAGATGAGAAAGATCTAAAGGCAAAAGCTTTTGAAATAATTGATGGTAATTAAGAGAATGAAACCCTGGGGTGGCATGTGAAGATGCATGTGCTTCTGGGAACATACCCTAGAAAATGTATGACTATGTTCACCAGCAGGCATGAAGAATGCCGTAGTGTTCCTATATCTCCAATAGGAAACGACATAAAGCTCAACCAAGAGTACAACAAAGAGAGAAGTTAAGTATTACATAGGATGCAATGGTATACAAAATACACCAGTGAGTAAACTAAAACTGCATAGTGTCAACTTAGAGAAGAGAGACAAGAAGATGGTATGCGTATAATTCCTTTTATATGAAGCTTAAAAATGAGTAATTTAGCTATAATATTTTGAGATATTTCTTCATACAAAGGGAATTATACAGCATACCACCTTTTTGTTATGCTATATAACACTTTATTTCTCTCTTTGTTGTACTCTTGATTGACCTTTATCATTTCCTATTTGGAGATTTAGGAACATATGACATTTTCTTCTTGCCTGCTAGTGAAAATATTCACATGTTTTCTCTTGTCTCTCTTCTAGCAAATCATTCAACATCACAGTAATCCAAGTCTATGCCCCAACTACTAATGCAGAAGAAGACGAAGTTGATTATATGAAGATAGAATGAAGATTCTATGAAGACCTACAAGACCTCCTAGAACTAACACACACACACACACAAATGTCCTTTTCATCATAGGGGATTGGAATGCAAAAGTAGGAAGTCAAGAGATACCTGGAGTAAGAGACAAGCTTGGCCTTGAATACAAAATGGAGCAGGGCAAAGGCTAACAGAGCTTCGCCAAGAGAGCACATTGGTCATACTAAATACCCTCTTCAAACAATACAAGAGATGACTCTACACATGGACATCACCAGATGGTCAATACCGAAATCAGATTGATTATACTCTATGCAGTCAAAGATAGAGAAATCTATACAGTCAGAAAAAACTAGACCAGGAGCCCACTGTGGCTCAGCTTCAGTTCAGTTCAGTCACTCAGTCATGTCCAGCTCTTTGCGATGCCATGAACCACAGCATGCCAGGCCTCCCTGTCCATCACCAACTCTCAGAGTTGACTCAAACTCACGTCCATCGAGTCAGTGATGCCATCCAGCCATCTCATCATCTGTCGTCCCTTTCTTCTCCTGCCTTCAATCTTTCCCAGCATTAGGGTCTTTTCTAAGGAGTTATTTCTTTGCATCAGGTGGCCAAAGTATTGGTGCTTCAGCTTCAACATCAGGCCTTCCAATGAACACCCAGGACTGAACTCCTTTAGAATGGACTGGTTGGATCTCCTTGCAGTCCAAGGGACTCTCAAGACTGTTCTCCAACACCACAGTTCAAAAGCATCAATTCTTCCATGCTTTATATTCCAACTCTCACATCCATACATGATTACTGGAAAAACCATAGCCTTGACTAGATGGACCTTTGTTGGCAAAGTAATGTCTCTGCTTTTTAATATGTGGTCTAGGTTAGTCATAACTTTTTTTCTTTTAATTTCATGGCTGCAATCACCATCTGCAGTGATTTTGGAGCCCTAAAAAATAGTCATCCACTGCTTCCACTGTTTCCCCATCTATTTGCCATGAAGTGATGGGACCAGATGCCATGATCTTAGTTTTCTAAATGTTGAGTTTTAAGCCAGCTTTTTCACTCTCCTCTTTCACTTTCATCAAGAGGCTCTTTAGTTCTTCAGTTTCTGCCATAAGGGTGGGGTCATCTGCATATCTGAGGTTATTGATATTTCTCCCAGCAATCTTGGATTATCAGCTCCTATTGCAAAATTCAGAATTATATTGAAGAAAGTAGGGAAACCACTAAGCCATTCAGGTATGACAAATCTAATCTATTATGATTATACAGTGGAGGTGACAAATAAATTCAAGGGACCAGATCTGGTAGACAGAGTGCCTGAAGTACTATGGAAGCAAGTTCATAACAGTAAGTGATGACCAAAACCAGACCCAAGAAAAAGAAATGCAAGAAAGCAAAGTGACTGTCTGAGGGTGGCTTACAAACAGCTGAGAAAAGAGGAGAAGTGAAAAGAAAAGAAGAAAGCAAACAATACACCCAACTGAATGCAGAGATTCAGAGAATACCAAGGACAGATAAGGAAGTCTTCTTATGTGAACAATGCGAAGAAATAGAGGAAAGCAATAGAATAGAAAAGACTAGAGATCTCTTTAAGAAAATTGGAGATACCAAGGGAACACTACATCAAGATAGGCACAATAAAGGACAAAAATGCCAAGGATCTAATGGAAGAAGAGATTAAGAAAAGATGATAAAAATACACAGAAGAACTGTACAGTAAAGCCCTTAAGGACCCAGATAACTTCAATGGTGTGATCACACACCTGGAGCCAGACACCCTGGAACATGTAGTCAAGTGGGCCTTAGGAAGCATTGCTATGAACAAAACTAAAGGAGGTGATGGAATTCCAGCAGAGCTGTTTCAAATCCTAAAAGATGATGCTGTTAAAGTACTGCACTCAATATGCCAGCAAATTTGGAAAATACAGCAGTGGCCACAGGACTGGAAAAAGTCTGTTTTGATTCCAATCTCAAAGAAAGGAAATGCCAAAGGATGGTCAAATTACTGTACAATTGCACTCATTTCACATGCTAGCAACATCATACATACATTCAAGCTAGGCTTCAGCAGTACGTGAACTGGGAACTTCCAGATGTACAAGCTGGATTTAGAAAGGGCAGAGACACCAGAGATCAAATTGCCAACATCCAGTGGATCATCAAAAAGCAAGAGAATTCCAGAAAAACATCTATTTCTGCTTCATTGACTATGCTAAAGGCTTACTGTGTGGATCACAACAAACTGTGGACTATTCTTGAAGAGATGGGAATACCAGAGCACCTTCCCTGCCTCCTGAGAAACCTGTGTGCAGGACAAGAAGCAACAGTTAGAACAGCACATGGAACGACAGATTGATTCAAAATTGTGCATCAAGGCTGTGTATTGTCACTCTGCTTATTTAACGTATATGCAGAGTACATCATATGAAATGCTGGCCTGGATGACTCTCAGGCTGGAATCAAGAATGCCAGGAGAAATATCAACAACTGCAGATACACAAATGTTACCACTTTAAAGGTAGAAAGTGAAGAGGAACTAAAGAGCCTCTTGATGAAGGTGAAAGAGGAGAGTGGAAAAGCTGGCTTAAATTTCAACATTCAAAAAAGAAAAATCATGGCATATGGCCCTACCACTTCATGGCAAATAGAGAAAAAATGAAAACAGAGCCAGATTTCATTTTCTTGAGCTCCAAAATCACTGCAGACAGTAACTACAGTCACAAAATTAAAAGACCCTTGCTTCTTGGAAGAAAAGCTATGACAAACCTAGACAGTATATTGAAAAGCAGAGACATCACTTTGCCAACAATGGGCCATCTAGTCAAAGCTATAGTTTTTCCAGTAGTCATGTATAGATGTGAGAGTTGGATCATGAAGAAGGCTGAGTGCTGATGAAATTATACTTTCAATCAAAGAACTATGGTGTTGAAGAAGACTCCTGAGAATCCCTGGGACAGCAAAGAGATCAAACCAATCAATCCTAAAGGAAATCAACCCTGAATATTCATTGGAAGGACTGATGCTAACATCGAAGCTCCAATCCTTTGGCTGCCTGATGTGAATTGTCGACTCATTGGAAAATATCCTGATGTTGGGAAAGACTGAAGGCAGGAGGAGAAGTGGCAATAGAGGATGAGATAGATGGATGACATCACTGGCTCAACGGACATGAATTTGAACAAACTTTGGTAGATGGTAAAGGTCAGGGAAGCCTGGCGGGCTACAGGTCACGGGGTCAAAGAGTCAGACATGACTGAACGACTGAACAACAGTAACAGCAGGTGATGGAAATTAATGTAGATGACTTCCCTGAAGGCGGGAAACTGCTACTAATAGGCCCGATTTTCAAACAGTCACTCCCACAAAGTAAATTTTCATTATGCAAAGGAGTTTTAATTTATTCCTCAGTTCTTTTCAACTTTATTTGAATGTCCTTATAAAAAGACATATGTACTCCAAGTTAAAAGAAATTATACGTGATAGTTGAGAATTACATAGATATAAAATTTGAAGCCTTTGATCTCCAGCACAGTATGACTGTCAAACTGTATAAATTATCAAAATTTTCACTAAACCTTTGAGATCTAGCTTCTCTGACTCCATTGGAGACAGTGTCTCCTTGATCACTGTTCTCTCTGTGGTTTCTTTCCACTGCCTTAGCACTTGCCATCCCTTTTCATCATCAATGTACCACAGACACACTCAAAGCTCACTCTTCACCGAGGTCTTTGCCCCAAAAGCCACTTCAAAAGAGCTTTCTACACAATTGTCTCTAACATATAGCCATGCTTGACTATTATTTGTCTTATGTGTAAGTGTGTGTGTACAAAATCCCCTCAAGAATTTAGATGAAGAAGGATTTGGTCACCCTCCTCATGCCCCTAGCACACAAGAGACTGCCTGGTACATGTTCATAATTAGGAAACATTCATGAATAAATTAATTTCTATGAATAAACTGAGTTGAATATATTCGTTCTAACTTTTTACAGATAAGGAAACTGAGGCTGAGCCAATTCAATTCTTTTCAGGTTCTTCAAGGTAAACAAAGATAGAAATGAGTTTGAAATAAATAAAAGGATTCTTTGATGAACCCAATCCAAAATACATATTTCAGGCAAAACTGAACTCAGTGATGGAAAAGTCTAACTCTGATAATCCAATGGGAATAAAAAGGAACACTCAGAATACTTGTAGTTGACAGAAGAGATTAAAAACACTATATGAAAAAAGAAAGAAAGAAAGAAAGAAGTATGGGTTCAAGTATGAATGTTCTTTATTGGAGAATAAAGGAATAGACACACTAAGTGCTCACGGGGTGGAGATCACAACGTGGATTACAGATGGACGCATGGCAAAGAGCGATCAGGCAATGATCCTGCTTCCTTCTTCCAACAACATGGTGTCAGATTCAGCAACGAAACCTTTTCTCTGTCAGCTGTCAGTCCAGGAAGGAGGTTAGGAAGATGCAATCCATCACATGGCTTGAAGCGAGGACAATGGAAGAGCCTGGATCTTATTGTTCCAAAGTCAGGATGAAATCTGGTCTATTACTTGCTCTTGGGTGGACTCTTATGATCGCCGGGTGGGCATGGTGGCCCGGGGGGCATTTCTGCTGGCTCACTGGAGGTGGGCCATACACAGGTGGGCATGGATGAGGTGGACATGGCTCCACACATTTTGGAGGTGGGCAAGGCTCGTGGCACTTTGGTGGGTACACTATTGGAAGTGGATGGCAGGGCTTTCACTTATGGTTATGTTGATATAATGTGGATGTGGATGCTGATGAGGCATGAGGATGCAGATGGTAAGACATCCTTCCTGAGTCTCAAGGAATCTGAAATACAAACAGACAACATTCTTCATAACAGAGACTTTTATTGTTAGAATAAATAGTCGTGCCAACAATTCTCCCATCTCTAAGGACTCCTATTGATCCCTAATATAGTCTTTATGGTTTCTGTAAGTACTTCACCCCTTTTCTTTAGCATATCTTACTCTCAGACCTTCAAGCTGTTCTTGCTAATCTCTCTACCACTTTCTAAAGACAAAATTACTTACACAGTTGTTGTGTGAGTACAAACATACTCTGAAGAAGAAGAATCTAGATAATAAGATTATAACAAAACCCAAAACAAATCTCTACTTCTTTCTCCCGTGGGCTCCTAGTTTCTGGCCTAACTGATAACTGCTGGCTTGTGAGGAGAAACGCAAAGGCGCACGCTCAGCACTCAGCGGGGCTGACTGCGGAGGAGGGCGCGTCGGCAACCACTGTGGGGCGTGCTGCAGCGCAGCGTCTCCTCTCCCTTACTCTCCCTGAATCCTCTCATCCCATTAAAGTCACAATCAGGACTGCAAGACCAAGTGTCCAAATTTACCCCTAAATCTCATTGCCTTCTCTTCCCCACAGAGAGTACTACTTGCTTAAAATACAGCCACTTCTACCCTCAGATGAAACTCTGCCAGCCAAGTGCCTAAAAGACCTCTAAGTGTTGTACTCTCCAGAGGCTCCAAAGAAGACCTATGACTGAGTGTCACGAAGATGACAGCACTGTGATGGAGATTCCTTTTAGAAGGACCAAGCAGCTCCACCTAGGGGAACTGCCCAGGACAGGCATGGTGCACTTTTTTCCCCTCCCCAAATATCATGTGCTTCCAACTCAAAAGTAACTGGCCGCACTCATGCTGATATCACATAGCTCCCTTGTCCATGATCTTCCTCACCTTTCACTGAGGAAGTATAGTTATTCAAACAATATTTTGTCCCATACTCCCCTGCCAATGTCATGCACCACTTAGGAAATTGAGGAATTCTTTGACAATGGTGTTGCTCCTCTGTAATGAGAGGTGGTGCTTCCCTCACTGCCCAGCTCCCCAAGCATCTGGTATGTAAGTCATACTGCCCCATTCTGTTTCACCTGCCAGTACCCAGCTTCTTTCCGCTGATGATAGAGACTAGGATTTACTAACCACACATATCTTAACATAGTTTCTTAATACACTTTCACAAGTCCTACTTGTGTCTAGCTTTTCTTAAAAATTAAATGACTTAAACACTGCCATAAAGTCTATCTTGATTTCCCAGTGCAACCTAACCCACACTGAGTGTGTTTTGACATGGATCCATACATGGACTTGAGCCAGACCACATGACCCTTCATTTTCTAGGTCATAAATCACAGGCTTGGCCCCTTTGTGAAGCTCTAAGTTTTCAGATTTATACACTGACCTAGTCTCTATAGCCCTATGACCATGAGTCACAGTGGTCTACTAGAAACTCAAATTCTTCTCCTTTCATTATCTTTAAAATTGCATCCATCATAAAAATTTGAAAGTTACTCAAAAATTAAATAGTAGAACTATCATATATTTCAATCATTCCACATTTACAACATAGTTTCCCAAGAAAACTTAAATCAGGATCTGAAAGAGATATTAGCATTTTCAAGTTCACTTCAGCAGTACTCACAGTATTCAAAATATGGAAACAACCTCAATGTTCATTAGAGATGAACAGATGAATAAATGCAGTATATATGATGACTGGATAATTATTTCACATTAAAAAGAAGGAAATCCTGCCATATGAGAAAACATGGGACAATCTGAAAGATGTTATGCTAAGAGAAATAAGCCACAGAGACTGATAAATACTGCAAGAATCCCCTTATATGAGGTGTCAAAAACAAGCTCGTGGAAGTAAAGAATAGAATAGTAGTTTCCAGTAACTAGGAGGAAAGGAAAACAGGGTGTTGCTAATCAATAGGTATAAGATTTCAGCCCTCCATGGTGATCAGTTCTACAGATCTGCTTCCAACATCATGCCTGTATATAACAACACTGCATTATATACTTAAAATGCTGTTAAGAAAATACACCTCATGTTAAGTGTTCTTAATACAATAAAATTTTTTAAAAGATAAACTGATACAGCCACTATGGAGAACAGTATGATGGTTCCTTAAAAAACTAAGAATAAAACTACCATATGACACAGCAATCCCATTACCGGGCATATGCCATGAAAAAACCACAATTCAAAAAACACATGTACCCCAATGTTCACTGCAGCACTATTTACAATATCCAAGACATGGAAGCCACCTACATGTCCACTGACAGAGGAAAGAAGAAAACTAGTGGTACGTGTATGTAGTGGAATATTACTCAGCCGTAAAAGAAGCAAATCTGAGTCACTGGAACTGAAACGGAGAACCCTAGAGCCTATTACACAGAGTGAAGGAAGACAGAAAAAAACAAGTATCACGTATTAACGCATATATATGGAATCTAGAAAAAATAGTACCAATGAACAGTATTCGCATGGCAAGAACAGAAATTCAGACAAAGAAAAATATGTGAACCAGAAGGGGAAGGAGAAGCTGGGATGAATTGAGAGTGGCATGTTAACATATATGCCTTGCCCTGTATGGAAGGCTGATTGGGAGCTCCTGTATAGCACAGGGAGCTCAGGCTGGTGCTCTGTGATGCCCTAGAGTGGTGCAGTGGAACATCGGGGTGGAGGGAGGCTCTAGGAAGAAGGCTCAAATGTGCACTTAAGGCTGATCCATGTTGTTGTAGGGCAGAGACCAACAGAATGTTATGAAGCAATTATCCTCCAATTATAAATGAATTCTTTAAAAAGTAAAGAAATGTGAGCTCTAAAAGGTGAAGAAATAAGAATTATGAATAAGTATTCACAATTGCTAGTCAATACTGTGAAACGTGCCCCAAAATGTGATAAAGAATATCATTATGTGGAGTAAGGACTCCTTCGCTAAGATCCTTGCCCTGCTCCACTTTCTTCTAGCTGGCGTCACTGTTAATTAGAATGTGTCATCTGAAGGCATCAGAGTTCACATCATTTTACCAGTAAGAAAGGCCCTTCCCACTGCCTGAGAGAGGAGTTCACGACTTGTGCTCTTTCTTGGAAGAAAGCTGTGTAGCGTCATTAGTCTTTTTATCTTCATTGGTTTGTTATGGTACAGAACAGAATCAGAGGCATAACCTGGGGGTGTAGATTGAGCCCGGATCCTGATCTCTTTCTCAGTATCTCAGAGAACCAAAATGAGGGCAGCTGTGGGTTGTCACTTACATTTGACAAATTAAAGGAGGATCGGGCTTTCTTAAGAAGAGACTTCTAATAAGGTTGCTGACATAGAAAGAGGGATAATTACTTCCTGATAAACAGAGAAAATGATTAAAGGATAGGTGGCCCTTATATTTTTCAAATAATGGATAACTGAAGCATTGTAGCAAATTGAATCTATGATAATCATGTAATATCTACTTGAGAATTTGCTAGATTTTATTAGAAACTGGAAATAGTGGTTAACTAGGAAAGAAACTGACTGTCTGGGGGATGAGTAGAAGAGAGACTAAGTAAGCCAGGAGGCAAAGAAGACATCATCAGCAAATATGCATGCTTGAAGAGTAAAGAACAATGCCTATAAAATTCCAAGGGAAATTTTCTTTTAATCTACAATTTTACATGGAGACAAACTATTCATCAAATATGAATAATTCCCACAAAATCAAAATTCTAAGTTTATCTTTCTGATGTAGCTTCCTGAGGTTTTGCTACCACAAAACAAAGGTAAGAATCCAAAATGAGAAAGACCCAAAAGGCAAAAAATTACAGAAATAATTGAGAGTAATTAAGAGAATGAGAGCCCTAGGGTGACACTATCAGGCTTCCCTGATAGTTCAGGTGGTAAAGAATCTGCCTGCAAAGCAGAAGACCCCGGTTCAGTTCCTGAGTTGGGAAGATCCACTGGAGAAGGGATAGGCTACCCACTCCAGTATTCTTAGGCTTCCCTTGTGGATCAGCTGGTAAAGAATCCACCTGCAATGTGGGAAACCTGGGTTAGATTCCTGGGTTGGGAAGATCCCCTGAAGAAGGGACAGCTACCCATTCCAGTATTCTGGCCTGGAGAATTCCATGGACTATGTAGTCCATGGGGGTCACAAAGAGTCGGACACAATTGAGTGACTTTCACTTTCTTTTTTTTTTTTTTTTTTGATTGAAGGATAATTGCTAAACAATGTTGTGTCATTTTCTGCCATATATCAACATGAATTAGATGTAGGCATACCTACGTTCCCTCCCTCTTGAGCCTCTCTCCCAATCCCCACCCTATCTCACTCACTAGATGGTCACAGAGCATTCAATTGAGCTCCCTGCCATCAAGCAGTGAAGTCCAACTGCCTTTCTGTTTCACATATGGCAATGTGTATGTTTCTGTGCTACTTTCTCAATCCATCCTGCCCTCTCCTTCTCGCACTGTCCACAAAGCTGTCCTCTATGTCTGCATCTGAATTTTTGCCATGCAAATAGGCTCATCAGTGCCATTTTTCTAGACACCCTATATATGCATTAATATGCTATTTGTTTCTCTCTCTCTGACTTACTTCACTCTGTACAACAGACTGTAGGTTCATCCAACTCACCAGAACTAACTCACATTTATTCTTTTTTATGTATGAATAACATTTCATTGTGTGTATGTACCACAACTTCTTCACCCATTTATCTGTAAATTGACATCTAGCTTGCTTCCATGTCCTGGCTATTTTCAGTATTGCTGCAATGAACATTGGGGTACATGTGTCTTTTTCAATTACGGTTTCTTCAGGGGATATGCCCTGTAGTGGAATCCCTGGGTCATTTGATAGTTTTAATCCTAGTTTTGTTTGTTTATTTTTTTAAGAAATCTCCATATAGTTCTCCATAGTGGCTGTATCAATTTACATCCCCACCAACAATCCAAGAGGCTTCACTCTTCTCCACATCCTCTCCATTATTTATTGTTTGTAGATATTTTGATAGTGGTCATTCTTACCAGTGGGAGGTAATATCTCATTGAGGTTTTGATTTGCATTTGTCTAATGATAAGTGATGTTGAACATTTTTTCATGTGCTAATCATCTGTAGGTCTTCTTTGGAAAAATGTGTTACAGTCTTCTGTCCACTTTTTTATTGGGTTGTTTGTTTTTCTAATATTGAGCTGTATGAGATGCTTGTATATTTTGGAGTATAACTCTTTGTCAGTTGCTTCATTTGCAATTAGTTTCTTTCATTCTCAGGGTTGTGTTTTCATCCTGTAATGGTTTCCTTTGCTGTGCCAAAGCTTTTAAGTTTAATTAGGTCCCATTTATTTATTTTTGTTTTATTTCCATTACTCTAGGAAGTGGGTCACAGAGGATCTTGCTGTGTTTAATGTCAGAGTGTTCAGCCTAAGTTTTCCTTTAAAAGTTTTATACTTTCTTATCTTACATTTAAGTCATTAATCTGTTTTGAAGTTATCTTTCTGTATTGTGTTAGGAAGTGTTCCAATCTCGTTCTTTTACCCATAGCTGTCCAGTTTACCCAGCACCACTTATTGAAGAGACTGTCTTTTCTGTACTGTATATTCTCACCTCCTTTGCCAAAGATAAGGTGTCCATAGGTGCATGGGTTTATCTCTGGGCTTTCTATCTTGTCCCATTGGTATATATTTCTGTTTCTGTGCCAGTACCATACTGTCTTGATGAATGTAATTTGTAGTAAAGTCTGAAGTCAGCAAGTTGGATTCTTCCAACTCCTTTTTTCGTTCTCAAGATTGCTTTGGCTATTCAGGTTCTTTCATGTTTTTATACAAATCATGAAATTATTTGTTGTAGTTCTGTGAATAATACAATTGGTAATTTGATGAGGATTGTACTGAATTTATAGATTACTTTGGTTAGTATAGTCATTTTCACAATATTGATTCTTTAATCCAAAAAAAAAAAATGGTTTATCTCTCCATCTGTTTGTGTCATCTTTGACATCTTTCATCAGCATCTTGCAGTTTTCTACATACAGCTCTTTTGTCTCTTTAGGTGATTTTATTCATAGGTATATTATTGCTTTGGTTGCATTGGTGAATTGGATTGTTTGTTTAATTTCTCTTTATGATTTTTCATTGTTAATTTACAAGAGTGTGAAGGACTTCTGTGACTTAATTTTATAATCTGAAAATATACTAAAATCATTGATTAGCCATAGTAATATTCTGATGGCTACTTTAGGGTTTTCTAAATAAGAATCAAGTCATCTGAAAACAGTGATAGTTTTAAGTCTTCTTTCTAACTAGGATTCTTTTTATTTCTCTTTTAAATTTCCTGTATTAAAGAATATTTGCATCCCTGGGATAAAGACCACTTGGTCATGACATATGGTCTTTTTAATGTGTTGCTGGATTCTGCTTGCTACAATTTCATTGAGGATTTTTGCATCTATATTCATCAGTAATATTACCATGCAATTTTCTTTTTTGTGGTATCCTTGCCCAGTTTTGGTATCAGGGTAATGGTGGCCTCATAAAATGAGTTTGGAATCATAACCCAATCAAAAGGTGGGCAGAAGACCTAAACAGACATCTCTCCAAAGAAGACATGCAGATGGCTAATAAACACCTGAAAAGATGCTGAACATTGCTCATTATTAGAGAGATGCAAATCAAAACTACAATAAGGTCTCATCTCACACCAGTTACAATGACCATTATTAAAAGGTCTATAAACAATAAATACTGGGGAGGATGTGGAGAAAAGGAAACCCTCTTGCAGTGTTGGTAGGAACATAAATTGATACAACCACTATGGAAAAAAGTATGGAGATTCCTTAAAAAACTAGGAATAAAACTACCATATGACCCAGGAATCCCACTATCCTGAGAAAATCATAATTGGAAAAGACACAATTACCTCAATGTTCATTGCCGCAACATTCACAATAGCTAGGACGTGCAAGCAACCTAGATGTCCATCGAAAGATGAATAGATGCACAGTCAAATATTACTCAACTATAAAAAGTAATGTATTTGAGTGCACCAGCTCCAAGCATCCTGTATCCTGCATCGAACCTGGACTGGAGATTCATACAGTCAGTTCTAATGAGGTGGATAAACCTAGAGCTTATTATACAAAATGAAATAAGTCAGAAAGAGAAAGACATACATGGAATATGAATGCATGCATATGGAATCTAGAAAGATGATACTGATAAACCTATCTGGAGCAGCAGTGGAGATGCAGATCCACAGAACAGAAGTTTGGAAACAGTGAAGGAGAAAGACGGGTGGTAAGACTTGGGGGAGTGGCACTGGAACATATGCATTACCACATATAAAGTACGTGACCAGTGGGCATTTGCTGTATGAAATAGAAATCCTAAGCCAGTGCTCTGTGAAAACCTAGAGGTAGGATTAAGAGGGAGGGGGAAGGGATATTAAGAGGGAGGGGACATATGTATACCTATGATTCATGTTGAAATATGCAGAGATCATCAAAATATTGAAAAGTAATTATCCTCCAAATAAAAATAAAATAAAATTTTTAAAAAACAAAAAAAGTATTTAAATATCAAATAAATGACTATAAATATTTAAAATTTTTACTTCTAATTTAACTGTGCATTGATTATCAATATGCTTTGCATGACATTATTCTTTGAAGTTTATTGATATTGTATTTTTCCCAGTATGTCAGGATATCTTCTGAGCATTCCATATTTGTGTGATTAAAATAGTTACACTATATTTTGGAGACTTTTTGTTTTTTTATTATTTTAAAAAACACCTTTATGAAATGCCAGCTATAAAATATAGGGCATTTAGGAAATTGTTTGTGGGAGTGCTAATCTGCCATCTTTTCAGGTTGTAGGGTTTCTGAATAAGCATCTTCCTTTTTCCACCAAAAAACATAGGGCATAATAATAAGTGCATAATATTAGGGATAATATTAGGAAACAATTTTCTATTAGAAATGATAACATATACCACTTAGATGCTTTTGTTCTTTGACCAATCACTGAATCAAGCTGAAAGGATATTTGCATCTGTGAAAGACTGAATCTTCTGTCAGAAATCTTTTTTTTTTTTTTTTTTTTTTGGTTCCTCTTGGTGATTTTATTCTTAAATAATAAGTCTCACGTTAAATCAAAACCAGAGACTGCTTTTAAAAGGCAGCAAGAAATTATAGTCGGACACAACTGAGCAACTTCACTTTCCCTTTTCACTCAGAAATCTTTAATTCACAAAATTTCTTTGACATTTTTCCTTCATATCAACATTTATATGTTCTAATTTTTGAATGCATAATTTAATACATGCCCCAAAGATTGAAGTTTTTAAAACAGTTTATATTTATTCTTATTTGTGACATTTCTTTTCTACCAAAATTAAGAAATTGAAAATGGAATCTCTTGTTAGAGTGGTAAATTAATATATTTCTTAAATATTAGATCAATCTTTAATGTTTCCTGCTGCGGCTAAGTCGCTTCAGTCGTGTCCGACTCTGTGCGACCCCAGAGAGGGCAGCCCACCAGGCTCCCCCGTCCCCGGGATTCTCCAGGCAAAAACACTGGAGTGGGTTGCCACTTCCTTCTCCAGTGCATGAAAGTGAAAAGTGAAAGTGAAGTCGCTCAGTCGTGTCCGACTCCTAGCGACCCCATGGACAGCAGCCTACCAGGCTCCTCCGTCCATGGGATTTTCCAGGCAAGAGAACTGGAGTGGGGTGCCATTGCCTTATCCTTATGTTTCCTAATTTAGAGCAATTTCTAGTTGTAAAGGTAAAAAATCTGCACCAAATACAGAGATATGGAGGGTTTCCAAAAACTACCAAACAATTCTTGAACACTAATTGGATATCCTACGATTCAACTTAATGCTGCCACTATTTATTTGCAGATAGCCTCAAATTCCATAGACTAAATGCTCTATCCTTCAAGATTAACCCCCTATCCCACTTAAGACACCAGTACAAAGTCCAGGTCGTCACGTGTGTTTCTGACCAACTAATTACAGACCAGAGGTTCAATGACCCCTCCCTTGGATACAGATGAGCATCCAAACAGAAGAAATGCACAGAGGAAATATGCGGCCGGGCACCGAGTTTCCATGCCCTCCCCAGGTGTGCCACTCTCACTGCACTCCAACTGTTTGCATTTTCATCTGTTTCTGTTATCCTATCATTTTATAATAAAGCAGTGAGTGTATGTAAACTCTTTCCATGGGTTCTGTGAGCTGTTCTTGGTGAGTAATTTAGCCCAAGAAGGGGGTCATTGAAAATCCCAGAATTTTTATGATGGCTTCATTTTCAGCCCATCTCCCTTCTCAATAAAATTAGAGGCAGGGGATAAAATCCCAAGTTTCTTATTAGATGTTGTAAGTATTGCATAAGAATCTGGAATGTTAGGTCCATAAATCAAGGAAAATTGGAAGTCGTCAAGGCAGAGATAGGAAGATTGAGCATCAACATCTTAGGAATTAGTCAACTAAAATGGAGGGGAAGTGGTGAATATCATGCAGATGACCATTATATCTACTACTGTGGGCAAGAACCCATAGAAAAAATGGAGTAGCCCTCATAAGTTAACAGAAGAGTCCAAAAGCAGTACTTGCATGCAACCTCAAAAACAACACTATGATCTCAGTTCATTCCCAAGGAAAATAATTCAACATCACAGTAATCCAGGTATGTGCCCCAACCACTGATGCAGGGAATGAAGTTGAGCAGTTTGATGAAGACATACAACTTCTTCTGGAACTAGCACCAAAGAAAGATATCCTTTTCATCATAGGGGATTGGAATGCAAAAGTAGGAAGTTAGATACCTGGAATAACAGGCAAGTTTGGCCTTGGATTACACAATGAAGCAGGGCTATGGCTAACAGAATTTTGTCAAGAGAACCTGCTGATCATTGTAAACACCCTTCTTCAATGAGCAATGTAAAAAAAAAAAAAAAATAGAGGTGAACAATAGAATGGGAAAGACCAGAGATTCCTTGAAGAAAATTGGTGATACTAAGGGAATATTTCCTGCAAGGATGCACACAGTTAAGAACAGAAATGAAAAGGACCTAACAGAAGCAGAAGGAGAGGTGGCAAGAAGAACTAAACACAAAAGGTCATAATAGTGCAGATAACCACAATGGTGTGATCATTCACATAGCACCAGACATCATGGAGTGTGAAGTCAAGTGAAACATAGAAAGCATTATTACAAACAAAGCTAGTGGAGGTGATAAAATTCCAGCTGAGCTATTTAAAACACTAATGCTGTTAAAGTGCTGCATTCAATATGTCAGCAAATTTGGAAAGCACAGCAGTGGCCACAGGACTAGAAAAGTTTAGTTTTCATTCCAATCCCAAACGATGTTCAAACTACCATACAATTGTACTCACTTCACATGGTAGAAAGATTATGTTCAAAATCCTTTAAGCTAGGCCTCAGTAGTATGTGAACCAAAATCTTCAAAATATACAAGCTGAGTTTAAAAAGGCAGAGAAACCAGATATCAAATTGCCAACCATCATTGAATCATGGATAGATCAAGGGAATTCCAGAAATATATCTACTTCGGCTTCATTCACTATGCCTTTGAATGTGTGGATCACAACTAACTGGAAAATTCTTCATGAGACTGGAGTACCAGACCACCTTACCTGTCTTCTGATAAATCTGTGTGCCAGTCAAGAACAACAGTTAGAACAGGACATGGAACAAAGGACTGGTTCAAAATTGGCTGTATATTTAACTTACATGCAGAGTACATCTTAGAAAATGCCAGGCTGGAAGAATCACAAGTTGGACCAAGATTCCTGGGAAAAATAACAACCTTGGATATGCAGGTGATACCAATATAATGGCAGAAGGTGAAGAGGAAGTAATCTTGATGAGGGTGATAGAGGAGAGTGGCTTGGAACTCAACATAAAAAAACTAAGATCACAGCATCTAATGACAACATTTCATGGTAAATAGGGGAAAAATTGGGAGCAGTAATCGATTTTATTTCCTTGTGCTCCAAAATCACTGCAGACTGTCACTGCAGTCATGAAATTAAAGATGCTTGTTCCTTGAAAGGAAAGCAATGACAAACCTAGACAATGTTACCAAATACCAGAGATATCACTTTGCCCACAAAGATTTTTATAGTCAAAGCTTTGATTTTTCCAGTAGTCATGTAAGGATGTGAGAATTGTTCCAAAAGGAAGGCTGAGCACTGAAGAATTGATGCTTTTGAACTGTGGTGCTGGAGAAAACTCTTGAGAGTCTCTTGGACTGCAAGAAGATCAAACCCTCAATCCTAAAGGAATCAAGCTGAATAGTCTTTGGAAAGACTGTTGCTGAAGCTGAAGCTCCAATACTTTGGCTACCTAATGCGAAGGACTGACTCATTAGAAAAGGCCCTGAAGCTGGGAAACCTGGAAAGCAAAAGGAAAAGGGGGTGGGAAAGGATGAGATGGTTGTGTAGCATCACCAAATCAATGGACATGGTTTTCAGCAAACTCTGGGAGAGAGTGGAAGACAGAGGAGTTTTGGGGGCCCTTATTCTAAACAATACTATTGCAATCACATTTTGAGGTACATTTAACATTATTGTGAGTAGTTATTGTGAATAGTTATTCATAATTCTTATTAGTTTTTCTACCTTTTCAAGCTCACATTTCCTTTCTTAAAATTTATTTTTAATTGGAGGGTAATTGCTATATGATATTCTGTTGGTTTCTACCATACAACAATGTGGATATACAACAAAGTGTATAAAGTGTTTTATATATACAAGCTTGATATAGTAAGCAGACGTCTCAAACTAGTTCACTTTGCAGGACTGAAATATTATACCTATTGATTAGCAACACCCTGTTTCCCTTTCCTCAAAGTTTCTGGCCACTACTATTATATTCTTTACTTCAATGAGTTTGATTGTATTTGATACCTCATATAAGGGGATTCGTACACTATATGGCCTCCTTTTTCTGGCTTATCTCCCTTGGTGTATCTTCCAGGTTGCTTCATGTTGTCTCATATGGCAGAATTTCTTTATTTTTAAGGAAGGATAATAATCCATTGTGTGTATGTGTTGTGTGTGTGTGTATATATATATACACACACGCACTACAGTTTATTTATCACTTCATCTGCTGATGGACACTTGGGTTGTTATCACATCAAAGCTACTGTAAGTACTGCTGAAATGAAGTTGGAAGTGCTAATGTTTTCAAGATCCTGATTTAGATTATGTTGGATAAATACAAAATGTGAAATGGGTAAATCATATGATAATTCAATGTTTTCTATTTTCAATTTTTGTGTAGCCTTCATATTTTTCATAATGATTGAGCCATTTTGCCATCCCACTAACAGGTACAAGGGTTCTTTACATCTTCACAACCTCACCAAAGTTTGTTAGTATTTTTTCTTAACAGTCATTCTAATAGGTGTGAAGTGATATGTCATTCTGTTTTTGATTTGCATTTCCCTGTTGATCAGTAGTGATATTAAACTCCTTTTCATGTACCTGTGGTTATTTATATGTCTTCTTTAAAGAGACCTTTACTCAAGGCCCTTGTCTATCTAAAACTAAGGTTGTTAAAAATGTTTGCTATTATGTTGCAGAAATTTCCTATATATTTTGGAAATTAACATCTTTCAGATATATGGGCACTCATATGTCCTTAAGACTGACTGTGTAATGTGCCTCTTATTAGACATTTTATTGTTTTTGTAGCCAAATTTGGGGGCAGGTATAGTTTTTATCTCTAATTACAAAACGTGAAAGTGAACTGATCTTCAGGGAGGTTGGGATTATTTAATGTCATAAAGTACAGGTACCTATATATGTACAAAATGAAGCAGGGCAAAGGCTAACAGGGTTTTGCCAAGAGAATGCACTGGTCATAGCAAACACCCTTTTCCAACAACAGAACAGACAACTCTCCACATGGACATCACCAATTGGTCAATACCAAAATCGGATTGATTATATTCTTTGCAGCTGAAGATGGAGAAGCTCTATACAGTCACCAAAAACAAGACTGGGAGCTGACTGTGGCTCAGATCATTAAAACCTTATTGCCATATTCAGACTTAAATTGAAGAAAGTAGGGAAAACCACTAGGCCATAAAGTATGACTTAAATCAAATCCCTTATGATTGTACAGTGAAAAAGTGTCAAAGTGACACTTTTTTACAATGACAAAGTGAAAATGACAAATAGATTCAAGGGATTAGATCTGATAGAGTGCCTGAAGAACCATAGAAGGGGGGGTTGTAACATTGTACAGGAGGTAATGATCAAGACCATTCCCAAGAAAAAGAAATGCAAAAAGGCAAAATGGTTATCTGAGGAGGCCTTACAAATAGCTGAGAAGAGAGAAGTGAAAGGCAAAGGAGAAAAGGAAAGATACACACATCTGAGCGCAGAGTTCCAACAAATAGCAAGGAAAGGTAAGAAAGCCCTCCTCAGTGATCAATACAAAAAAAATAGAGAAAAAAATAGAATGGTTAAGACTAGAGATATCTTCAGGAAATTAAATATACCAAGGGAACATTTCATGCAAAGATGTACACAATAAAGGAGAGAAATGGTATGGACCTAATAGAAGCAGAATATATTAAGAAGAGTTGGCAAGAATACACAGAAGAACTATACAAAAAAGATATTCATGACCCAAATAACCATGATGGTGTGATCACTCAACTAGAGCCAGATATCTGGAATGTGAAGTAAAATGGGCCTTAGGAAGCATCACTATGGGCAAAGCTAGTGGAGGTGATGGAATTCTAGCTGAGCTATTCCAAATCCTGAAAGATGATGTTTTGAAAGTGCTGCACTCAATATGCCGGCAAATTTGGAAAAGTCAACAGTGGCCACAGGACTGGTAAAGGTCAGTTTTCATTCCAATCCCAAAGAAAGGCAATGCTAGAGAATGTTCAAACTACAACACAATGGCACTCATCTCACATGCTAGCAAAGTAATACTGAAAATTCTCCAAGCTGGGCTTCAACAGTACAAGAACCAAGAACTTCCAGATGTTCAGGCTGGATTTAGAAAAGGCAGAGAGGGAAGGTGGTCCCAAGATGGTGGAGGAATAGGATGGGAAGACCACTTTCTCCCCCACAAATTCATCAAAAGATCATTTGAATGTTGAGCAACTTTCACAAAACAACTTCTGAACACTGGTGGAGGACACCAGGCACCCAGGAAGGGCAGCCCAATCTCTTCAAAAGGAGGTAGGACAGATTATAAAAGATGAAAGCAGAGACAAAGGATTTAGGGATGGAGACCCGTCCTGGGGAGGGAGTCATGGAGGAGAAGTATCCACACAATTGGAAACCCTCTCACAGGTGTGTCTGTGGGGTGCTTTGAAATCTCAGAGGGCAACATAACAGAAAAAAATGCACAGAATATGTGCCTAACTGCAACTACTAACAGAGAAGTGGCTCAGCCACTCACATCCACCAGCAGAGACTGGGGGCTGGGCAGGGAGGCGTGGGCTGCATTTTTGGTCCTTAGGGTAAGGACTGGCCTTGAGTGCCCTGAGGAAAATCTGAAGGGGCTAAGGTGACATAGCAACCCAAATCATGGGATGGCCAGGGAGACCAAAAAAAAAAACAAAAAAAAAAAACAAGCCAGGAGAAGAAGGGGATGACAGAGGATGAGATGACTGGATGGCATCATCGACTCGATGGACATGAGTCTGAGTGAACTCCGGGAGTTGGTGATAGACAGGGAGGCCTGGCGTGCTGCAATTCATGGGGTCACAAAGAGTCGGGCACGACTGAGTGACTGGACTGAACTGAACAGAACACTTATTTGACTCAAATTCTGCCAAAAAATTGCAGAGGAAGGTAAAACTCCCAAATTCATTCTATGAGGCCACCATCACCCTAATACCAAAACCTGAAATGTTTTGCACACAAAAAGAAATGTGCAGGCCAATATCACTGATGAACATAGTTGCAAAAATCCTCAACAAAATTTTAGCAAACAGAATTCAACAACATATTTAAAAGATCATATATCATGACCAAATGTGCTTTATTCCAGGGGTGCAAAGATTCTTCAATATTTGCAAATCAATCAATGTTATATACCATATTAACAAATTGAAAGATAAAAACCATATGATTATTTCAATAGGTGTTGAGAAAGCCTTTGACAAAATTAGACACCCATTTATGATTAAAAAATAAATAAACTTTCCAGAAAGTAGGCATAGAAGGAACATACCTCAACATAATAAAAGCCATATATGACAAACCCACACCAAACATTATTCTCAATGGCAAAAAAACTGAAAGCATTTCCTCTAAAATCAGGAACAAGACAAGAGTGCCCACTCTCACCACTATCCAACATAATTTTGGAAGTCCTAGCACAGCAGTCAGAGATGAAAAAGAAATCAAAGGAATCCAGACTGGGAAAGAAGTAAAACTCATTGTTTGCAGATGACATGATCCTTTACATAGAAAACCCAAAAGATACTGCTGGAAAATTGCTAGAGCTAATCAATTAATATAGTAAAGTGGCAGGATATAAAATTAATACACAGAACTCCCTTGCATTTCTAAACACTAATGATGAAGGAACAGAAAGAGAAATTAAGGATACAATCCCACTAACCATTGCAACAAAAAGAATAAAATACTTAGGAATAAATTTACCTAAAGAAACAAAAGACCTAAGTAAAGAAAATTATAAAACACTGATGAAAGATATCAAAGAGGATACAAATAGATGGAGAAATATACCATGTTTGTGGATTGTAAGAATCAATAAAATGAAAATAAGCATACTACCCCAAACAATCTATAGATTCAGTGCAATCCCTATCAAGTTACCAATGGTATTTTTCACAGAACTAGAACAAATAATTCACACTTTGTATGGAAACACAAAAACCTCAAATAGCCAGAGCAATAATGAGAAAGAAAAATGGAACTGGAGGAATCAAGCTTCCTGACTTCAGACTATACTACAAAGCTACAGTCATCAGGACAATATGGTACTGGCATAAAGACAGAAATACAAATCAATGGAACAAAATAGAAAGACCATAGATAAATCCACGCACCCATAGACACCTTATCTTTGGCAGAGGAGGCAAAAATATACAATTTAAAAAAGACAATCTCTTTAACAACTGGTGCTGGGAATACTGGTGAACCATGTGTAAAAGAATGAAAGTGGAACATTTTTGACACCATATACAAAAATAAACTCAAAATTAATTAAAGATCTAAATGTAAGTCCAGAAACTATAAAATTCTTAGAAGAAAACATAGGAAGAACACTCTCTGATGTAAATCACAGCAAGAACCTCTATGACCCACCTCCCAGAGACATAGAAATAAAAAAATAAACAAATAAATGGGACCTAAGTAAATTTAAAAGTTTTTGCACCTTGAAGGAAACTATAAACAAGGTGAAAAGGCAGCCTTCAGAACAGGAGAAAATAATAACAAATGAAACAACTGACAAATAATTAATCTCCAAAATATACAAACAGCTCATGCAGCTCAATACCAGAAAAACAAACAACCCAGTCAAAAAGTGGGCAAAAATACTAGGTAAACAATTCCCCCAAGAAGACATGCAGATGGCTAACAAACACATGTAAAGATGCTCAACATCACTCATTACTAGAGAAATGCAAATCAAAACCACAATGAGGTATCATCTCATGTGAGTCAGAATGGCCATCATCAAAAAGTCTATAAACAATAAATGCTGGAGAGGGTGTGGAGAAAAGGGAACCCTCTTACACTATTGATGGGAATGCAAACTGGTACCACGACTATGAAGAATAGTGTGGAGATGCCTTCAAAAACTGGAGATAGAACTGCCCTATGACCAAGCAATCCCACTGCTGGGCATGCACACCAAGGAAACTAGAATTGAAAGAAGCACATGTACCCCAATGTTCATGGCTGCACTGTTTACAATAGGTAGGACATGAAGCAACCTGATGTCCATCAGCATTCAAATAGATAAGGAAGTTGTGTTACATATATACAATGGAATATTACTTAGCTTTATAAAAGAACTCATTTGAGTCAGTTCTAATGACATGGATGAAACTGGAGTCTATGGCAGCAAAAGAAACACAGATGTAAAGAATAGACTTTTGAACTATGTGGGAGAAGGCAAGGGTGGGAGGATTTGACAGAATAGCATTGAAACATGTATATTACCATATGTAAAATAGATGACCAGTGCAGGTTCAATGCATGAAGTGGGGCACTCAAGGCCGTTGCTCTGGGACAACCCAGCAGGACAGGGTGGGGAGGGAGCTGGGAGGAGAGTTCACAATAGGTGGACACATGTGCCTCCTGGCTGACTGATGCCGATTCAGTGTATGGCAAAAATCACCACAATGTTGTAAAGCTATCGTCCAATTAAAATAAAGTATTCATTTAAAAAAAGAAATGAAAAGACAGAAGAACCAGAGATCAAATTACCAGTATCTGTTGGATCGTATAAAAGACAAGAGAATGCCAAAAATATCTACTTCTGCTTCATCAACTATGCTAAAGGTTTTGACTGTGTAAATCAGAACAAATTGTGGAAAATTCTTAAAAAGATGGGAATACCAGACCACCTTACCTGTCTCCTGAGAAATGCGTACGCAGGTCAAGGAACAACAATTAGAACCAGACATGGAGCAATGGACTGGTTCAAAATTGGGAAAGCAGTGCATCAAGCCTGCATATTGTCACAAGGCTTATTTAACTTATATGCAGATTACATCACGAGAAATGCTGGTCTGGATGAAGCACAAGCTGGAATCGAGATTGTTGGAAGAAATACCAATAACTTCAGATATGCAGATGACATCACCCTTATGGCAGAAAGTGAGGAACTAAACAGTCTCTTGATGAAAGTGAAAGAGGAGAGTGAAAAAGCTGGCTTAAAACTCAACATTCAGAAAACTAAGATCATGGCATCTGGTCCCATCACTTCATGGCAAAAAGATGGGGAAACAGTGGAAACAACAGTAAGAGACTTCATTTTCTTGGTCTCCAAATCACTGCAGATGGTGACTGCAGCCATGAAATTAAAAGACACTTGCTCATCAGAAGAAAAGCTATGACCAACCTAGACAGCATATTAAAAAGCAGAGACATAACTTTGCCAACAAAGGGCCATCTAGTCAAAACTATGTTTTTTCCAGTAGTCATTCATATATGGGTGTGAGAGTTGGACCATAAAGAAAGCTGAGTGCCAGATAATTGATGCTTTTGAACTGTGGTGTTGGAGAAGACCCTTTAGAGTCCCTTGGACTGCAAGGAGATCCAACCAGTCAATAGTAAAGATAATCAGTCCTGAATATTCATTGGAAGGACTGATGCTGAGGCTGAAGCGCCAATTTGGCCACTTGATGTGAAGAACTGACCCACTGGACAAGATGCTGATGATGGGAAAGATTGAAGGCAGGAGGAAAAGGGGATGACAGAGGATGTGATGTTTGGATGGCATCACCAACTTGATGGACATGAGCTTGAGTAGGTTCTGGGAGCTGGTGACAGACAGGGAAACCTAGGGTACTGCAGTTTCATGGGGTTGCAAAGAATCATGACTGAGTGACTGGACTGAACTGAACTGAACTGATAGCCAAGGTACTCAAGTACATTTTGGACTCTGTGGGAGAGGGAGAGGGTGGGATGATTTTGGAGAATGGCATTGAAACACATATAATATCATATATGAAACAAATCACCAGTCCAGGTTTGATGCAGGATACAGGATGCTTGGGGCTTGTGCACTCAGATGACCCAGAGGGATGGTACGGGGAGGGAGGTGGGAGGGGGCTTCAGCATGGGATACACGTGTACACCCGTGGCAGATTCATGTTGATGTATGGAAAAAACCAATACAGTATTTTAAAGTAATTAGCCTTCAATTAAAATAAATAAATTTAAATTTAAAAAATATATTTGTGGAAATTATATTATTTTATTCATATTTGACTAATAGTTTGGTTACATATAACATTTTAGGTTCAAAAAATATTTTCCTTTGAAATTTTAGAGGCACTGCTCTTTACTCGTCAAGCATTAATATTTACTGATGATTTCTTTTCTACTTCACGGCTTACTTAACCTCTGTTCTACTCATTCCGCAGTCAGCTTTTCTCCTAGATAACCACTGTTACTAGTTTCTAAGTAACATCTAGCAAACTTTCAGGTAGATATTACATGATTTTCAGAGAGATTCAGAGATTCAGTTTGCTACAAATGCTTCCATTTGTAAAATGGAAAATATCCATTATATGAAAATATATCCATTATTTCAAACAAATGAGGACCATTTGTCCTTGAGTCACTTTCTCTTTTATCAAGAACTAATTATCCCTCTTTCTAAGTCCGCAACCTCATTAAGCACCTTTTTCTTAAGAAAGCCAAATGTTCCTTCAACTTACCAAACATGAGAGACAACCCATAGAATTTATTGGTAAAAATATCTTGAAATCCATTAGTAATACATGGAGAAAGAAAAGCAGGTATAAAATTATGTTGGCAGAACTGTTCTATGTCATGTATTCCATAGATAATTCTCTTACTCCAGCAGGTACCACCTAGTTCCTAAGACTTCATCATGAAAAGAATGTTGTGAAAGCACCTAATCCATCCCAAGACATTGCTGTTCCTTCCAGGATTCCTGAAGGGCGTCTGTTTCCTAATGGTGATCCTGATTACTGCATTGTGCAATCTCAGAGGACTGGGCAGGAACAGCGGTCCTCATCTTGGTTCTCTGAGAAACTGAGAAAGAGATCAGGAGCAGGACTCCATCTAAAGAAGTTCCTACCTCTTCAAACACCCAGGTTATGCCAATGATCTTTTTCTCAACTACATCAGCCCAGTCAAGATAGAAACAGAGCAGATGCTACACGGTCTTTTTTCAGGAAAGAGCACAATGCTTGAAATCTTCCCTCAGGCAGTGGAGAAGGAAGACCTCTGTTACCAGTAAAAAGATGTGGATTCTTCAAGTGACTTCCGACCTACTCCTTCTAACTAGCAGTGATAACAGCTAGAAGAAAGAGAGGAGCAGGCAGGGGTCATAGCAAGGGAGACCTTAGTCTACACACTGCTATTCTTTATAAGATTTGGAGCATCTTTGACATTATTGATCAGTTATTTTGAGTAGTTATTCATAATTATTAGTTTTTCTACCTTTTAGAGCTCACACATATAATTTTTAAATTTATTTTTAATTCGAAGATAATTGCTTTACTATGTTCTGTTGGTTTCTACCATGCAACAATGTGGACCTTGAACCTCACTTCCACCCCGCTGACCCCATCCCACCCCTCTAGGTTGTCACAGAGAACCAGGCTGAACTCCCTGAGCTACAAAACAATTTTCCATCAGTCATCTATTCTACACATGGCAATGCTTGTATTTCAATGCTACTGTCTCAATAAGTTCCACCCTCTCCTTCACTCAGTGTACTCACAAGTTTGTTTTCTACATCAGCATTTCTATTCCTGCACTTGAAAGAGGTTCATCAGGGCTATTTCTCTAGATTCCATACGTATGTGTTAATATACAATATTTGTTTTTCTCTTCCTGAATTACCTCACTGTGTGTAAAAGGCTCTAGATTTGTCCACCTCAGTTCAACTGACTCGGATTTGTTCCTTTTTATTGGCTGAGTAATATTTCATTGTATACATGTGCCACAACATCTTTATCCACTCATCTGTTGATTGACATCTAGGTTGCTTCCATGTCTTGGCTATTGTAAATAGTGCTGCATTGAACACTAGGGTATACATGACCTTTTGAATCACGGTTTTCTCAGGGCATATGCTGGGCCACTTGTTAGTTTTACTCCTAGTTTTTTAATGAATCTCCAGATTGTTCTCCATCGGAGAAGGCAATGGCACCCAACTCCAGTACTCTTGCCTGGAAAATCCCATGGATGGAGGAGCCTGGTAGGTTGCAATCCATGGGGTCGCTAAGTCGGACATGACTGAGCGAATTCACTTTCGCCTTTCACTTTCATGCATTGAGGAAGGACATGGCAACCCACTCCAGTGTTCTTGCCTGGAAAATCCCAGGGACGGGGGAGCCTGGTGGGCTAACCTCTATGTGGTCGCACAGAGTCAGACATGACTGAAGTGACTTAGCAGCTTAGCAAATATTGTTCTCCATAGTGGCTGTATCAATTTACTTTTTTAAAAAAGTTTTATTGTGTTAGGAACACTAAACATGAGGTGTATTCTCTTAACATATTTTAAGTGTATAATGCAGTGTTGTTATACACAGGCTTGATGGTGTGAGCAGATCTCTAGAACTGACATACCTTTCAAGATTGTAATTTAATACCGTCAACTAAAAAATACAGTCACAACCTGAAAGGAGACTTTTGTTTTATTTGTTTGGAAAGTTTAGGACTCCAAGCCCAGGAGACAGCATCTCAGTAGCTCTGAGAAAAGTGTTCCCCTTGGAACATGGCAGTGGGAGTCAGGCTGCATACAAATTTACAGCAAAGGGAGCAGGCAGTCTGAACATCAAAGATCAGATATCAAATTAAGGAATTTAGCATGGTCTGTATGGGAAGATTCAAGCCTCTGGGCTCACTGAATTCATTGCTTTCATATGTACCTCAGCTATGTGGGCCAAATCCTGTTTCCTTGTTCACCTTAAGCAGTGGCAGCTGTGGCAGATGGCTGCTCCTTGAGTTCCCCCAGCTCCTCAGCAATCACCATGGCGGGTGACGGCATCTGCTGGATTGAGCTTTGGGAGCCCGCATTCACATTTGGAGGCCAGAAATCGCTGATGGCTGTGACATTTCTTGTTTATTGATTTGGCAGTAGAGCTTTACATTTCACAATACCTATTGATTAGCAACACCCTGTTTTAGTCCATGCCCTTGCTCCTTCAGTTCCTGGCAACTACTATTCTATTCTTTATTGCATGAGCTTGACTCTTTTCGATACCTCATATAAGGGGATTCATGTGGTACTTGTCCATCTGTTTCTGGCTTATTTCTCTTGACATAATGTCTTCCAGGTGAGTTCATGTTGTCTCATAGGACAGGATTTTCTTCTTTTTAAGAAGGGATAATAATCCTTTGTATGTATATACTACAGTTTACTTATCCACTCATCTGTTGATGGACATTTAGGTTGTTACCACACTTTGGCTACTGTGAGTACTGCTGCAGTGAACTTGGGAGTGCTAATATGTCTTTGAGACTTTGATTTAAATTATTTTGGGTCAATGATTTAGATGTAGAATGGGTGAAACCTATGGTAGTTCTGTTTTTTCTGTTGTTAACTTTTTGAGTGACCTTCATATTCTTCATAATGGTCACACCATTGTGCCCTCCACTGCCAGGTACAAGGGTTCTTCTTTTCTCCATAATCTCACCAACATTTGTTATTTTGCTTTTTTGATTATAGTCATTCTTCAGGAGTGAAGTGATACATCATTGTGGTTTTGATTTGCATTTCCCTGGTTATTAGTAGTGATATTAAAATCCTTTTCATGTCCCTGTGGTTATATATATATATGTGTCTTCTTTAAAGAAAGCTCTATTCAAGTCCTTTACCTATTTAAAATTAAGGTTGTTAAATTGTCTTCAATTATGTTGTAGGAGCTTCTTACATACTTTGGAAATTAACCCCTTATCATATATATGGGGTTCATATTTCCTTAAGCCTTATAACCAGGAAGAGTTAATTTTGAATTTATGCTGGATCAGCTTCTGGATTTTAACCCTCATCTTGCCACTTATGTTATTGTAAGCATACATAATGGACTGTCTTTGGGAGATAACCTGAACTGCCCACCTGTGAATGACTGTAAGGAAGTGAATCTAACACATTCTCCCACCTGAGGCTTGCCATACTAGGGGAAATTTGCAAGATTGAGTAGTCTTTTACTTTGTTTCCTTACCTGCACCCCATTTCTGACCCATAAAAGAACCTGGCAAGCAGGCCCCAGCAAGATGATTTTTCAGGCACTAGCTTGTCATTGTCTCAGCCCGTGGGTTCCCTAATAAAGTCCCTTTCTAGTCTAGATGGTGCCTATAGATGTCTGCATACCCAGGAATTCCCTCATAGCTCAGTCGTTAAAGAATCTGCCTGCAATGCAGGAGTTTGGGTTTGATTCCTGGGTGAAACATGAAATTTTTCATTTCGTTTTCTCCTTTTCCTAGTCTAGACACCTCATCTCAGATTCACGACAGCAAGCAGAGCAAGCATGGGCTTGGTACAGACTATGTCATGTGTCTTAGATTAGACATTTTGTTGTTTTCATAGCAAAAAATAGAGGCAAGTATAGCTTTTGTCTTTAATTTACAGCAGTGTTAGTAAGCTGATCTTCAGAGTGGTTGGGAAACATTTAATGTCACAAAGTACCAGTGACTATAGATGTCTGCATACCCAGGGCACTCAAGGTCCCCCATGGAAGGCTTATTGCTTAGTATTAGCTGAAGGGTTGCTGCATTTCAGCAAACTGTACTAATAAATTCCTATCGGGTTCTATGTCACCCTTAGTTTATTTGTTTAGAGGAAAATATCCATGGATTGAATGGTGGGGTCAATGACTCATGGAGCTTCATTCCATGAGTCAACTAAGAATGTCAGAAAACACACTAAATGTCATTTCAAAAAAAAAAAAAAATGGCAGGATAGAGTCAATTGAATTAACTGTTGTAGGGTAAAGTGGCAAAGGATATTTGGGGAGTATTAGTGGAAAAGCTTCTTAATGGATACAGCCTAGACATTGAGTCAATTTTGAAAATAATGAGAAGAGAGGAATTTGGGTTTCTAGTAGACTACAAGTTGCTCATGGTCATGTGGCTGCAGAGACCAGATCAGTGTATACATCTGCAGAAGTAGAGCTTCAGTAAAGCATCTCAACTTGTGACCTTATGGCCCAGAAAACTGAAGGATTAAGTTTTCCTGTCGGGTCCATGAATGGAGCCATGTGAAAACACACCTGGCATGAGACCGCCAACACCAGAAACTAGAAAGTTAGGAAAACAAGATTCAACTTTGTGGTCCCAAGTCATTTAATTGTCAAGAAAAGGCTAGAGACCAGTGGGGCATGGTGTAAGGAAGGTGAGTTTAAAAAAACTGTGCGTAGGGGTTAAGATATGTGAGGTTAGTAAATCCTAGTCTCGACCATCAAGGGAAACAAAGCTGGGTGCTGGCAGGTGAAATGGAATAGGGAGGAAGTTTTACATAGCAGTTTCTTGGGGGCTGGGGAGTGAAAGAATCACCAAGTCTGACAATGGAGGAGCAACACTATTGTCAAAGAATTCCTCATATTTCCTAACCGGTGCATAACAATGGCACAGGGAGTACGTGACCAGGTCTCCAGTGAATCACTCTGCACTTCCTTAGTGAAGGATAAAGAAATCCATGGACAAGGGAAATTTGTGATATCAGCATTAGTGTGGCAATTTATTTTTGAGATTGCAAGCACGTGGTATTTGGGGTGGGAAACAAGTGCATCATGCCAGTCCTGGGATGTTCCCTTTGGGTGGAGCTGCCTGGTCCTTATAAAAGGAGTCTCCATCACAGTGCTGTCATTGTCGTGACGGTCATAGGTCTTCTTTGGAGCCTCTGGTGAGCACAACTCTTAGAGATCTTGATGGAACTTGGGTGTTGGGTTTAATTTGGGGGTAGAAGTGGCTTTAACTGAAGCAATTAGTGCTCTTAATGGGAAAAAGAAGATAATGAGGGTTTAGGGGTAAATTTTTGATATTTGGTCACATATGCGATCTTAAATGTGAGGAGAAAATGGAGTCAGAGGCACAGTCTTAACCTGAGAGAGAGTAAGGGGGATGAGATACTGTGCTACAGCACAGCACACATTAGTTCCAGATGCACCCTTCTCAGCATTCAGTCAAATTGAATGCCTAGTTTGGGCCTTTGCATTTCTCCTCAGAAGCCCACAGTCAGGTCAGCTTGTCCAGCAACCAAGACCTGATGGGAGAAATAAGTAGAGATTTGTTTGGGGATTGCTACAAGCTTATTATCCAGATTCTTCTTCTGAGTTTGTTTATATTCATATAACACCTGTGTAGGTAATTCGTTTTAGAATGTGGTAGAAGGAGAGACTAACCAGAAAAGACTGATGATCTGAGGGCAAGAGATACTAAAAAAGAATGGTGAAGAAGCTACAAAAACCATAAAGACTGTTTTAAGAATCAAGAAGAGTCCTTAGTGACAGGAGGGTTGTTGGCACAGCTAAATGTTCTACCTCTCTGCTATGAAGAAAGTTGTCTGTATTTCAGATTCCTTGAGACCCAGGAAGCATGTCTAACCATCCGCATCCGCATCCGCATCCGCATCAACATCAGCATCACCATCACCATCAGTGCAAGGAGCCCTGCCATCCACCTCCAAAAGTGTGCCCACCCAAGTGCCATGAGCCTTGCCCACCTCATCCATGCCCATCTCCACCGAGCCAGAAGAAATGCCCTCCTGGGCCACCATGCCCACCATGCGAGCAGAAGTGTCCACCCAAGTGGAAGTAACAGCATCAGATTTCATCTGGACCAAGAAACAAGATCCAGGCTCTTCCATTGTCCTCCCTTTGACCATGGTGACGGATTCCATCTTCCTTAATCTCCCTCCTCAACCAACAGCTGACAGAGGAAAGGCTTGCTTCCTGAAGCTGACACCACGTTGTTGGAAGAAGAGTAGCAGAATCATTGCTTGATCTCTCTTTGCCATGTGCCTGTCTGTAATCTGTGTTGTGATATCTAACCCATGAACAATTAGTGTGTCTATTCTTTTGCTTCTCCAATAAAGCATATTCATTGCCCATTATGTATTTCTTTCTTTTTTTTTAACTTTAATTTTATTTTATTTTTAAACTTTACATAATTGTATTAGTTTTGCCAAATATCAAAATGAATCCACCACAGGTATACATGTGTTCCCCATCCTGAACCCTCCTCCCTCCTCCCTCCCCATACCAACCCTCTGGGTCGTCCCAGTGTTCTAGCCCCAAGCATCCAGTATCGTGCTTCGAACCTGGACTGGCATCTCGTTTCATATATGATTTTTACATGTTTCAATGCCATTCTCCCAAATCTTCCCACCCTCTCCCTCTCCCAGAGTCCATAAGACTGTTCTATACATCAGTGTCTCTTTTGCTGTCTCGTACACAGGGTTAATGTTACCCTCTTTTTAAATTCCATATATATGCGTTAGTATATTGTATTGGTGTTTTTCCTTCTGGCTTACTTCACTCTGTATAATAGGCTCCAGTTTCATCCACCTCATTAGAACTGATTCAAATGTATTCTTTTTAATGGCTGAGTAATACTCCATTGTGTAAATGTACCACAGCTTTCTTATCCATTCATCTGCTGATGGACATCTAGGTTGCTTCCATGTCCTGGCTATTATAAACAATGCTGTGATGAACATTGGGGTACACGTGTCTCTTTCCCTTCTGTTTTCCTCACTGTGAATGCCCAGCAGTGGGATTGCTGGATCATAAGGCAGTTCTATTTCCAGTTTTTAAAGGAATCTCCACACTGTTCTCCATAGTGGCTGTACTAGTTTGCATTCCCACCAACAGTGTAAGAGGGTTCCCTTTTCTCCACATCCTCTCCAGCATTTATTATTTGTAGACTTTTGGATCGCTGCCAGTTTGACCTAATTGATATCTATAGGACATTTCATCCCAAAACAATGAATTACACCTTTTTCTCAAGCGCACATGGAACCTTCTCCAGGATAGATCACATCCTGGGCCATAAAGCTAGCCTTGGTAAATTGGTAAATTCAAAAAAATAGAAATCATTCCAAGCATCTTTTCTGACCACAATGCAGTAAGATTAGATCTCAATTACAGGAGAAAAACTATTAAAAATTCCAACATATGGAGGCTGAACAACACGCTGCTAAATAACCAACAAATCACAGAAGAAATCAAGAAAGAAATAAAAATTTGCATAGAAACAAATGAAAATGAAAACACAACAACCCAAAACCTGTGGGACATGGTAAAAGCAGTCCTAAGGGGAAAGTTCATAGCAATACAGGCACATCTCAAGAAACAAGAAAAAAGTCAAATAAATAACCTAACTCTACACCTAAAGCAACTAGAATAGGAAGAAATTAAGAACCCCAGGGTTAGTAGAAGGAAAGAAATCTTAAAAATTAGAGCAGAAATAAATGCAAAAGAAACAAAAGATACCATACCAAAAATCAACAAAACCAAAATCTGGTTCTTTGAAAGGATAAATAAAATTGACAAACATTAGCCAGACTCATCAAGAAACAAAGGGAGAAAAATCAAATCAATAAAATTAGAAATGAAAATGGAGAGATCACAACAGACAACACAGAAATACAAAGGATCATAAGAGACTACTATCAACAATTATATGCCAATAAAATGGACAATGTGGAAGAAATGGACAAATTCTTAGAAAAGTACAACTTTCCAAAACTGGACCAGGAAGAAATAGAAAATCTTAACAGACCCATCACAAGCATGGAAATTGAAACTGTAATCAAAAATCTTCCAGCAAACAAAAGCCCAGGTCCAGACGGCTTCACAGCTGAATTCTACCAAAAATTTAGAGAAGAGCTAACACCTATCCTGCTCAAACTCTTCCAGAAAATTGCAGAGGAAGGTAAACTTCCAAACTCATTCTATGAGGCCACCATCACCCTAATACCAAAACCTGACAAAGATCCCACAAAAAAAAGAAAACTACAGGCCAATATCACTGATGAACATAGATGCAAAAATCCTTAACAAAATTCTAGCAATCAGAATCCAACAACACATTAAAAAGATCATACACCATGACCAAGTGGGCTTTATCCCAGGGATGCAAGGATTCTTCAATATCCACAAATCAATCAATGTAATACACCACATTAACAAATTGAAAAATAAAAACCATATGATTATCTCAATAGATGCAGAGAAAGCCTTTGACAAAATTCAACACCCATTTATGATAAAAAAAAAAAACTCTCCAGAAAGCAGGAATAGAAGGAACATACCTCAACATAATAAAAGCTGTATATGACAAACCCACAGCAAACATTATCCTCAATGGTGAAAAATTGAAAGCATTTCCTCTAAAGTCAGGAACAAGACAAGGGTGCCCACTTTCACCATTACTATTCAACATAGTTTTGGAAGTTTTGGCCACAGCAATCAGAGCAGAAAAAGAAATAAAAGGAATCCAAATTGGAAAAGAAGTAAAACTCTCACTATTTGCAGATGACATGATCCTTTACATACAAAACCCTGAAGACTCCACCAGAAAATTACTAGAAGTAATCAATGACTATAGTAAAGTTGCAGGATATAAAATCAACACACAGAAATCCCTGGCATTCCTATACACTAATAATGAGAAAACTGAAAGAGAAATTAAGGAAACAATTCCATTCACCATTGCAACGGAAAGAATAAAATACTTAGGAATATATCTACCTAAAGAAACTAAAGACCTGTATATAGAAAACTATAAAACACTGGTGAAAGAAATCAAAGAGGACACTAATAGATGGACAAATATACCATGTTCATGCATTGGAAGAATCAATATAGTGAAAATGAGTATACTACCCAAAGCAATTTATAGATTCAATGCAATCCCTATCAAGCTACCAACAGTATTCTTCACAGAGCTATAACAAATAATTTCACAATTTGTATGAAAATACAAAAAACCTCGAATAGCCAAAGCTATCTTGAGAAAGAAGAATGGAACTGGAGGAATCAACCTACCTGACTTCAGGCTCTACTACAAAGCCACAGTTATCAAGACAGTATGGTACTGGCACAAAGACAGAAATATGTATTTCTTTATTTCTTTCTTTTTCTTTTGCATATAGTGTTTTTCATCTCTTCTGTCAACTACAAGTACTCTTCTGAGTGTTCCTTTTCATTCCCATTGGATTATCAGAATTAGACTTTTCCATCATTGAGTTCAGCTTTGCCTGAAATATGTCTTTTGGACTGGATCCATCAAAGAATTCCTTCATTGGTTTCAGACTTGTTTCTTTGTCTACCTTGAAGACCATGAAAAGAATTTAATTCTCTCAGTCTCAGTTTCCTTATTTGTAAAACCAGTAGGCAGACTCTATTCAACTCAGTGTACTCATAGAAATTAATGTAATCACAAATGTTTCCCAATTATTAACACATACCAGGCAGTCTCTTATGTGCTAGGAACATGAGGTTGGTGACTAAAGTCCTTTTTCCATCTAAACTCTTGAAGGGATTTTGCACAAACACACACACACACACACACACACACACACACACACACGTGCACATACAAGGCAAATAATAGTGATGCAGGGGGTATGTTAGAGACAACTGTGTAGAAAAGCTCTTCCAAAGTGGCTTTTAGGCAAAGACTTGAGTGAAGGGAAGAGTGAGTCTTGAGTATCTGGGGTACACTGTACCAGTGAGAGCAGATGGTGAGTGCTGAGGCAAGGCAGAGTAACTGCAGGGAGAACAGTCATCAGAGAGACAATGTCTCCAAATGGGGTTGAAGACATTGGATCTGAAAGATGTATCAAAGATTTTGATAATTTATTCACAGTTTTCCATCCATACTATGCTGAAGTTCAGAGTCTCAACTTTCTATGTAATTCTCTACTATCACATCTGTTTTCTTTTAACAGAAAGTACATATGATCTTTTAAAGAAACTTTTTGGAAATGGTTAAATGGTTTTTTGTTTCTGGCACTTGCCCATCCTGATTCATGCTGTAGTCTTAAGACATTTTATATATTATCCCTAAACCAAAGGAGACCTGGGAGAGAAGATAACACTCAGGATGTGTCACAGCCACTTCCACTTGCAGTTTGCTGTTAAGGTATGGAGTCTGAGTCTCTCTTTGATGCTCTGAGAAGCCAGGGACTTACATTGTGAATTAGGCAAATAGAAGTCAGCAAATACAGAAAAAGGAACCAAGCTCTGGAGTCTGGAGAATTCTGTCTTTTTCTAAATCTAGGTATGGGATAGTTGAGAAATCAATTATGTGCTCTGGGGTTCCGTTTCATGCCTGTAATAGGATCCTTCTGTATTTGGACTAATGATCTTTGAAATTCCTCCCATTTAGAACTTACTATTTAGACTAATAATTCAATAACTGTCAATATTTAGGATCTACCTATATCTCTATCCATCCATTTATCCATCTACCTGTCTAGGCATCTTTTCCCTCTAAATCTTACCTGGAAGCCCGATTGGGTCCAGCTAAGATGGATTCACTTTTTGGTCTCAATGGGAATCCATCAAGGATGTGTGGGATGAAAACCTGTCTTGCTAGGCAGAACCATTTTCTTCATCATCCTCTTCAAGTTCCTCTATTCTCAGAGGACACAAGTGGCTTTTATCCTGGGTTAACTTGGTTGATGGAAATGGAAAGAGTTTTCCAAGCTATTTGCATCAGGGAGCAATGAAAAGTTTATATAGAAAGAGTAATCTTATCCTCCAGCTTGAGGGGAGATTATAGATCCATTAAATGTAGTTTGTCCTTAAATTATCTGTATTTTTGTTATTATTTCTTAAATATATTATTTATTAATGGAAGTATAGTTGACTTAACCATGCTTATCAGTTCAGTTGAGTTGCTCAATCATCTGAGACTTTTGCAACCCCATGGACAGCTGCACACCAGGCTTCCCTGTCCATCATCAACTCCTGGAGCTTACTCAAACTCATTTCTATCAAGTCAGTGATACTATCCAACCATCTCATTCTCTGTTGACCCCTTCTCCTCTCACATTCAATCTTTCCCAGAATCAGGGTCTTTTCCATTGAGTCAGCTCTTTGCATCAGGTGGCCAAAGTATTGGAGTTTCAGCTTCAGCATCAGTCCTTCCAATGAATATTCAGGACTGATTTCCTTTAGGATGGACTGGTTGAATCTCCTTGCGGTCCAAGGGACTTTCAAGAGTCTTCTCCAACACCACAGTTCAAAAGCATCAAATCTTCGGTGCTCAGCTTTCTTTATATTCTAACTCTCACATACATACATTATTACTGGAAAAGCCATAGCCTTGAGTAGACGGACCTTTGTCAGCAAAGTAATGTTTCTACTTTTTAATATGCTGTCTAGGTTGATCATCGGAGAAGGCAATGGCACCCCACTTGATTATTTTTGCCTGGAAAATCCCATGGATGGAGGAACCTGGTAGGCTGCAGTCCATGGGGTTGCTAAGAGTCGGACACGGCTGAGTGACTTCACTTTCACTTTTCACTTTCATGCATTGGAGAAGGAAATGGCAAACCACTCCAGTGTTCTTGCCTGGAGAATCCCAGGGATGGGGCAGCCTGGTGGGTTGCTGTCTATGGGGTCGCACAGAGTCGACACGACTGAAGTGACTTAGCAGCAGCAGCAGCTAGGTTAATCATAGCTTTCCTTCCAGGGAACAGGTGTCTTTTCATTTCATGGCTGAAGTCACTATCTGTAGTGAATTTGGAGGCCCCCAAAGTAAAGTCTCTCACTGTTTCCATTGTTTCATCATCTATATGCCATGAAGTGATTGGACTGGATGCCATGATCTTAGTCTTCTAAATGTTGAGTTTTAAGCCTACTGTTTCACTCTCCTCTTTCACTCTCATCAAGAGGCTCTTTAGTTCTTCTTCGCTTTCTGCCATAAGGGTGGTATCATCTGCGTATCTGAGGTTTTTGTTATTTCTCCCAGAAATCTTGATTCCAGCTTGTGCTTCATCCAGCCTGGCATTTCACATGATGTACCCTGCATACAAGTTAAATAAGCAGAGTGAAAATATACAGCCTTGACATACTCTTTTTCCTATTTGGAACCAGTCTGTTGTTTCATGGCCACTTCTAACTATTGCTTCTTGACTTGCATACAGATATATAGGGAGGCAGATAAGGTGGTCTGGTATTCCTATATCTTGAAAAATTTTCCGCATTTTGTTGTGATCCACACAGTCAAAAGCTTTGCAATAGTCAATAAAGCAGAAGTAGATTATTTTTCTGGAACTTTCTTGCTTTTTTGATGATCCAACAGATGTTGGCAGTTTGATCTCTGGTTCTCTGCTTTTGCTAAATCCAGCTTGAACATCTGCAAGTTCATGGTTCATGTATTGTTGAAGCCTGGCTTGGAGAATTCTGAGCATTACTTTGCTAGTGTGTGAGATGAGTGCAATTGTGTGGTAGTTTGAGCATTCTTTGGCATTGCCTTTCTTTGGGATTGGAATGAAAACTGACATTTTCCTGTCCTGTGGCCACTGCTGAGTTTTCCAAATCTGCTGGCATATTGAGTACAGCACTATCACAGCATCGTCTTTTAGGATTTGAAATAGCTCACCTGGAATTCTGTCACCTCTACTAGCTTTGTTTGTAGTGATGTTTCCTAGGGCTCATTTGATTTCGCAATCCAGGCTGTCTGGCTCTAGGTGAGTGATCACACCATCATGGTTATATGGTTCATGAAGATCTTTTTTTTTTTTTTTTTTAATATAGTTCTTCTGTGCATTCTTGTCACCTCTTCTTGATATCTTCTGCTTCTGTTAGGTCCATACCATTTCTGTCCTTTATTGGGTCCATCTTTGCATGAAATGTTCCCTTGGTATATCTAATTTTCCTGAAGAGATCTCTAGTCTCCCATTCTATTGTTTTCCTCTATTTTTTTGCACTGATCACTGAGGAAGTGTTTCTTATCTCTCCTTGCTATTCTTTGGAACTCTACATTCAAATGGGTGTATCTTTCCTTCTCTGCTTTGCCTTTCTCTTCTTTTCTCACTATTTGTAAGGTCTCTTCAGACAACCATTGCACCTTTTTTGCATTTCTTTCTCTTGGGGATGGTCTTGATCACTGCCTCTTGTACAATGTCATGAACCTCTGTCCATAGTTCTTCAGGCACTATGTCTATCAAATCTAAATGCTTGAATCTATTTGTCACTTCCACTGTAGAATCATAAGGCATTTGATTTAGGTCATACCTGAATGGTCCAGTGGTTTTCCCTATTTTCTTCCATTTAAGTCTGAATTTAGCAATAAGGAGTTCATGATCTGAGCCATGGTCAGCTCCTGGTCTTATTTTTTTCTGACTGTATAGAGCTTCTCCATCTTTGGCTGCAAAGAATATAATCAATCTGATTTTGTTATTGACCATCTGGTGATATCAATGTGTACAGCCTTCTCTTGTGTTGTTGAAAGAAGATGTTTGTAATGACCAGTGTGTTCTCTTGGCAAAACTCTTGTTAGCCTTTTCCCTGCTTTATTTTGTACTCCAAGGCTAAATTTGTCGGTTACTCCAGGTATCTCTTGACTTCCTACTTTTGCATTCCAGTCCTATATAATGAAAAGGATTTCTTTTTTGGGTGTTAGTTCTTGAAGGTCTTGTAGGTCTGCGTAGAACCACTCAACTTTAGCTTCTTCAGCATTGGTGGTTGGGGCATAGACTTGGATTACTGTGGTACTGAATGGTTTGCCTTGGAAACAAACAGAGATCATTCTGTCATTTTTGAGACTGCAGCCAAGTACTGCATTTTTTATTCTTTTGTTGACTACGATGGCTACTCCACTTCTTCTAAGGGATTCTTGCCCACAGTAGTAGATATAATAGTCATCTGAATTAAATTCACCCATTCCAGTCCATTTACATTCACTGATTCCTAAAATGTTGATGTTCACTCGTGCCATCTCCTGTTTGACCATTTCCAATATACCTTGATTCATGGACCTAACATTCCAGGTTCCTATGCAATATTGTTCTTTACAGCATCTGATTTTACTTCCATCAGGATTCACATCCACAACTGGGTGTTGTTTTTGCTTTGACTCCACCTCTTCATTCTTTCTGGAGTTATTTCTCCACTGATCTCTAGTAGCATATTGGGCACCTACCGACCTGGGGAGTTCATCTTTCAGGGTCCTATCTTTTTGCCTTTTCATACTGTTCATGGATTTCTCAAGGAAAGAATACTTAAGTGGCTTGCCATTTGCTTCTCCAGTGGACCACGTTTTGTCAGAACTCTCCACCATGACCTGTCTGTCTTGGGTGGCCCTACATGGCATGCCTCATAGTTTCACTGAGCCAGACAAGTTTCAAGGTGGTGGGTTAGAAGGACGTGTGCGCCTCTTCTCCTGAAAGAACACCAAAATTACAACTTGCTGTTGAACAACCATTGATAGGAAAATGTTGGATCCAACCAAAAAAAGATACCCCAAATCCAAGGGCAAAGGAGAAGCCCCAGCAAGATGGTAGGAGGGGTGAAATCACATTCAGAATCAAACCCCATACCTGCCAGAGACACTCGGAGGGCTCAAACAAACTTTGTGCACAGCAAGACCCAATGACACCACAGAGACTGAGTCAGAACTGTGCTTGAGTGTCTCCTGTGGAAGTACAGATCAGCAGTGGCCTGCTGCAGAGGAAGGGCTCTGGGTGCAGCAGACCTTGGTATGGCATAAGCCCTCTTAGAGGAGGTCACCTTAACCCCACCACAGAGCCGCCAGAACTTACACTGGACTGGCGAAACAAACTCTTGGAGGGCACAAACAAAACCTTGTGCACACCAGAACCCAGGAGAAAGGAGCAGTGACCCCACAAGAGACTGACCCTGACTTGCCTGTGAGTGTCCAGAAGTCTCCAGCAGAGGCATGGGTCAGCAGTGGCCTGCTGCAGGGTTGGAGGCCCTGAGTGTGGCAGTGTGTGCATGGGACCTTTTGAAGGAGGTCGCCATTATCTTCATTGCTGCTGCTGCTGCTAAGTCACTTCAGTCGTGTCCGACTTGTGTGACCCTATAGACGGCAGCCACCAGGCTCCCCCGTCCCTGGGATTCTCCAGGCAAGAACACTGGAGTGGGTTGCCATTGCCTTCTCCAATGCATGAAAGTGAAAAGTGAAAGTGAAGTCGTTCAGTCGTGTCCGACCCTCAGGGACCCCATGGACTGCAGCCTTCCAGGCTCCTCCATCCATGGGATTTTCCAGGCAAGAGTACTGGAGTGGGGTGCCATTACCTTATCTTAATTATCTCCACCATAGTTTGGCCCCAGGTCCAACAACAAGGAGGGAACACAGCCCTGCCCATCAACAGAAAATTAGAATAAAGATTTATTGAGCATGGTCCCACCCATCAGAACAAGACCCAGTTTCCCCTTCAGTCAGTCTCTCCCACCAGGAAGCTTCCATAAGCCTCTTACCCTTATCCATCAGAGGGCAGACAGAATGAAAACCACAATCACAGAAAACTAAACAAACTGATCACATGTACCACAGTCTTGTCTAACTTCAGCCATACAACACCTGAATTGGAAATTTTACAGATTACACTAGTAATAGAAATTTTATAAGCTACACTCCATACTAAGTTATTATAAAATATTGATTATATTTCCTGTGGCTAGTATTTATTGGAAATATAGTGAGAGTCACTCAGTCATGTCTGATTCTTTGTAATATAATGGACTATACAGTCCATGGAATTTTCCAGGCCAGATTACTGCAATAGGTAGCCTTTCCCTTCTCCAGGGGATCTTCCCAACCCAGGGATCAAACCCAGGCCTCCTGCATTGCAGGTGGATTCTTTACCAGCTGATCCACCAGGGAAGCCCAAGAATACTTGCGTGGGCAGCCTGTCCCTTCTCAAGATCTTCCTAACCCAGAAATTGAACCAGGATCTCCTGCATTGTAGACGGATTCTTAACCAGCTGAGCTACAAGGGAAACCCTATATTCTCTGTGTTGTCCATGTACAAATGTAAAGAACAAATTCTGTATGTCATCACTTGTGAGTGGAATCTAACAAATAAAATATTATTAAGAGGTATCAGAGATCAGATCAAATCAGTCACTCAGTCGTGTCCGACTCTTTGTGACCCCATGAATTGCAGCATGCCAGGCCTCCCTGTCCATCACCAACTCCCGGAGTTCACTCAGACTCACATCCATCTAGTCAGTGATGCCATCCAGCCATCTCATCCTCTGTCGTTCCCTTCTCCTCTTGCCCCCAATCCCTCCCAGCATCAGAGTCTTTTCCAATGAGTCAACTCTTCAAATGAGGTGGCCAAAGTACTGGAGCTTCAGCTTCAGCATCATTCCCTCCAAAGAAACCCCTTCAGAATGGACTGGTTGGATCTCCTTGCAGTCCAAGGACTTTCAAGAGTCGTCTCCAACACCACAGTTCAAAAGCATCAATTCTTCGGTGTTCAGCCTTCTTCACAGTCCAACTCTCACATCCATACAGGACCACAGGAAAAACCATAGCCTTGACTAGATGAACCTTTGTTGGCAAAGTAATGTCTCTGCTTTTCAATATGCTATCTAGGTTGGTCATAACTTTCCTTCCAAGGAGTAAGTGTCTTAATTTCATGGCTGCAGTCACCATCTGTAGTGATTTTGGAGCCCAGAAAAATAAAGTCTGACACTGTTTCCACTGTTTCCCCATCTATTTCCCATGAAATGATGGGACCAGATGCCATGATCTTCGTTTTCTGAATGTTGAGCTTTAAGCCAACTTTTTCACTCTCCACTTTCACCTCCATCAAGAGGCTTTTGAGTTCCTCTTCACTTTCTTCCATAAGGGTGGTGTCATCTGCATATCTGAGGTTATTGATATTTCTCCCGGCAATCTTGATTCCAGCTTGTGTTTCTTCCAGTCCAGCATTTCTCATGATGTACTCTGCATATAAGTTAAATAAACAGAGTGACAATATACAGCCTTGACGAACTCCTTTTCCTATTTGGAACCAGTCTGTTGTTCCATGTCCAGTTCTAACTGTTGCTTCCTGACCTGCATACAATAAACTACTAGGTATAAAATTGTAACTTATTTAGTAGTTTGTACCTCTTAATCCCCTTCACATACTTTGCCCCTCCATCCACACCCTACTCCTCTCTGATAACTATAAGTCTGTTCTCTATATGTCTGAGTCTGTTTCTATTCTATTTGTTTGTTTTATTTGTTACATTCCAAGTACAAATAAAAACATACAGTATTTGTTCTTCTCTAAGTCACTTTAAAATAACAGAGACGGTCTTTAATTCCCTCCCCTCTTCAGATTGCTCTCATGAGTCTCTGTCCATCCAGCAGCAGTATATCAGGACTTCCAGACTCACTGATTGTCCTCAGGAATATAGTTCCTGGTTGGGCAAAACTTCCAGGTGTACTCACCTTTGGCCTAGCTCATATCTCTTTTCCTCTCCTCATGATACAGTGATTCATTGCTGAGGTCAACCTGTCAGACAGAGGCTTCTGCTTCTTCATCCCCAAGGGCACTTAAATAATCTTTATCACTGTCCTTTGGGCTGTGAATGACTTTGTTTATCAAATGGTATTTTACATGATTTTTAAATGTTACTTGAAATGTCACAAGTAATTGCTACTTGAAAACTGCAGTTGATAACTAAAATATTTCATAACCAAGAGTGTTGGATAAACAAAGAGGGATTGAATTAACTCTCTTAGTGAGGTTAGAAATTTTCCTCAAAAAACTAAAAATGAGATACCATATGATCCAACAATCCCACTCCTGGACATATCTCCTATCTCCAGATAGGAAAAAATGATAATGACATACACTCCTTTCTAATAGCTTTGATATTACCGGTACTATTTGACATCAGTATGAAATGCTATATACAGATTTGGTGAGGACAGGGAACTATGGAAGTATTTCGGTGACTCCACATTTTGGACCCGGAGAGACAGAATAGATTATGTTGACATAGAATTTTGGTCTCTCAGAAGAGTAGAAGGTTATGAAGGAAGGAAATGGGTGTCATTTTGGGTACACTGTGTTAAAGCACATGAGAATTCCAGGTGGAGATGTTAACTGAGTATTTAGAAATGTTACATGGTTCTCTGGCCCCTCCTCAGGGCTGAGACACAAATACAGTGAAATGGGGTGAAAACTTAAGAAAGGAGAACAGCAAAGGGTTAAGGTGAGTAAAAATTTCTGAGGACAGAATGCCAAGGTTCGAGGGATTTGAGGGCTTCATTTTAGGTTCTAAAAGAAGGTGGGTCACTCCTTTCCATTTTTGTTTTGGAATTGATATACACTGTTACCCAATTATGATTTTGAACATCTATTGCTCTTTTCCTATGTGGCCCGTCTAGCATGAACATTTTAGAGTCGTCTCGCTTATGTCCTGCATATACAAGACATGAACCAAAGAAATCCTGCTGTGTCAGTGCCTTTAAAACTGCTTCAGACTGTTTTTTTTATCCATTAGCAAGATACAAGGAATTTACAAAAATTATTCAGCAATTATATATATGGGGAAATTTTTCCGGGGAGAATTAAATACATAAGCCTCAGACATAGTCAAGGCTCTGTCCCTTGTAATTCCAGTTGCTATAGGTCGGTGTATTTTTGAGGAAGGCTGAGGTATTGAAAAGCAGAGACATTACTTTGCCAACAAAGGTCCATCTAGTCAAGGCTATGGTTTTCCCAGTGGTCATATATGGCTGTGAGAGTTGGACTGTGAAGAAAGCTGAGCACCGAAGAATTGATGCTTTTGAACTGTGGTGTTGGAAAAGACTCTTGAGAGTCTTCCAAGGGACTGCAAGGAGATCCAACCAGTCCATTCTGAAGGAGGTTAGCCCTGGGATTTCTTTGGAAGAAATGATGCTAAAGCTGAAACTCCAGTACTTTGGCCACCTCATGTGAAGAGTTGACTCATTGGAAAAGACTCTGCTGCTGGGAGGGATTGGGCTCAGGAGGAGAAGGGGACGACAGAGGATGAGATGGCTGGATGGCATCACTGACTCGGTGGACGTGAGTCTCAGTGAGCTCCGGGAGTTGGTGATGGACAGGGAGGCCTGGCGTGCTGCGATTCATGGGGTCGCAAAGAGTCAGACATGACTGAGCGAGTGAACTGCTCTGAACTGAACTGAAGGTAGTGGAAAAGACCTTGATGCTGCGAGGAACTGGGGGCAGGAGGAGAAGGGGACGACAGAGGATGAGATGGCTGGATTGCATCAGCGACTCAATGGACATGAGTTTGGGTAAGCTCCGGGAGTTGGTGATGGACAGGGAGGCCTGGCGTGCTGCAGTTCATGGGGTCGCAAAGAGTCAGACATGACTGAGTGATCGAACTGAACTGAACGTAGTGGAAAGACTATTTGCCTTAGAAATCACATGCCTTTGGCACAGATAGTCTCCTTTTTGGAATGTACAGCAAATTACATTCTCATTTTCTGAATATAACCTCATCCATGAGAAAGACAGTTTGTCCACTAGTCCTTCAGTTACTTTTTCTTCAAATCACATGTGAGCAAAGCTGCACTCAACTCTGTGCATTGTTCTTTCCATGCTTCCATGCCCCTATGTTCTGATCTTCTGCAGGAAAGTCTGATCCCCCACTAGATAACATTCTCAAGATCAGGGGTATGATTTTTTTTCCATCTCTGCATACAGTACTTATTACAGTAGTTGTTGGTTATAATAATCAATAATCATTGATTGAATGGATAATTAAAATCCAGTTCTGACTTCCACCAATGTTTATTTACTTATTTAAAATATTTCTTTGATCTTCATTATGTTCCAAGCTCTGTGGTAGATATTGGAAGTGAAAGGTTGAAATAAGACACAATCTTTGCACTAAGTAGCTCATAGTGTTTTATGTCAAAGACACATAGAAAATTAACATGTAAGGTTGGCAAGTACAAGGATACAGTCATCAGGACAGTATGTTGCTGGCACAAAGACAGAAATACAAATCAATGGAACAAAATAGAAAGGCCAGAGCTAATCCACACACCTATAGACACCTTATCTTTGGCGGAGGAGGCAACAATCTCTTTAACAACTGGTGCTGGGAAAACTGGTCAACCATGTGTAAAAGAATGAAAGTGGAACATTTTCTGCCACCATACACAAAAATAAACTCAAAATGGATTAAAGATCTAAATGTAAGACCAGAAACTATAAGACTCTTAGAAGAAAATATAGGCAGAACACTCTCTGATGTAAATCACAGCAAGATCCTCTATGACCCACCTCCCAGATATATAGAAATAAAAACAAAAATAAACAAAAGGGACTTAATTAAACTTAAAAGCTTTTGCACAATGAAAGAAACTATAAGCAAGGTGAAAAGGCAGCCTTCAGAATAGGAGAAAATAATAGCAAATGAAACAACTGACAAAGAATTAATCTCCAAAATATACAAACAGCTCATGCAGCTCAATACCAGAAAAACAAACAAACAAAAAAAAAACAGTCAAAAAGTGTGAAAAAGACTAAACAGACATTTCCCCAAAGAAGACATGCAGATGGCTAACAAACACATGAAAAGATACTCAACATCACTGATTACTAGAGAAATACAAATCAAAACCACAATGAGATATCATCTCATGCAAGTCAGAATGGTCATCATCAAAAAGTCTATAAACAGTAAATGCCAGAGAGGGTGTGGAGAAAAGGGAACCCTCTTACACTGTTGATGGGAATGCAAACTGGTACCACGATTATGAAGAATAGTGTGGAGATGCCTTCAAAAACTGGAGATAGAACTGCCCTATGACCAAGCAATCCCACTGCTGGGCATACACACCAAGGAAACTAGCATTGAAAGAGACACATGTATCCCAATGTTCATGGCAGCACTGTTTACAATAGGTAGGTATGAAGCAACCTAGATGTCCATCAGCAGACAAATGGATAAGGAAGTTCTGTTACATATATGCAATGGAATAGTACTCAGCTTTAAAAAAGAACACATTTGAGTCAGTTCTAATGAGGTGGATGAAACTGGAGTCTATTATGCAGAGTGAAGCAAGTCAGAAAAATACCAATACAGTATATTAATGCATATATATGGCATTTAGAAAGACAATTACGATGATCCTATATGCAAGGCAGAAAAAGAAACATAGATGTAAAGAATAGACTTTTGGACTATGTGGGAGAAGGCAAGGGTGGGAGGATTTCAGAGAAGCATTGAAACATGTATATTACGATATGTAAAATAGATGACCAGTGCAAGTTCAATGCATGAAGCAGGGCACTCAAGGCCATTGCTCTGGGACAACCAACAGGAATGGGGTGGGGAGGGAAGTGGATGGGGAGTTCAGGATAGGTGGGCACATGTACATCCTGGCTGATTCATGCCAATTCAGTGTATGGCAAAAATCACCACAATGTTGTAAAGTTATGGTCCAATTAAAATAAAGTAATTGATTTTTTCAAAAAATGAAAAGGCAGAGGAACCAGAGATCAAATTACCAACATCTGTTGGACCATGTAAAAGCCAAGAGAATGCCAAAATATCTACTTCTGCTTCATTGGCTATGCTAAAGCTTTGACTGTGTAAATCAGAACAAACTGTGTGAAATTCTTAAAGAGATGGGAATACCAGACCACCTTACCTCCTTCCTGAGAAATGTGTATGCAGGTCAAGAAACAACAGTTAGAACCAGACATGGAACAATGGACTGGCTCAAAATTGGGAAAGCAGTGCATCAAGCCTGTATATTGTCACACTGCTTATTTAACGTATATGCAGAGTACATCATGAGAAATGCTGGGCTGGATGAAGCACAAGCTGGACTCAGGATTCCCAGAAGAAATATCAATAACTTCAGATATGCAGATGAGAGCACCCTTATGGCAGAAAGTGAAGAAGAACTAAAGAGCCTGTTAATGAGAGTGAAAGAGGAGAGTGAAAATGTTGGCTTAAAACTCAACATTCGGAGAACTAAGATCATGGCATCTGGTCCCATCACTTCATGGCAAAAAGATGGGGAAACAGTGGAAACAGTAAGGGACTTTATTTTCTGGGTCTCCAAAGCACTGCAGATGGTGACTGCAGCCATGAAATTAAAAGACACTTGCTCCTCAGAAGAAAAGTTATGACCAACCTAGACAGTATATTCAAAAGCATAGACATTACTTTGCCAACAAAGGCCCATCTAGTCAAAACTATGGTTTTTCCAGTAGTCATTCATGTATGGGTGTGACACTTGGACCATAAAGAAAGCTGAGTGCCAGATAATTGATGTTTTTGAACTATGGTGTTGGAGAAGTCTCATGAGAGTCCCTTGGATTGCAAGGAGATCCAACCAGTCAATAGTAAAGATAATCAGTCCTGAATATTCATTGGAAAGACTGATGTTGAGGCTGAAGCACCAATAATTTGGCCACTTAATGTGAAGAAGTGACTCATTGAAAAAGATCTTGATGCCGGGAAAGATTGAAGCAGGAGGAAAGGGAATGATAGAAGATGAGATGTTTGGATGGCATCACCAACTCGGTGGACATGAGTCTGAGCAAGTTCTTGAAGGCGGTGATGGACAGGGAAGTCTGGGGTACTGCAGTTTCATGGGGTCGCAAAGTGTCAGACATGACTGAGTGACTGGACGGAACTGAACTGAACTGAACTGATAGCCAAGGTACTCAAGTTTTCCCCTGAAAGGCATAGTAAATATTATGAGCTGAAGTGTTACTGTCGGTCACCAAATTACACTAATAAATTATCAATGGGTTCTATGTCACGCCTATTTTATTCATTTAAGGAAAAATACCCATGGATTGAATGGCTGAATCGATTCATGGAGGTTCATCCCTTGAGTGTACTAAGAATGTCTGAAAACACACTAAGTGTCACTTAAAATAAAGGACCTGATCTAGTCAATTGAATTAACTGCTGTAGGGGAAAGAAGTCCAAGATATTTAGGGAGTATTAGTGGGAAAGCTTCTAAATGCATATAGCCCAGACACTGAGTTCATTTTGAAGATAATGAGAGGAGAGGAATTTGGGTTTCTAATAGACCACAAATGACTCAGATCATGGGTCTGCAGAGTTCAGATCAGTGCATAAATCTGCAAAAGTAGAGCTTCAGGAAGGGGCCAGAGCTTGTGATTTATGGCCTAAGAAACTGAGGAATCATGTTGTCCTGTTCAAGTCCTTGTATGCCATGTTACAGCACATCTGACGCAAGACTGCGTGCTCTAAAAAATCAAGATAGACATTGTGGTCAGGTTTAAGTCACTTAATTGTCAAGAAGTAGTATATGGTACAAGGCGAGTTTAACTCCCACTGTAGGTGGGACTTAAAATATGTGCACTTAGTAAACCCTGGTCTCTGTCATCAATGGACAAAAAGCCGGGTGCTGACAGATGAAATGGAATGGCATAGTAAGTTTTAGTACCAGATGCTTGGGGAGCTGGCAAGAGGGGGAAGCAACATCTCTAACTATGGAAGAATAGCACCATTCTCAAGCATTCCTCATATTTCCAATGGCACATGACACAGGTAGAGGAAGTATGAGACAAAGTCTAAATGAATCACTCTGTAATTCCTCACTGAAGGGCGAGCAAGTCCACGGACAAGGGAACTGTGTGATATCAGTATGACTGGGGCATTGATTTTTGAGATTGCAAGCACGTGGAATTTGGGTGGGAAACAAGTGCATCATGCCAGTCCTGGGATGTTCCCCCTGGGTGGAGCTGCCTGGTCCTTATAAAAGGGGTCTCCATCACAGTGTTGCCATTGTCGTGACGGTCATAGGGATCTTTGGAGCCTCTGGTGAGCACAACTCTTAGAGATCTTTTTGGATCTTGGGGTTTAATCTGGGGGTAGAAGTGGCTTTAATTGAAGCAATTAGAGATCAGTACAGGGAAAAGAAGATAATAAGGATTTAGGGGTAAATTTTTGGTATTTGGTCATGTATGCGATCATAAATGTGAGGAGAAAATGGAGTCAGAAGCACAGTCTTAACCTAAGAGAGAGTAAGGGCGATGAGATACTGTGCTACAGCACAGCACACATTAGTTCCACATGCACCCTTCTCAGCATCCAATCCCACTGAGTGCCTAGTTTGGGTCTTTGCATTTCTCCTCAGAAGCTCACGGTCAGGTCAGCTTGGCCAGCAACCAAGACCTCACGGGAGAAATAAGTAGAGATTTGTTTGGGGATTGGCTACAAGTTTATTATCCAGATTTTTCGTAAGAGTATGTTTGTGTTCATACAACACCTTGTAGGTAATTTTGTTTTAGAATGTGGTAAAAGGAGAAATTAATCAGAAAAGACTGAATATCTGAGGGCAAGAGATACTAAAAAAGAAGGGTGAAGTAGCTCTATAAAAACATCAAGTCTGTATTAGGAATACAGAAGCATCCTTAGTGATGAGAGGGTTGTTGGCTCAGCTAAATGTTCTACCACTTGTACTCATCGTTATTAAGAAAGTTGTCTGTGTGTATTTCAGATTCCCTGAGACCCAAGAAGGATGTCTCACCACAAGCATCCGCATCCCCATCCCCATCAGCATAAGCATCAGCATCACCATCAGTGCAAGGAGCCCTGCCATCCACCTCCAATAGTGTGCCCACCCAAGTGCCATGAGCCTTGCCCACCTCATCCATGCCCACCTCCACTGAGCCAGCAGAAATGCCCTCCTGGACCACCATGCCCACCATGCAATCAGAAGTGTCCACCATCTGAGCAGAAGTGTCCACCCAAGTGGAAGTAACAGCACCAGATTTCATCTGGACTAAGAAACAACAAGATCCAGGCTCTCCCGTTGTCCTCCCTTCGGCCATGGTGACGGATTTCATCTTCCTTAACCTCCCTCCTCAACCGACAGCTGACAGAGAAAAGGCTTGCTTCCTGAAGCTGACACCACCTTGTTGGATAAAGAGCAGCAGGATCATCACCTGATCGCTCTTTGCCTTGTGCCCGTCTGTAAACCATGTTGTGATCTCCACCCTGTGAGCACTTAGTGTGTCTATTCTTTGAATCTCCAATAAAGCCTGTGTCCTAGTTGAGTGCACATTTCTTCTGTGTTTTTCTTTTGCACTTTGTGTTTTTAACGTCTCCTGTCAACTAAAAGTATTCTTCTGAGTGTTCCTTTTACTCCCATTGGATTTTCGGAGTTAGACTTTTCCTTCATTGAGTTCGGCTTTGCCTGAAATATGTCTTTTGGATTGGATCCATCAAGGAATTCTTTCACTGGTTTCAAATGTGTCTATCTCTCTTCCTTATAGGACCCTGAAAAGAACTGAATTCTCTCAGCCTCAGTTTCCTTACCTGAGAAAATGAGGAGAGAATGTATTTGACTCAGTGTACTAATAGAAATTAATATATCCACAAATGTTTTTAAATTATTGATACATGCCAGGCCATCTCTTATATGTTCGGGACATAATAATGGTGACCAACGTCCTTGTCCATCTAAATTCTTGAAGGCATTTTACACAAACACACACACATACACATGAAGAAGACAAATAATAGTCCTGTGTGTGTATATGTTAGAGAAAATTTGGAGAAGAGGTCTTCCAAAGTGGCTTTTTGGGCAATGACCTGAGTGATGAAATGAGTGAGCTTTGAGTGTATCTGGGATACATTGTAGCATGAGAGGTGAGGGCAAGTGCTAAGGCAGAGGAAATTAACCACAGAAAGGACAGTGATCAAGGAGACACTGCCTCCAAATGGGGTCAGAGAGATTCTTTGGGATCCAAAGATTTAGTAATGATTTTCATTATTTATTCATAGTTTGACAACCATACTATGCTGATGGCCTAATGGTCTCAAATTTTATATCTATGCAATTCTCAACTATAAATTAAAGATAAATCAAAACTGCTGAATGAATTGCAGGAATGCATGATAGAGCTGCACTAATTAAGAGAGGATGCTATCCCATAAGAAAAGACACAGAGATAAACGCAATAATAGAACATCCAGACATAGATCCACACCATACATGGTCAACTGATTTTCAACAAGGGTGTCTCGGTAATTCAACAGATGAAAAATAACCTTGTCACTAAATGATACTCAAACTGTTGGATACTGATACAAGAATAATTGAAGCTTGGCCTTTAGCTAACACCATATAAATATTAACTCAAATTGTATCACAGACTACAACATAAGATCTAAGATTCTACAATTTCTAGAGGAAAACAGGAGAAAATCTTAGCTGCCATGGGTTAGGCTAACTGTTATTAAAAATCAGTATCCAAAATATGTAAATAACTCATAAAGTCAGTCATAAACAGCACAGTGAATAGAAAACTGGACAACAGTCACTTTACAAAGAAAATGCCTTCATATGGTCAAAAAAACTATTGTTAGAGCTTCTGAAAGTCACTAACATTTAAGAAAGAGTATTCAAAATGCAAACCTGATGGGTACAGCCTTCAAAAGACTGGAAATGAGAAACTAATTTAATTAAGACACAGGACAAGCAGCAAATACACAACACCTCTGGGAGGAGTCTGGAATTGTCGCCAGTAGTTTGGAAAACAGTTTGGCATCATCTGTAAAACCAGAAGTGGGATACTTCTGGGAACATCCCCTAGAGAAATGTGTGAACATGTGCACTAACAGACATGAGGAAAACGTCCTAGTGTTCCTAACAGCTCCAAAAAGGAAACAACTTTGAGGTCAACCAACAGTACAACAAGGAGAGAAATGAAGTGCTGTATAGTCACACAATGACATACTAAACTTCACTAGTGGATAGGCCAAAGCTTCATAGTGTCAACTGAAGGATGAGAGACAAAAATACCGTATACAGTATAATTCCATTTATGTAGTGGAAAAGCTAGTAACTTAACTATAATTTTTGAGATATTCCTATACCGATGGTGAAAAACCATAAAGAAAAAGCAAGAAAGTGATTATTAGGAGTCATGATTGGGGTCACTTCTAGTGGAGAAAGTATGGGATGCAATTTAATAAGAAAACTTGGGTCTTTTGAAGGGTTGGTAGTGTTCTTTTTCTTAACTTCATGTTTATTGACAATAAAGAGATCATGATTAATAAAGTCTAAGATTACCCACTTCATACAGCAAAGCTTTATGAACTTTTTGAATGTGTAGATCATGTTCTCCTAAAATCAAAAGATTTTATTTTTTGATTTCCTTTTTCTTGTTCTTCTTCAAGACAAAATTGGGGAGGGAATCGTGTCAGTAATATTAGGCAGAGCCCTATCCAAGAGTACAAAGTCAACACCCCTAAAATAAAATCAGATCTTTTTAGTGCTGGAAGCACAACAACAGTAAAATTCTCTATGCATTTTGTTACCTATAAGGTGATGGAATTTAATGGAGTCCACTTCCCTATAAGATGGGAACACTCTTAATAATAGAGCTTCTTTCATATCATCACTCTCATAAAATAAATTTTTGCTTTGCTAAAGAATTAATTTTTTAAATTAATTTAATTTTTATTGAAGAAGACTTGCTTTACAGGATTTTGTTGTTTTCTGACAAACCTTAACATGAATCAGCCATCAGTTCAGTTCAGTTCAGTCACTCAGTCGTTTCCGACTCTTTGCCACCCCATGAATTGCAGCATGCCAGGCCTCCCTGTCCATCGCAAACTCCCAGAGTTCACCCAAACTCATGTGCATTGAGTCGGTGATGCCATCCAGTCATATCATCCTCTGTCGTCCCCTTCTCCTCCTGGCCCCACCCTCCCATATCAGACTCTTTTCCAATGAGTCAACTCTTCACATGAGGTGGCCAACATATTGAAGTTTCAGCCTCAGTATCAGTCCTTTCAATGAACACCCAGGACTGATCTTCTTTAGGATGGACTGGTTGGATTTCCTTGCAGTCCAAGGAACTCGCAAGAGTCTTCTTCAACACCAGAGTTCAAAAGCATCAATTCTTCAGCAATCAGCCATAGGTATACATATATTCCTTAGTCCTTTTAACCATTTTTAAAAACTGTCTTTAAAAGATCATATGTTTCAATTAAAAGAAAACAGATGTGATAGTAGAGAATTACCTAAAGTTGAGACTTTGAACTTCAGCCTAGTATGGCTGGAAAACTGTGAATAAATTATCAAAATCTTTGACACATCTTTCAGATCCAATGTCTTCAACCCCATTTGGAGACATTGTCTCTCTGATGACTGTTCTCCCTGCAGTTACTCTGCCCTGCGTCAGCACTCTCCATCGCCTCTCACTGGTACAGTGTACCCCAGACACTCAAGGCTCACTCTTCTCTTCACTCAAGTCTTTGCCCTAAAAGTCACTTTGGAAAATCTTTTCTACACAGTGTCTCTAAAATACCCGCAGGCATCACTATTATTTCCCTTGTATCTGCACCTGTGTGTGTGTGTGTGTGTGTTCGTGTGTGCAAACTCCTTTCAAGAGTTTAGATGGAAAAAGGTTTTTAGTCACCATCCTCATGTCCCTAGCACATAAGAGACTGCCTGGCATGTGTTAATAATTGGGAAACATTTGTGAATAAATTATTTTCTATGAGTACACTGAGTTGAATAGAGTCTGCCTACTGGTTTTACAAATAAAGAAACTGAGACTGAGAGAATTCAATTCTTCTCAGGGTCTTCAAGGTAGACAAAGATAGAAAGAAGTCTGAACCCAAAGAAGGAATTCTTTGATGGGTCCAGTCCAAACATACATACTTCAGGCAAAGCTGAACTCAATGAGGGAAAAGTCTAAATCTGATAATCCAATGGGAATGAAATGGAACACTCAGAAGAATACCTGTAGTTGACAGAAGAGATGAAAAACACTATATGCAAAAAAACAAAAAACGAAAGATAGAAATACATAATGGACTATGAATATGCTTTATTGGAGAAGCAAAGAATAGACATGCTAATTGCTCATGGGGTAGAGATCACAGTGCGGATACAGACACACAGATGGCAAAGAGAGATCAAGCGATGATCCTGCTGCTCTTCCAGCAACGTGGTGTCAGCTTCAGGAAGCAAGCCTTTTCTCTGCCAGCTGTCAGTCCAGGAGGGAGATTAAGGAAGATGCAATCCAACACCATGGCCAAAGGGAGGACAATGGGAGAGCCTGGATCTTGTTTCTTGGTCCAGATGAAATCTGGTGCTGTTACTTCCACTTGGGTGGACACTTCTGCTCGCATGGTGGGCATGGTGGCCCAGGAGGGCATTTCTTCTGGCCCAGTGGAGGTGGGCATGGATGAGGTGGGCAAGGCTCATGGCACTTGGGTGGGCACACTATTGGAGGTGGATGGCAGGGCTCCTTGCACTGATGGTGATGCTGATGCTGATGCTGATGCGGATGCGGATGGGGATGCGGATGGTGAGACATGCTTCCTGGGTCTCAAGGAATCTGAAATACAGACAACTTTCTTCATAGCAGAGAGTCCGATCGGTAGAACATTTAGCTGTGCCAACAACCCTTCTGTCACTAAGGACACTTCTTGATTCCTAATACAGTCTTTATGGTTTTTTATAGCTTCGTCACCATTCTTTTTTTAGTATCTTTTGCCCTCATCTTCAGTCTTTTCTGATTAGTGTCTCCTTCTATCATTTTCTAAAACAAAATTACCTACACAGGTGTTGTACGAATACAAACAAATTCTGAAGAATAAGCTGGATAATAAACTTGTAGCCAATCCCCAAACAAATTTCTAGTTATTTGTCTCATGATGTCTTGGTTGCTAGAGAAGCTGACCTGACTGTGGGCTTCTGGGGAGAAATGCAAAGGCCCAAACTAGGCACTCAATGGGATTGGATGCTGAGAAGGGGGCATTTGGAACTAATGTGTGCTGTGCTGTAGCACAGTATCTCATCCCCCTTACTCTCTCTCAGGTTAAGACTGTGCACCTGACTCCATTTTCTCCTCACATTTAAGATTGCATTCATGTCCACATACCAAAAATTTACCATAAATTCTCATTATTTTCTTTTCCCATACAGAGCACTAATTGCTTCAGTTAAAGCCACTTCTACCCCTGGATTAATCCCAACACCCAAGTTCCATAAAGATCTCTAAGAGTTGTGCTCACCAGAGGCTCCAAAGATCCCTATGACCATCACGACAATGACAGCACTGTGATGGAGACTCCTTTTATAAGGACCAGGCAGCTCCACCCAGGGGGAACATCCCAGGACTGGCATGATGTACTTATTGGCCACCCCAAATTCCACACACTTGCAATCTCAAAAATAAATTGCCACACTAATGCTGATATCACAAATCTCCCTTGTCCATGGACTTCTTTATCCTTCACTAAGGAAGTGCAGAGTGATTCACTGGAGACCTGGTCACGTACTCCCTGTGCCATTGTTATGCACCGGTTAGGAAATATGAGGAATTCTTTGACAATAGTGTTGCTCCTCCATTGTCACAGTTGGTGATTCTTCCTCTCCCCAGCCCCCAAGAATCTGCTATGTAAAACTTCCTCCCTATTCCATTTCACCTGTCAGCACCCAGCTTTGTTTCCCTTGATGGTTTAGACTGGGATTTACTAACCTCACATATCTTACCCACTACCCACAGTTTTTTTTAACTCACCTTCCTTTCACCATGCCCCACTGGTCTCTAGCCTTTTCTTGACAATTAAATGACTTGGGGCCACAAAGTTGAATCTTGTTTTCCTAATTTTCTAGTTTCTGGTGTTGGCAGGCTCATGCCAGGTGTGTTTTCACACGGCTACATTCATGGACCTGACAGGAAAACTTGATCCTTCAGTTTTCCAGGCCATAAGGTCACAAGTTGAGATGCTTTACTGAAGCTCTACTTCTGCAGATGTATACACTGATCTGGTCTCTGCAGCCACATGACCATGAGCAACTTGTAGTCTACTAGAAACCCAAATTCCTCTCTTCTCATTATCTTCAAAATTGACTCAATGTCTGGGCTGTATCCATTTAGAAGCTTTTCCACTAATACTCCCCAAATATCCTTTGCCACTTCACCCTACAACAGTTAATTCAATTGACTCTATCCTGCCTTTTTTTTTTTTTTTGAAATGACATTTAGTGTGTTTTCAGACATTCTTAGTATAGTCAAGGAATGAAGCTCCACGAGTCATTGACCCTGCCATTCAATCCATGGATATTTTTCTCTAAACAAATAAACTAAGGGTGACATAGAACCCATCAGGAATTTATTAGTATAATTTGTTGAAATGCAGCAATGCTTCAGCTAATACTAAGCACTAAGCCTTCCATGGGGGTCCTTGAGTGCCCTGGGTATGCAGACATCTATAGGCACCGGTACTTTGTGACATTAAATGTTTCCCAACTGCTCTGAAGATCAGCTTACTAACACTGCTAAAAATTAGAGACAAGAGCTATACTTGCCTCAAAATTTTGCTATGGAAACAATAAAATGTCTAATATAAGGCATGTGACATAGTCTGTTACCAAGTCCAAGCTTGTTCCGCTTGCTGCAGTGAATCTGAGATGAGGTGTCTAGACTAGGAAAAGGAAAAAAAGAAATGAAAAATTTCATTTTTCACCCAGGAATCAAACCCGAGTCTCCTGCATTGAAGGCAGATTCTTTTTTTTTTTTTAAGATAGCATATTTATTTATTTATTTTTGTGGCTAAATTCTTTTTTAAAATTTAAAGTTATTTATTTTAATTAGAGTCTAATTACTTTACAATATTGTATTGGTTTTGCCATACATCCCCATGAATCTGCCACGGGTGTACATATGTTCCCAATCCTGAACCCCCTTCCCACCTCCCTCCCCATACCATCCCTCTGGGTCATCCCAGTGCACCAGGCCCAAGCTTCCTGTATCCTGCATCAAACCTGGACTGGCGATTCATTTCTTGAAGGCAGATTCTTTACTGACTGAGCTATGAGGGAAGCCCATCTAGACTAGAAAGGGACTTTGTTCAGGAACCCACTGGCTGAGATAATGACAAGCTAGTGTCACCAAATAATCATCTTGCTGGGGCCTGGTTGCCAGGTTCTTTTATGGGTCAGGAATGGGGTGGAGGTAAGGAAACAAAGTAAAAGACTACTCAATCCTTGCAAATTTCCCCTAGTATGGAAAGCCATGAAATTAAAAGATGCTTACTCCTCGGAAGGAAAGTTATGATCAACCTAGATAGCATATTGAAAAACAGAGACATTACTTTGCCAACAAAGGTCCGTCTAGTCAAGTCTGTGGTTTTTCCAGTGGTCATGTATGCTTGTGAGAGTTGGACTGTGAAGAAGGCTGAGTGCCGAAGAATTGATTCTTTTGAACTGTGGTGTTGGAGAAGACTCTTGAGAGTCCTTGGACTGCAAGGAGATCCAACCAATCCATTCTAAAGGAGATCAGCCCTGGGTGTTCTTTGGAAGGAATGATGCTAAAGCTGAAACTCCAGTACTTTGTCCGCCTCATGCGAAGAGTTGACTGATTGGAAAAGACTCTGATGCTGGGAGGGATTGGGGGCAGGAGGAAAAGGGGATGACAGAGGATGAGATGGCTGGATGGCATCACCAACTCGATGGACGAGAGTCTGAGTGAACTCCAGGAGATGGTGATGGACAGGGAGGTCTGGCGTGCTGTGATTCATGGAGTTGCAAAGAGTTGGACACGACTGAGCGACTGAACTGAACTGAACTTATGACAAGCCTCATGCAGGGCAATATGTTAGATTTGCTTCCTTACAGTCCCTCACAGGTGGACAGCTCAGGTTATCTCCCAAAAGCAGTCCATTTTGTATGCTTACAATAATAAAACTGGCAAGATGAGGGTTAAAATCACTGAAGCTGATCCAGCATAAATTCAAAATTAACTCTTCCCGTTTACAATGCTTAAGGAAATATGAGCCCCATATATATGATAAAGGGTTAATTTCCAAAGTATGTAAGAAGCTCCTACAACATAATAGAAAAAAAAATTTAAGAACCTTAATTTTAAATAGATAAGGGACTTCAATAGAGTTTTCTTTAAAAAAGACATATATATATATAAACCACAGGGATATGAAAAGGAGTTTAATATCACCACTAATCATCAGGGAAATGCAAATCAAAACCACAATGATGTATCACTTCACACCTGAAAAATGACTATAATCAAAAAAGCAAAATAGCAAATGTTGGTAAGATTATGGAGGAAAAAAGAACCCTTGTACCTGGCAGTGGAGGGCACAATGGTGTGACCATTATGAATATGAAGGTCACTCAAAAAGTTAACAACAGAAAAAACAGAACTACCATAGGTTTCACCCATTCTACATCTAAATCATTGACCCAAAATAATTTAAATCAAAGTCTCAAAGACATATTAGCACTCCCAAGTTCACTGCAGCAGTACTCACAGTAGCCAAAGTGTGGTAACAACTTAAATGTCCATCAACAGATGAGTGGATAAGTAAACTGTAGTATATACATACAAAGGATTATTATTCCTTCTTAAAAAGAAGGAAATCCTGTCCTATGACACAACATGAACTCACCTGGAAGACATTATGCCAAGAGAAATAAGCCAGAAACAGATGGACAAGTACCACATGAATCCCCTTATATGAGGTATCGAAAAAAGTCAAGCTCATGGAATGAAGAATAGAATAGTAGTTACCAGGAACTGGGGCATGGAGGCATGGAGTAAAAGGGTGTTGCTTATCATTGGAAAAGACTCTGATGCTGGGAGGGATTAAGGGCAGGAGGAGAAGGGGACGGCAGAGGATGAGATGGCTGGATGGCATCACTGACTCGATGGACGTGAGTCTGAGTGAACTCCAGGAGTTGGTGATGGACAGGGAGGCCTGGCGTGCTGCGATTCATGGGGTCGCAAAGAGTCGGACACGACTGAGCGACTGAACTGAACTGAACTGAATCAATAGGTATTGTGAAATGAAAAGCTCTACTGCCAAATCAATAAACAAGAAATGTCACAGCCATCAGCTATTTCTGGCCTCCAAATGTGAATGCGGGCTCCCAAAGCTCAATCCAACAGATGCCGCCACCTGCCATGGTGATTGCTGAGGAGCTGGGGGAACACAAGGAGCAGCCATCTGCCACAGCTGCCACTGCTTAAGGTGAACAAGGAAACAGGATTTGGCCCAGATAGCTGAGGTACATATGAAAACAATGAATTCAGTGAGCCCGGAGGCTTAAATCTTCCCACACATCCAATGCTAAATTGCTTAATTTGATACCTGATCTTTGATGTTCAGACTGCCTGCTCCCTTTGCTGTAAATTTGTATGCAGCCTGACTCCCACTCCATGTTCCAAGGGGAACACTTTTCTCAGAGCTACTGAGATGCTGTCTCCTGGGCTTGGAGTCCTAAACTTTCCCACCAAATAAAATAAAAGTCTCCTTTCAGGTTGTGACTATATTTTTTAGTTGACAGTATAAAATTTCAGTCCTGAAAGGTATTAGTTCTAGAGATCTGCTCACAACATCAAGCCTGTATAACAACACTGCGTTATACACTTAAAATACTGTTAAGAGAATACACCTCATGTTAGGTGTTCCTAACACAATAAAACTTTTTTAAAAAAGTAAATTGATACAGCCACTATGGAGAACAGTACGGAGATTCATTTAAAAACTAGGAGTAAAACTACCAAATGGCCCAGTAGTTGCCCTGAGAAAACTGTATTTCAAAAGGTCATGTGTACCTAGTGTTCATTGCAGCACTATTACAATAGCCAGGACATGGAAGCAACCTAGATGTCAGTCAACAGAGGAGTGGATGAAGGTATTGTGGCACATACATATAATGAAAAATAACTCAACCAATAAAAAGGAGCAAATCTGAGTCAATTGAACTGAGGTGGACAAATCTAGAGCCTTTTATACACAGTGAGGTAATTCAGGAAGAGGAAAAAAAATATTGTATATTAACAGATATGTATGGAATCTAGAAAAATAGCCCTGATGGACTTCTTTCAAGGGCAGAAATAGAAATGCCGATGTAGAAAACAAACTTGTGCGCACACTGAGGGAAGGAGAGGGTGGAACAAATTGAGAGAGTAGCACTGAAATACAGGCATTGCCGTGTGTAGAATAGATGACGATGGAAAGTTGTTTTTTAGCTCAAGGAGTTCAGCCTGGTGCTCTGTGACAACCTAGAGGGGAGGGATAGGGGGCAGTGGGGTGGAAGTAAGGCTCACAGTGGAGGAGATATATGTGTACTTAGAGCTGATCCACATTGTTGCATGGTAGAAACCCACAGAACACAGTAAAGCAATTATCTTCCAATTAAAAATAAATTTAAAAATTATATATGTCAGCTCTAAAGGCTAGAAAAACTGATAATTATGAATAACTACTCAAAATAACTGATCGATAATGTCAAAGATGCTCTAGATCTTATAAAGAATCGCATTGTGTAGACTAAGGTCTCCCTCGCTAAGACCCCTGCCTGCTCCTCTTTCTTCTAGCTGTTATCACTGCTAGTTAGAAGGAGTCAGTCGGAAGGCACTTGAAGAATCCACGTCTTTTTACTAGTAACAGAGGTCTTCTCCACTGCCTGAGGGAAGATTTCACAGCGTGTGCTCTTTCCTGAAAGAAGACCGTGTAGCATCTGCTGTGTTTCTATCTTGACTGGGCTGATGTAGTTCAGAAAAAGATCAGTGGCATAACCTGGGTGTTTGAAGAGGTAGGAACTTCTTTAGATGGAGTCCTGCTCCTGATCTCTTTCTCAGTCTCTCAGAGAACCAAGATGAGGACCGCTGTTCCCGCCCAGTCCTCTGAGATTGCACAATGCAGTAACCAGGATCACCATTAGGAAACAGACGCACTTCACGAATCCTGGGAGGAACAGCAATGTCTTGGGATGGATTAGGTGCTTTCACAACCTTCTTTTCATGGTGAAGTTTTAGGAACTAGGTGGTACCTGCTGGAGTAAGAGAATTACCTATGGAATACATGACATAGAACAGTTCTGCCAACATAATTTTATACTTGCTTTTCATTCTCCATGAATTACTAATGGATTCTAAGATATTTTTACCAGTAAATTCTATGGGTTGTCACTTATGTTTTGTAATTTGAAGGAGGATTAGTCTTTCTTAAGAAAAAGGTGCTTAATGAGGTTGCTAACTTAGAAAGAGGGATAATTAGTTCTTGATAACAGAGAAAGTGACCAAAGGACAAATGGTCCTCATTTTTTTGAAATAATGGATATTTTTTCATATAATGAATATTTTCCCATTTACAAATGGAAGCATTTGTAGCAAACTGAATCTCTGAATCTCTCTGAAAATCGTGTAATATCTACATGAGAGTTTGCTGGATTTTACTTAGAAACTAGTAACAGTGGTTATCTAGGAGAGAAGCTGACTGTCTGGGGAATGAGTAGAAGAGAGGCTAAGTAGCCATGAGGCAGAAAAGAAATCACCAGCAAATATGCATGCTCGAAGAGTTAAACAGCACTGACTCTAAAATTCCAAAGGAAAATATTTTTTGAACCCACAGTGTTACATGTAGCCAAACTATTAGTCAAATATGAATAAAATACTATAATTTCCACAAATATATTTTCTGATAGCTTCTTGAGGTTTTGCTCCAACAAAACAAAGGTAAAAACCCAAATTGAGAAAGACTCAAAATGCAAAAGAAAAAAGAAAAGAAAAAAAGCTTTGGACATAATTGACAGTAATAAAAGAATGAAAGCCCTAGGGTGACAAGTGTTGGGGAAACCTACAGATCAACAAGATTCTACTGAGACACTTTTTCAAGGATACCAGAAATTATATTTCCAATTGGAAACTGTATCTAATATAAAGACAGAAAGAATGACGGGCCAGTTAATTTAAAGCTATACAGTAGTCAATACTGTGGTGGTAATTGATTATCACTCTACTCTCTGGAAAGGAAAAAAATGTATGTGTAGACATTGCTATTCACAGAATAACAACTACACATACTACACATTCATTACATTGAACTTAAAAAAAATTTATTTAGTTTTTTTTTTTATGGTCATATTTTTTTTTATTTTCTTTATTTATTTTTTTACTTTACAATATTGTATTGGTTTTGCCATACATCAACATGCATCCGCCACAGGTGTACACATGTTCCCCATCCTGAACCCCCCTCCCACCTCCTTCCCCATACCATCCCTCTGGGTCATCCCGGTGCACCAGCCCCAAGCTTCCTGTATCCTGCATCGAACCTGGACTGGCGATTTGTTTCTTATATGATATTATACATGTTTCAATGCCATTCTCCCAAATCATCCCCCGCCCCCACAGAGTCCAGAAGTACACATCTGTGTCTCTTTTGCTGTCTCGCATACAGGGTTGTCGTTACCATCTTTCTAAATTCCATATATATGCGTTAGTATACTAATTGGTGTTTCTCTTTCTGGGTTACTTCACTCAGTATGATAGGCTCCAGTTTCTTCCATCTCATTAGAACTGATTCAAATGTATTCTTTTTAATGGCTCAGTAAGACTCCATTGTGTATATGTACCACAGCTTTCTTATGCATTCATCTGCTGATGGACATCTAGGTTGCTTCCATGTCCTGGCTATTATAAACAGTGCTGCAATGAACATTATTTTTAGTTGGAGGGTCATTGCTTTACAGTGTTGTGCTGGCTTCATACAGTAACATCAATCAGCCACAGGTAAACATACGTCTCCTCCCTCTTTGACCTCCCCGCCCCCTCCCACACCGTCCCATCTCTCTAGGTTGTCACAGAGCACCAGGTTGCCTTCCTTGTGTCATACAGCAAATTCCCGCTTTCTTTCTATTTTCGGTGTGACAATGTATGTTTCCATGTTCCTCTCTCTATTCATCCCATCCTCTCCTTTCCCCACTGTGACAAGTCTGTTCTCTATGTCTGCATCTCTCTTGCTACCTTGCAACTAGGTTCATCCATGTCATTTTTCTAGATTCCATATATATGCATCAAGATATGATATTTGTTTTTCTCTTTCAGACTTGCTTCACTCTGTATAACAAGCTCTAGGCTCATCCACCTCACAGCATTGACTTTATTCCTTTTAATGCTGAGTAATATTTCATTGTATACATGTACCTCAACTTATTTCGGAGAAGGCAGTGGCACCCCACTCCAGTACTCTTGCCTGGAAAATCCCATGGACAGAGGAGCCTGGTAGGCTGCAGTCCATGGGGTTGTGAAGAGTCGGACACGACTGAGCGACTTCACTTTGACTTTTCACTTTCATGCATTGGAGAAGGCAATGGCAACCCACTCCAGTGTTCTTGCCTGGAGAATCCCAGGGATGGGGGAGCCTGGTGGACTGCAGTCTATGGGGTCGCACAGAGTCGGACACGACCTGACTTCACTTTGTATGGTGTTAGGGAGTTTTCTAATTTCATTCTTTTACATATAGCTGGCCAGTTTTCCCTGCACCACTTATCGAAGAGACTATCTTTTCTCCTATGTATATTCTTGCCTCCTTTGTCAAACATAAGGTGTCCATAGGTGCATGGGTTTATCTGAGCTTTCTATCTTGTTCCATTGGTCTATATTTCCGGGTTTGTACCAGTACCATACTGGCTTGATGACTGTAGCTTTGTAATACTACACATTTTTAAATTAATCTTAGTTATTAACATTTTAAATCACTTTCTCAAGTCCAGACAATCCACCAACAATTAATCAAGTCCTGATTTGTAGTGTTGTCCAACAATTGTCCCTCATAAGCTTGAAAGAACACACAACTTGCAGTGCCAGCAGACTGTAAATTCCCAAAAGAATGAGGGAGAGAGGAACAGGAAGAAGAGACAAAGAAGATAGAGGAATAGAAGAAGGGGAGGGTGAGGATTGCGAAGAGGAGGCAACTTAAGATGCCAAAGCAAAAATCTAATACAGGAAAGACATAGGCTAAATATGCTGCAAACTATAAGATTATCACAACTGTAAGGAGAAAAGTACTGCTTCTTTAAGTGGCATAGGGGCCAAGGCATTAAATTCATAGATTAAAAAGTAACCACACTGACAGGGTATGCTTATGGGCTGAGCAGTTCTGATGCACTCACAGTAACATCTGATCCTCATTGTGCTTTCTGTGCGCTGACACAGTTCTAAATGCTTTATATATATATATAAATTTAAGTCTCACAACTAACCTATAAAATGAGTACTATTATTATTACCACTTTTAAAGTGAAGAAAATGAGACCTTAAAATGAGACACAGAGACCTTAACTGAATTACCCAAGATCATACAGTTGTTAAGCAGCGGAACCATGGGGTGAACTCAGGAAGGCTGGCTATAGGATCTGTGATATCTGAAACATAATTGTGGTCACTTCTAGTGGAGAAGGTATGAGATGCAATTTATTTAGGAAACGTGGGTCTTTTGAAGGGTTGGTAATGTTTTTTTCTTATCTTCATGTTTCTTGACAATAAAGAGATCAATCTATAATTATCCACTTCATACAGCAAAGCTTTATGGACTTTCAGAATGTGTTGATCATGTGTTGATCATGTTCTCCTAAAATCAAACAAAATTTTATTTTTGGTTTTCTTTTTTCTTGTTTTTCTTCAAGACAAAATTGGGGAGGGAATCATGTCAATAATATTAGGCCAGAGCCCTGTTCAAGAGTACAAAGTCAACCCTCCTAAAAATAAAATCACTTCTTCTTAGTGTTGGAAGCACAACAACAGTAAAATTCTCTATGTATTTTTTACCTATAAGGTGATGGAAATTAATGGAGTCAACTTCCCTCTAATATAAGAATATTGTTAATAATAGACCTGCTTTTCATACAGTCACTCTCATGAAATACATTATTTTTTGTCAAAGAATTAATATATTCCTCAGCCCTTTTAACCATTTTCAAAAAAATGTCTTCAAAAGATCATATGTACTTTCAGTTAAAAAAAAACAGACGTGATAGTAGAGAATTACATAGAAAGTTGAGACTCTGAACTTCAGCATAGTATGACTAGAAAACTGTGAATAAATTATCAAAATGTTTGATACATCTTTCAGATCCAATGTCTTCAACCCCATTTGGAGACATTGTCTCTCTGATGACTGTTCTCCCTGCAGTTACTCTGCCCTGCCTCAGCACTCACCATCTCCTCTCACAGGTACATGTACACCAGATACTCAAGGCTCACTCATCTCTTCACACAGGTCTTTGCCCTAAAAGCCACTTTGGAAGAGCTTTTCTACACAGTTGTCTCTAACATTCCCCCTGCATCACTATTATTTGCCTTGTATGTGCACGTGTGTGAGTGTGTGTGTGCTTGTACAAAATCCCTTCAAGAGTTTTGATGGAAAAAGGACTTTTGGCAGCATCCTCATGTCCCTAGCACATAAGAGACTGCTTGGCATGTGTTAATAATGGGGAAACATTTGTGAATAAATTAATTTCTATGAGTACACGGAGTTGAATAGATTCTTGCCTACTGGTTTTACAATTAAGGAACCTGAGACTGAGAGGATTCAATTCTTTTCAGGGTCTTCAAGGTAGACAAAGATAGAAACAAGTCAGAAGCCAATGAAGGAATTCTTTGATGGATCCAGTCCAAAAGACATATTTCAGACAAAGCTGAACTCAATGATGGAAAGTCTAATTCTGATAATCCAAAGGGAATGAAAAGGAGCACTCAGAACAATACTTGTAGTTGACAGAAGAGATGAAATACACTATATGCAAAAAGAAAGAAAGAAATACATAATGGGCTATGAATATGCTTTATTGGAGAAGCAAAAGAATAGACCCACTAATTGCTCATGGGGTAGAGATCACAATGAGGATACAGACAGGCACATGACACAGAGAGTACAAGCGATAATCCTGCTGCTCTTCTTCCACCAACGTGGTGTCAACTTCAGGAAGCAAGCCTTTTCTCTGTGCTGTCAGTTGAGGAGGGAGATTAAGGAAGATGGAATCTGTCACCATGGCTGATGGGAGGACAGTGGAAGAGCCTGGACCTTGTTTCTTTGTCCAGATGAAATCTGGTGCTGTTACTTCCACTTGGGTGGACACTTCTGCTCGCATGGTGGGCATGGTGGCCCAGGAGGGCATTTCTTCTGGCCCAGTGGAGGTGGGCATGGATGGGGTGGGCAAGGCTCATGGCACTTGGGTGGGCATACTTTTGGAGGTGGATGGCAGGGCTCCTTGCACTGATGTGGATGCGGATGCGGATGCGGATGCGGATGCGGATGCGGATGGTGAGACATCCTTCCTGGGTCTCAAGGAATCTGAAATACAAACAGACAGCATTGTTCTTAACAGAAAGTCCTATTCTTCCATTATTAGGGAGCCCTCTTCTACCACTTTCCAAAGAAAAAATTACTTACACAAGTGCTGTGTGAATACAAGCACACTCTGAAGAAGAATAATCAGGATGTGAAACTTGTAGCCTCTTTCAAAACACATCTCTACTAATTTCTCCCTTGAGGTTCTGGTTGCTGGTCTAACTGACTTGACTGTTGGCTTCCAAGGAGAAACGCAAAGGCCCACATGCAGCATTCAGTGGGACTGCAGGCTGAGAAGGCTTCATTTGCAATGAATGCAGGGTGCACTGAAACACGGCATCTCATCTCCCTGACTCTCCCTAGGTTAAGATTGTGCTGCTGACTCCATTCCTCTCGTCTCATTTAAGAGCATAAAGACGTCAAGAAGAAGTACTGAAAACTACCCCTAAATTCTCATTATCTTCTTATTCCCATAGAGAGCACTAATTTGTTAAAATACAGGCACTTCTACCCTAAGATTATACCCTACCACACGAGTGCTAAAAACATCTAAAATTGTACTCACCTGAGCCTCCAAAGAAGACCTATGAGTGAGTTACACGAAGATAGCAGTATGGTGGTAGAGACTCCTTTTATAAGGACCAGGCAGCTCCACCCAGAGGGAATATCCCAGATCTGGCATGATGCACTTGTTTCCCACCCCAAATACCATGTGCTTGCAATCTCAAAAATAAATTGTCACACTCACGCTGATATCACAAAGCTCCATTGCCATGGACTTCCTCACCCTTCACTGAGGCAGTGCAGAGTGAGTCACTCAATACATTGTCTCAAAGCCCCAGTGCCAGTAGCATGCACCAGTTAGGAAATGCATCAGTTAGAAAATATGAGGAATTTTTTGACAATGGTACTGCTCCTCCATGGATAAGATTGTGCTTACCACATTCCCCAGCTCCCTACACATCTGGTATGGAAAACTTACTACCCCATTCCATTTCACCTTCAACACCCAGCTTTGTCTCCCTCAATGGTAATGACTAGGGTTTGCTAAATGCACATATCATAACCCCCACGCACAATTTTTCTAAATTCCCCTTATACCACATTCTACTGATCTCTGGGCTTTTCTTGACAATTAAATGACTTAACCATGGCCACAAAGTCTATCATGATTTTCCAGTACTAACAGTCTCATTTCAGCTCTGTTTTCACATGGCTCCATAATGGACTTGAACAGGACAACATGATCCCTCAGGTTTCTTAGCCATAAGCTCATAGACTGGGGCCACTTCATGAAACTCTACTTTTGCTGCCCCTTGACCATGAGTCATTTGTAGTCTCGTGTTGTTTGATGCTGTGCAGTTGCTCATTCGGGTCCATCTCTTTGCGACCCCATGGACCGCAGCACGCCAGACTTCCTTGTCCTTCAGTATCTCCCAGAGTTTGCTCAAACTCATGTCCATTGACTCAGTGATGGTTGGATGTTTTCATCCAACTACTTCATCCTCTGTTGTCCCCTTCTCCTCCTGCCTTCAATATTTCCCAACATCAACGTCTTTTCCAAGGAGTTGGCTCTTCACATCAGGAGGCCAAAATACTGGAGCTTCAGCTTCAATATCAGTCCTTCCAATGAATATTCAGAGTTGATTTCCTTTAGGATTGACTGGTTTGCTCTCCTTGGTGTCCAAGGGGCTCTCATGTGTCTTCTCCAGCACCACAGTTCAAAAGCCTCAGTTCTTCAGTGCTCAGCCTTCTTTATGGTCCAACTCTGACATCCATACATGACCACTGAAAAAACCAGAACTTTGAGTATAGGGACCTTTGTCAGCAAAGTGATGTCTCTGCTTTTTGATACACTGTCTAGGTTTGGTATAGTTTTCTTCCCATGAGCAAGCATCTTTAAATTTCATGACTGCAGTCTCAGTCCTCAGTGATTTTGGAGCTCAAGAATATAAAGTCTTTCACTGTGTTCATTTTTCCCCCCATCTATTTCCCATGAAGTGATGCGATCAAATGCTATGATCTTAGGTTTTTGAGTGTGGAGTTTGAAGCCAACTTTTTCACTCTCCTCTTTCACTTTCATCAAGCGGATCTTTAGTTCATCTTTGCTTTCTGTCCTAAGGGTGACGTCATCTTCATACTTGAGGTTATTGATATTTCTCCGGCAATCTTGATTCCAATTTGTGCTTCATCCAGCCCAGAATTTTACATGATGTACTCTGTATATAAGTTAAATAAGTGGAGTGACAATATACTGCCTTTACTTACTCCTTTCCCTATTTTAAACCAGTTCATTTTTCCATGTCTGGTTCTTACTGTTCCTTGTTGGTCTGCTGCTTCTCAGTCTGCTCCAAACCCAAATTCCTCTCATCTCATTATCTTCAAAATTGTCTCAATATCTGGACTGTTCCACTTAGAAGTTTTTCCATTCAGTTCAGTTCAGTTCAGTTCAGTCACTCAGTCGTGTATGACTCTTTGCTACCCCATGAATTGCAGCACGCCAGGCCTCCCTGTCCATCACCAACACCCGGAGTTCACCCAAACTCATGTGCATTGAGTCGGTGATGCCATCCAGACATCTCATCCTCCGTTGAACTTAACTGATAGCCAAGGTACTCAAGTTTTCCCCTGAAAGGCATAGTAAATATTATCTGAAGTGTTACTGTCGGTCAACAAATTACACTAATAAATTATCAATGAGTTCTATGTCACCCCTATTTTATTCATTTAAGAAAAAATACCCATGGATTGAATGGCTGAATTGATTCATGGAGGTTCATCCCCTGAGTGTACTAAGAATGTCTGAAAACACACTAAGTGTCACTTAAAATAAAGGACCTGATCGAGTCAATTGAATTAAGTGCTGTAGGGGAAAGAAGTGCAAGATATTTAGGGAGTATTAGTGGGAAAGCTTCTAAATGCATATAGCCCAGACACTGAGTTCATTTTGAAGATAATGAGAGGAGAGGAATTTGGGTTTCTAGTAGACCATAAATGACTCAGATGATGGGTCTGCAGAGTTCAGATCAGTGCATAAACCTGCAAAAGTAGAGCTTCAAGAAGGGATCAGAGCTTGTGATTTATGTTCTAAGAAACTGAGGGATCACGTTGTCCTGTTCAAGTCCGTGTATGGAGCCATGTGAAAGCACATCTGACATGAGACTGCTTGCACTAAAAAATCAAGGTACATTTTGTGGCCAGGTTTAAGTCACTTAAATGTCAAGAGTAGTATATGGTACAAGGCGAGTTTAGAAAAGCTGGAGGTAGGAGTTAAAATACGTGCAGTTAGGAAACTCTGGTCTCTGTCATCAATGGAAAAAAAGCTGGGTGCTGACACAAGAAATGGAATGGGGTAGTAAGTTTTGTGTACCAATGCTTGGGGAGCTGGCAAGAGGGGGAAGCAACATTTCTAACTATAGAAGAATAGCACCATTCTCAAACATTCCTCATATTTCCTATGGTGCATGACACAGGTAGAGGAAGTATGAGACAAAGTCTAAATGAATCACTCTGTAATTCCTCACTGAAGGGTGAGCAAGTCCACGGACAAGGGAACTGTGTGGTATCAGTATGACTGGGGCATTGATTTTTGAGATTGCAAGCACGTGGAATTTGGGGTGGGAAACAAGTGCATCATGCCAGTCCTGGGGTATCCCCCCTGGGTCGAGCTGCCTGGTCCTTATAAAAAGAATCTCCATCACAGTGCTGTCATTGTCGTGACGATCATAGGTCTTCTTTGGAGCCTCTGGTGAGCACAACTCTTAAGAGATCTTGATGGAACTTGGGTGTTGGGATTAATCCAGGGGTAGAAGTGGCTTTAACTGAAGCAATTAGAGCTCTGTATGGGGAAAAGAAGATAATGAGGATTTAGGGGTAAATTTTTGGTATTTGGTCATGTATGCGATCTTAAATGTGAGGAGATAATGGAGTCAGAGGCACAGTCTTAACCTGAGAGACAGTAAGATACTGTGCTACAGCACAGCACACATTAGTTCCAAATGCACACTTCTCAGCATCCAATTCTCCTCAGAAGCCCACAGTCAGGTCCGCTTGGCCATCAACCAAGACCTCATGGGAGAAATAAGTAGAGATTTGTTTGGGGATTGGCTACAAGTTTATTATCCAGCTTATACTTCAGAGTATGTTTGTATTCATACAACACCTTGTAGGTAATTTTGTTTGAGAAAGTGGTAGAAGCAAAGGCTAATCAGAAAAGACTGAAGATCTGAGGGCAAGAAATACTAAAAATGAAGGGTGAAGTAGCTCTGAAAAAACATAAAGTCTGCATTAGGAATCCAGAAGAGTCCTTAGTGATGGGAGGGTTGTTGGCACAGCTAAATGTTCTACCAATCAGACTCATAGGTATTAAGAAAGGTGTCTGTTTGTATTTCAGATTCCTTGAGACCCAGGAAGGATGTCTCACCACCAGCATCCTCATCCCCATCCGCATCAGCATCAGCATCAGCATCACCATCAGTGCAAGGAGCCCTGCCATCCACCTCCAAAAGTGTGCCCACCCAAGTGCCATGAGCCTTGCCCACCTCATCCATGCCCACCTCCACTGAGCCAGAAGAAATGCCCTCCAGGACCACCATGCCCACCATGTGAGCACAAGTGTCCACCCAAGTGGAAGTAACAGCACCAGATTACATCTGGACCAAGAAACAAGATCCTGGCTCTTCCATTTCCTCCCTTCGGCCATGGTGACAGACTGCATCTTCCTTAATCTCCCTCCTCAACCGACAGCAGACAGAGGAAAGGCTTGCTGCCTGAAGCTGACACCACGTTGTTGGAAGAAGAGCAGCAGGATCATCGATTGTACTCTCTGTGCCATGTGCCCATCTGTAATCCCTATTGTGCTCCCTACCCCATGAGCAATTAGTGGGTCTATTCCTTTGCTTCTCCAATAAAGCATATTCATAGTCCATTATGTATTTTTCTTTCTTTTTTTTTTTTTGCATATAGTGTATTTCATCACTTCTGTCAGCTACATGTATTCTTCTGAGCATTCCTTTTCCTTCCCTTTGGATTATCAGAATTAGACTTTTCCATCATTGAGTTCAGCTTTGTCTGAAATATGTCTTTTGCACTGGATCCATCAAAGAATTCCTTCATTGGTTTCTGACTTGTTTCTATCTTTGTCTACTTTGAAGACCCTGAAAAGAACTGAATTCTCTCAGTCTCAGGTTCCTTATTTGTAAAACCAGTAGGCAAGAATCTATTCAACTCCGTGTACTCATAGAAATTAATTTATTCACAAATGTTTCCCCGTTATTAACATACGCCAAGCAGTCTCTTATGTGCTAGGGACATGAGGATGCTGCCCAAAGTCCTTTTTCCATCAAAACTTTTGCAGGGATTTTGCACACACACACACGTGCACAAACAAGGCAAATTATAATGATGCAGGGGGAATGTTAGAGACAACTGTGTAGAAAAGCTCTTCCAAAGTGGCTTTTAGGGCAAAGAATTGAGTGAAGAGATGAGTGAGCCTTGAGTATCTGGTGTACACGTAACTGTGAGAGGAGATGGTGAGTGCTGAGGCAGGGCAGAGTAACTACAGGGAGAACAGTCATCAGAGAGACAATGTCTCCAAATGGGGCTGAAGGCATTGGATCTGAAAGATGTATCAAAGATTTTAATAATTAATTCACAGTTTTCTAGCCATACTATGCTGAATTTCAGAGTCTCAACTTTCTATGTAATTCTCTACTATCACATCTGTTTTCTTTTAACTGAAAGTACATATGATCTTTTGAAGACTTTTTTTCTTAATGGTTAAAAGGGCTGAGGAATATATTAATTCTTTGGCAAAAATAATGTATTTCACGAGAGTGACTATATGAAAAGCAGGTCTATTATTAAGTATGTTCTCATATTAGAGGGAAGTTCACTCCATTAATTTCCATCACCTTATAGGTAAAAAATGCGTAAAGAATTTTACTGTTGTTGTGCTTCCAACACTAAGAAGAAGTGATTTTATTTTTAAGAGGGTTGACTTTGTACTCTTGAACAGGGCTCTGGCCTAATATTATTGACATGATTCCCTCCCCAATTTTGTCTTGAAGAAAAACAAGAAAAAAGAAACCAAAAATAAAATTTTGTATGATTTTAGGAGAACATGATCAACATAATCAGAAAGTTCATAAACCTTTGCTATATGAATGGGTAATTATAGATTGATCTCTTTATTGTCAAGAAACACGAAGATAAGAAAAAAACATTACCAACCCTTCAAAAGACCCACGTTTCCTAAATAAATTGCATCTCATACCTTCTCCACTAGAAATGACCACAATCATTTTTCTGAGATCACAGATCCTATAGCCAGCCTTCCTGAGTTCACTTCATGGTTCCTCTAAGTAACAACTGGTAATTATCTTGGGTAATTTGCTTAAGGTCTCTGTGTCTCATTTTAAGGTCTCATTTTCTTCACTTTAAAAGTGGGAATAATAATAGTACTCATTTTATAGGTTAGTTGTGAGCCTCACATTTATACGTATATATAAAGCATTTAGAACTGTGTCAGCACACAGAAAGCACAATGAGGATCAGATGTTACTGTGAGTACATCAGAACTGCTCAGCCCATGAGCATACTTTGTCAGTGTGGTTACTTTTTAATCTATGAATTTAATGCCTTGGCCCCTATGGCACTTAAAGAAGCAATACTTTTCTCCTTACAGTTGTGATAATCTTATAGTTTGCAGCATATTTAGCCTATATCTTTCCTGTATTAGATTTTTGCTTTATCATGTTAAGTTGTCTGCTCTTCCCACTGCTCGCCCTCCTCTTCTTCTGTTCCTCTATCTTCTTTGTCTCTTCTTCCTGTTCCTCTCTTCCTCATTCTTTTGGGAATTTACAGTCTGCTGGCACAGCAAGTTGTGTGTTCTTTCAAGCTTATGAGGGACAACTGTTGGACAACGCTACAAATCAGGAGTTGATTAATTGTTGGTGGATTGTCTGGACTTGAGAAAGTAATTTAAAATGTTAATAACTAAGATTAATTTAAAAATGTGTAGTATTGCAAAGCTACAGTCATCAAGCCAGTATGGTACTGGTACAAAACTGGAAATATAGACCAAAGGAACAAGATAGAAAGCCCAGATAAAGCCATGCACCTATGGACACCGTATGTTTGACAAACCAGGCAAGAATATACATAGGAGAAAAGACAGACACTTCAATAAGTGGTGCTGGGAAAACTGACCAGCTATACGTAAAAGAATGAAATTAGAAAACTCCCTAACACCATAGAAAGTGAAGTCGCGTCATATCCGATTTCTGCGACCCCATAGACGGCAGCCCACCAGGCTCCCCCATCGCTGGGATTCTCCAGGCAAGAAAACTGAGTGGGTTGCCATTTGTTTTCCAATGCATGAAAGTGAAAAGTGAAAGTGAAGTCGCTCAGTCATGTCCCTCTCTTTGCTACCCCATGGACTGTAGCCTACCAGGCTCCTCCATCCAGGGAATTTTCCAAGCAAGAGTATAGGAGTGGGTTGCCATTTCCTTTTCCAACCCAGGGATTGAACCTGGGTGTCCCACATTGCAGGCAGACACTTTACCATCTGAGCTACCAAGGAAGCTGATACACAAAGATAACACCATAAACTCAAAATGGATTGAAGATCTAAATGTAAGACCATAAACCCTAAAACTCTTAGATGAAAACATAGAAAGAACACTATTTGACATTGTTGTGGTTCAGTCATTAAGCGATGTCCCACACTTTGCAACTTAGTGGACTGCCGCAGGCCAGGGTTCTCAGTCCTTCACTATTGTCTGCAGTTTACAGAAACTCATGTCCATTGAATAGGTGATGCTGTCCAAGATGCTATCTCATCTTCTGTTGCCCCCTTCTCCTCCAGCCTTCAATCTTTCCTAGCATCAGGGTCTTTCCCATTGAGTTGGCTCTTTGCCTCAGGTGGCCAAAGTATTGGAGTTTCAGCTTCAGCATCAGTCCTTCCAGTGAATATTCAGGGTTGAGTTCCTTTGGGATTGAGTGGTTGGATCTCCTTGAGTCCACGGGACTCTCAAGAGTCTTCTCCAACACCACAGTTCAAAAGCATCAATTCTTCAGAGCTCAGCCTTCAAAGAGAAAAGGGAAAAGGGAACCTTCTTGCACTATTGGTGGGAAAGTAACCTGATGCAGTCATTATGGAGAACAGTATCGAGATTCCGTAAGAAACTAGGGAATAAAACTATCAAATGACCCAGCAATCCCACTACTGGGCACATACTCTGAGGAAACCATAACTGAAAAGGTACATGTATCCCAATATGCATCACAGCAATATTGACAGTAGTCAGACATGGAAGCAACATAGAGGAATGGATAAGGAAGTTGAGGTACATGTATACAATGAAATATTACTCAACATTAAAAGGAACAAATTTAAGTCAATCCTCTGAGGTGGATGAGCCTAGAGCCTGTTATACAGAGTGAAGCAAGTCTGAAAGAGAAAAACAAATATCATATATTGCTGCATATATATGGAATCTAGAAAAATGACATTGATGAACCTAGTTGCAAGGTAGCAAGAGAGATGCAGACATAGAGAACAGACTTGTCACAGTGGGGAAAGGAGAGGATGGGATGAATTGAGAGAGGAACATGGAAACCTACATTGCCATACCTAAAATAGAAAGAAAGTGGGAATTTGCTGTATGACACAAGGAATGCAATCTGGTGCTCCGTGACAACCTAGAGAGATGGGACGGCGTGGGAGGGGGCAGGGAGGTCAAAGAGGGAGGAGACGTATGTTTACCTTGTGGCTGATTGATGTTACTGTATGAAGCCAGTACAACATTGTAAAGCAATTGCCCTCCAACTAAAAATAAATTTTTTAAGAGTTCAGTGTAATGAATATGTAGTTTGTGTAGTTTTATGCTGTGAATTCAATGTCTACACATACATTTTTTTCCTTTCCAGAGAGTAGAGTGATAATCAATTACCACCACAGTATTGACTACTGTATAGCTTTAAATTAACTGGCCTGTCATTCTTTCTGTCCTTATATTAAATAGAGTTTCCAACTGGAAATATAATTTCTGGTATCCTTGAAAAAGTGTCTCAGTAGAATCATGAAGATCTGTAGGTTTCCCCAACACTTGTCACCCTAGGGCTTTCATTCTCTTATTACTCTCAATTATGTCCATAGCTTTTTTTTTTTTTTTTTTTTGCATTTTGAGTCTTTCTCAATTTGAGTTTTTAACCTTTGTTTTGTAGGAGCAAAACCTCAAGAAGCTATCAGAAAATATATTTGTGGAAATTATAGTATTTTATTCATAATTGACTAATAGTGGCTACATGTAACATTGTAGGTTCAAAAAACATTTTCCTTTGGAATTTTAGAGGCAGTGCTCCATAACTCTTTGAGCATGTATATTTGCTGATGATTTCTTTTCTACCTCATGGCTTACTTAGCCTCTCTTCTACTCATTCCCAGTCAGCTTCTTTCCTAGATAACCACTGTTACTAGTTTCTGAGATAAATCTAGCAAACTCTCATGTAGATATTACACGATTTTCAGAGAGATTCAGAGATTCGGTTTGGTACAAATGCCCATTTGTAAAATGGAAAACTCCATTATATGAAAAAATATCCATTATTTGGAAAGAATGAGGACCATTTGTCCTTGAGTCGCTTTCTCTGTTATCAAGAACTAATTATCCCTCTTTCTAAGTCCGCAACCTCATTAGGCACCTTTTTCTTAAGAAAGACTAATCCTCTTTCAACTTACCAAGCATAAGTGACAACCCACAGAATTTATTGGTAAAAATATATTGAAATCCATTAGTAATTCATGGAGAAAGATAAGCAAGTACAAAATTATGTTGGTAAAACTAAGTCACACATTCCCTAGATAATTCTCTTACTCCAGCAGGTACCACCTAGTTCCTAAGACTTCATCATGAAAAGAATGTTGTGAAAGCACCTAATCCATCCCAAGACATTGCTGTTACTTCCAGGATTCCTGAAGGGCGTCTATTTCTTAATGGTGATCCTGGTTACTGCATTGTGCAATCTCAGAGGACTGGGCGGGAACAGCGGTCCTCATCTTGGTTCTCTGAGAGACTGAGAAAGAGATCAGGAGCAAGACTCAGTCTAAAGAAGTTCCTACCTCTTCAAACACCCGGTTTATGCCACTGATCTTTTTCTGAACTACATCATCCCAGTCAAGATAGAAACACAGCAGATGCTACACAGTCTCCTTTCAGGCAAGAGCACATGCTTGAAATCTTCCCTCAGGCAGTGGAGAAGGAAGACCTCTGTTACTAGTAAAAAGATGTGGATTCTTCAAGTGCCTTCCAACTGACCTTCTAACTAGCAGTGATAACAGCTAGAAGAAAGAGAGGAGCAGGGCAGGGGTCTTAGCTTTGGAGACCTTAGTCTACATGATGCTATTCTTTATGAGATCTGGAGCATCTTTGACATTATTGATCAGTTATTTTGAGTAGTTATTCATAATTATTAGTTTTTCTACCTTTAGAGCTGACATATATAATTTTTAATTTTATTTTTCAATGCCATTCTCCCAAATCTTCCCACCCTCTCCCTCTCCCAGAGTCCATACGACTGTTCCATACATCAGTGTCTCTTTTGCTGTCTCGTACACAGGGTTATTGTTATCATCTTTCTAAATTCCATATATATGCGTTAGTATACTGTATTGGTGTTTTTCCTTTTGGCTTACTTCACTCTGTATAATAGGCTCCAGTTTCATCCACCTCATTAGAACTGGTTCAAATGAATTCTTTTTAATGGCTGAGTAATACTCCATTGTGTATATGTACCACAGCTTTCTTATCCATTCATCTGCTGATGGACATCTAGGTTGCTTCCATGTCCTGGCTATTATAAACAGTGCTGTGATGAACATTGGGGTACACGTGTCTCTTTCCCTTCTGGTTTAAATTTATTTTTAATTGGAAGATAATTGCTTTACTGTGTTCTGTGGGTTTCTACCATGCAACAATGTGGATCAGCTCTAAGTACACATATATCTCCTCCACTGTGAGCCTTACTTCCACCCCACTGCCCCCTATCCCTCCCCTCTAGGTTGTCACAGAGCACCAGGCTGAACTCCCTGAGCTATAAAACAACTTTGCATCGTCATCTATCCTACACACGGCAATGCCTGTATATCAGTACTACTCTCTCAATTTGATCCACCCTCTCCTTCCCTCAGTGTGCACACAAGTTTGTTTTCTACATCGGCATTTCTATTCCTGCCCTTGAAAGAGTTCCATCAGGGCTATTTTTCTAGATTCCATACATATCTGTTAATATACAATATTTTTTTTCTCTTCCTGAATTACCTCACTGTGGATAAAAGGCTCTAGATTTGTCCACTTCAGTTCAATTGACTCAGATTCGTTCCTTTTTATTGGTTATTTTTCATTATATGTATGTGCCACAACACCTTCATCCACTCCTCTGTTGATTGACATCTAGGTTGCTTCCATGTCCTGGCTATTGTAAATAGTGCTGCAGTGAACACTAGGTACACATGACCTTTTGAATCACGGTTTTCTCAGGGCAACTACTGGGCCATTTGGTAGTTTTACTCCTAGTTTTTACATGAATCTCCGTACTGTTCTCCATAGTAGCTGTATCAATTTACTTTTTTTTTAAGTTTTATTGTGTTAGGAACACCTAATATGAGGTGTATTCTCTTAACAGTATTTTAAGTGTATAATACAGTGTTGTTACACAGGCTTGATGTTGCAAGCAGATCTCTAGAACTGATACCTTTCAGGACTGAAATTTTATACTGTCAACTAAAAAATATAGTCAAAACCTGAAAGGAGACTTTTATTTTATTTGGTGGGAAAGTTTAGGACTCCAAGCCCAGGAGACAGCATCTCAGTAGCTCTGAGAAAAGTGTTCCCCTTGGAACATGGAGTGGGAGTCAGGCTGCATACAAATTTACAGCAAAGGGAGCAGGCAGTCTGAACATCAAAGATCAGGTATCAAATTAAGCAATTTAGCATTGGATGTGTGGGAAGATTCAAGCCTCCGGGCTCACTGAATTCATTGTTTTCATATGTACCTCACCTATCTGGGCCAAATCCTTTTTCCTTGTTCACCTTAAGCAGTGGCAGCTGTGGCAGATGGCTGCTCCTTGTGTTCCCCCAGCTCCTCAGTAATCACCATGGCAGGTGGCGGCATCTGCTGGATTGAGCTTTGGGAGCCCACATTCACATTTGGAGGCCAGAAATAGCTGATGGCTGTGACATTTCTTTTTCTTTTTTTTTTAATTTTATTTTATTTTTAAACTTTACAATATTGTATTAGTTTTGCCAAATATCGAAATGAATCCGCCACAGGTATACCTGTGTTCCCCATCCTGAACCCTCCTCCCTCCTCCCTTCCCATACCCTCCCTCTGGGTCGTCCCAGTGCACCAGCCCCAAGCATCCAGTATCATGCATCGATACTACCCAAAGCAATTTATAGATTCAATGCAATCCCTATCAAGCTACCAACGGTATTCTCCACAGAGCTAGAACAAATAATTTCACAATTTGTATGGAAATACAAAAAACCTCGAATAGCCAAAGCTATCTTGAGAAAGAAGAATGGAACTGGAGGAATCAACCTACCTGACTTCTGGCTCTATTACAAAGCCACAGTTATCAAGACAGTATGGTACTGGCACAAAGACAGAAATATTGATCAATGGAACAAAATAGAAAACCCAGAGAAAAATCTACACACATATGGACACCTTATCTTTGACAAAGGAGGCAAGAATATACAATGGATTAAAGACAATCTCTTTAACAAGTGGTGCTGGGAAAACTGGTCAACCACTTGTAAAAGAATGAAACTAGAACACTTTCTAACACTATACACAAAAATAAACTCAAAATGGATTAAAGATCTCAACGTAAGACATTTCTTGTTTATTGATTTGGCAGTAGAGATTTTCATTTCACAATACCTATTGATTCAGTTCAGTTCAGTTCAGTCGCTCAGTCGTGTCCGACTCTTTGCGACCCCATGAATCGCAGCACGCCAGGCCTCCCTGTCCATCACCAACTCCCGGAGTTCACTCAGACTCACGTCCATCGAGTCAGTGATGCCATCCAGCCATCTCATCCTCTGCCGTCCCCTTCTCCTCCTGCCCCCAATCCCTCCCAGCATCAGAGTCTTTTTCAATGATAAGCAACACCCTTTTACTCCATGCCTCCATCCTCCAGATCCTGACAACTACTATTCTATTCTTCATTCCATGAGCTTGACTCTTTTTGATACCTCATATAAGGGGATTCATGTGGTACTTGTCCATCTGTTTCTGGCTTATTTCTCTTGGCATAATGTCTTCCAGGTGAGTTCATGTTGTGTCATAGGACAGGATTTCCTTCTTTTTAAGAAGGAATAATAATCCTTTGTATGTATATACTACAGTTTACTTATCCACTCATCTGTTGATGGACATTAAGGTTGTTACCACACTTTGGCTACTGTGAGTACTGCTGCAGTGAACTTGGGAGTGCTAATATGTCTTTGAGACTTTGATTTAAATTATTTTGGGTCAATGATTTAGATGTAGAATGGGTGAAAACTATGGTAGTTCTGTTCTTTCTGTTTTTAACTTTCTGAGTGACCTTCATATTCTTCATAATGGTCACACCATTGTGCTCTCCACTGCCAGGTACAACGGTTCTTTTTTCCTCCATAAATAATCTCACCAACATTTGCTATTTTGCTTTTTTGATTATAGTCATTTTTTCAGGTGTGAAGTGATACATCATTGTGGTTTTGATTTGCATTTCCCTGATGATTAGCAGTGATATTAAACTCCTTTTCATGTACCTGTGGTTATATATATATATATGTCTTCTTCAAAGAAAGCTCTATTGAAGTCCCTTACCTATTTAAAATTAAGGTTCTTAAATTTGTTTCTATTATGTTGTACGAGCTCCTTACATACTTTGAAAATTAACCCTTTATCATATATATGGGGCTCATATTTCCGTGGGCATTGTAACCAGAAAGAGTTAATTTTGAATTTACGCTGGATCAGCTTCTGTGATTTTAACCCTCATCTTGCCACTTTTGTTATTGTAGCATTCATAATGGACTGCTTTTGGGAGATAACCTGAGCTGTCTACCTGTGAGGGACTGTAAGGAAGCAAATCTAACATATTCCCTTGCCTGAGGCCTTGCCATCAGTTCAGTTCAGTTCAGTTGCTCAGTCGTATCCGACTCTTTGCAACCCCGTGAATCACAGCACGCCAGACCTCCCTGTCCATCACCATCTCCCGGAGTTCACTGAGACTCACGTCCATCGAGTCGGTGATGTCATCCAGCCGTCTCATCCTCTGTCATCCCCTTTTCCTCCTGCCCCCAATCCCTCCCAGCATCAGAGTCTTTTCCAATGAGTCAACTCTTCCCATGAGGTGGGCAAAGTACTGGAGTTTCAGCTTCAGCATCATTCCTTCCAAAGAACACCCAGGGCTGATCTCCTTTAGAATGGATTGGTTGGATCTCCTTGCAGTCCAAGGACTCTCAAGAGTCTTCTCCTGCAGGGAGCGAGCTCCGCCCGTGGCAAAGGTCATGAGGAAGGAGGCTTGGCATACGCAAAGGCGGGATCAAGCCTCAGGCGTCTCCCTGGAAATTCTTGAGCATCTACCCCCAAAACCAGAGTCTGCCTACTTTATGCTTTGTGCTTTCACCTACACCTCTGACTTTACGGGGGGCTGTCCCCCACTACCTCTCTCTGAAAAAAGAGTTAGCTTACAGCTCCAGTTAATAATTCCTGGGTGTGACAATGTTTCAACCTACAAACTCCTTTGGAAATCCTCTAGCCTGCCTGAATAGGTTTTTCCGGCCACCTGTGATTGTTCAGAGCCTCCCAACTGTGAGAGGCAGGAGATATTCTAAACTGTCTAAACACAGATTGCTTTGAGTAGTTAAAAGATTGATTAGAAATTGTATTGGTGAAGGGTTTTTTACTTATTGGGCCAATGTTTACTGCTAAGTCTCCATACTCCTTACCTACTGTGTCCTTGGCAGTGTATTGATTGATATAATGGGTGTATAGAAATGTAAGTAGTAGCCTCAATGTTTGTAACCTTAGACCCTTTTGTTAATTCTTTTCTTGATTGAGCCCACCTCACCTTTGCACTATAGGAATGCAGCTTTGTCCAGTGCTTTTTTGGAGGCTGGTGCCTGACTTTGGAATAATCACCTTTAGAGAAAGAGAAGTTTCTTAAAATGTTAACAGGCCTCCTGGCCAGAAGATGATGTAATTCACCTGAACTTTTGCATATGATAAGTTTGAAAGCCTGGCTTCGATTAGGACCAGGAACTGCTGTCCTTGCATGACTTCACCCCTTCCCCCATTATCCTCTATGCACAACTTAAGGTATAAAAACTACTTTGGAAAATAAAGTGCGGGCCTTGTTCACTGAAACTTGGTCTCCCCATGTCGCTCTCTCTCTCAAATTCTGGCTGAGTCTCCATCTGGAGCGCAGAACCCGCCATGCTTGCTAATTATGCCTGGGCTTCTAAGATCCGACCAGGGAGGCCTCAGTGTCTCCTCTCCTTTGGGAGAACGGAAGGACACCTGCGGCCTACGTAAGTGGTGCAAACTTCTTGTCTTGAAGATTTATTGATCTCCCGCGTAAACCAAGCTACTTTTCTCTTTTCTCCACTAAATTTTCCTGCTGAGCTATCCTCATCCTATTACTCTTTATATCTTTGATAACATTTAAATAAATAGGTAGCCGACGCCGTCCCCGCTTCGAATACCCTGGATCAGCCAGGGCTGGTCCCTGGCATTCTCCAACACCACAGTTCAAAAGCATCAATTCTTCGGTGCTTAGCTTTCTTCACAGTCCAACTCTCACATCCATACATGACCACTGCAAAAACCATAGCCTTGACTAGACGGACCTTTGTTGGCAAAGTAATGTCTCTGTTTTTCAATATGCTATCTAGGTTGGTCATAACTTTTCTTCCAAGGAGTAAGCATCTTTTAATTTCATGGCTTTCCATACTAGGGGAAATTTGCAAGGACTGAGTAGTCTTTTACTTTGTTTCCTTACCTCCACCCCATTCCTGACCCATAAAAGCACCTGGCAACCAGACCCCAGATGATTATTTGGTGGCACTAACTCGTCATTATCTCAGCCAGTGAGTTCCTGAACAAAGTCCCTTTCTAGTCTAGGTGGGCTTCCCTCATAGCTCAGTCAGTAAAGAATCTGTCTTCAAGAAATGAATCGCCAGTCCAGGTTCGATGCAGGATACAGGAAGCTTGGGGCTGGTGCACTGGGATGACCCAGAGGGATGGTATGGGGAGGGAGGTGGGAAGGGGGTTCAGGATTGGGAACACATGTATACCCGTGGCAGATTCATGTTGATGTATGGCAAAACCAATACAATATTGTAAAGTAATTAGCCTCTAATTAAAATAAATAACTTTAAATTTGAAAAAAGAATTTAGCCACAAAAGTAAATAAATAAGTAAATAAATATGCTATCTTAAAAAAAGAATCTGCCTTCAGTGCAGGAGACTCGGGTTTGATTCCTGGGTGAAAAATGAAATTTTTCATTTCTTTTTTTCCTTTTCCTAGTCTAGACACCTCATCTCAGATTCACTGCAGCAAGCGGAACAAGCTTGGACTTGGTAACAGACTATGTCACATGCCTTATATTAGACATTTTATTGTTTCCATAGCAAAATTTTGAGGCAAGTATAGCTCTTGTCTCTAATTTTTAGCAGTGTTAGGAAGCTGATCTTCAGAGCAGTTGGGAAACATTTAATGTCACAAAGTACCGGTGCCTATAGATGTCTGCATACCCAGGGCACTCAAGGTCCCCCATGGAAGGCTTAGTGCTTAGTATTAGCTGAAGCGATGCTGCATTTCAACAAATTATACTAATAAATTCCTGATGGGTTCTATGTCACCCTTAGTTTATTTGTTTAGAGAAAAATATCCATGGATTGAATGACGGGGTCAATGACTCATGGAGCTTCATTCCTTGAGTGTATATACTGAGAATGTCTGAAAAAACACTAAATGTCATTTCAAAAAAAAAAAAAAAATGGCAGGATAGGATCAATTGAATTAACTGTTGTAGGGTAAAGTGGCAAAGGATATTTGGGGAGTACTAGTGGAAAAGCTTCTTAATGGATACAGCCCAGACATTGAGTCAATTTTGAAAATAATGAGAAGAGAGGAATTTGGGTTTCTAGTAGACTGCAAGTTGCTCATGGTCATGTGGCTGCAGAGACCAGATCAGTGTATACATCTGCAGAAGTAGAGCTTCAGTAAAGCATCTCAATTTGTGACCTTATGGTCCAGATAACTGAAGGATCAAGTTTTCCTGTCGGGTCCATGAAAGGAGCCGTGTGAAAACACACCTGGCATGAGACCGCCAACACCAGAAACTAGAAAGTTAGAAAAACAAGATTCAACTTTGTGGCCCCAAGTCATTTAATTGTCAAGAAAAGGCTAGAGATCAGTGAGGCATGGTGAAAGGAAGGTGGGTTTAAAAAAACTGTGGGTAGTGCTTAAGATATGTGAGATTAGTAAATCCCAGTCTCGACCATCAAGGGAAACAAAGCTGGGTGCTGGCAGGTGAAATGGAATAGGGAGGAAGTTTTACATAGCAGATTCTTGGGGGCTGGGGAGTGAAAGAATCACCAAGTCTGACAATGGAGGAACAACACTATTGTCAAAGAATTCCTCATATTTCCTAATCAGTGCATAACAATGGCACAGGGAGTATGTGACCAGGTCTCCATTGAATCACTCTGCACTTCCTTAGTGAAGGATAAAGAAGTCCATGGACAAGGGAGATTTGTGATATCAGCATGAGTGTGGCAATTTATTTTTGAGATTGCAAGCATGTGGTATTTGGGGGTGGGAAACAAGTGCATCGTGCCAGTCCTGGGATGTTCCCCCTGGGTGGAGCTGCCTGGTCCTTATAAAAGGAGTCTCCATCACAGTGCTGTCGTTGTCGTGAAGGTCATAGGGATCTTTGGAGCCTCTGGTGAGCACAACTCTTAGAGATCTTGATGGAACTTGGGTGTTGGGTTCAATTTGGGGGTAGAAGTGGCTTTAACTGAAGCAATTAGTGCTCTGTATGGGAAAAAGAAGATAATGAGGATTAAGGGAGAAATTTTTGATATTTGGTCATGTATGCGATCTTAAATGTGAGGAGAAAATGGAGTCAGAGGCACAGTTAACCTGAGAGAGAGTAGGGGGGATGAGATACTGTGCTACAGCACAGCACACATTAGTTCCAAATGCCCCCTTCTCAGCATCCAATCCCATTGAGTGCCTAGTTTGAGCCTTTGCATTTCTCCTCAGAAGCCCACAGTCATGTCAGCTTGGCCAGCAACCAAGACCTGATGGGAGAAATAAGTAGAGATTTGTTTGGGGATTGGCTACAAGTTTATTAACCAGATTCTTCTTCAGGGTATGTTTGTATTCGTACAACACCTGTGTAGGTAATTTTGTTTTAGAAAATGGTAGAAGGAGACACTAATCAGAAAAGACTGAAGATGAGGGCAAGAGATACTAAAAAAGAATGGTGATGAAGCTATAAAAAACCATAAAGACTGTATTAGGAATCAAGAAGTGTCCTTAGTGACGGAAGGGTTGTTGGCACAGCTAAATGTTCTACCGATCGGACTCTCTGCTATGAAGAAAGTTGTCTGTATTTCAGATTCCTTGAGACCCAGGAAGGATGTCTAACCATCCGCATCCACATCCACATCCGCATCAACATCAGCATCAGCATCACCATCAGTGCAAGGAGCCCTGCCATCCACCTCCAAAAGTGTGCCCACCCAACTGCCATGAGCCTTGCCCACCTCATCCATGCCCACCTGCACTGAGCCAGAAGAAATGCCCTCCTGGGCCACCATGCCCACCATGCGAGCAGAAGTGTCCACCCAAGTGGAAGTAACAGCACCAGATTTCATCTGGACCAAGAAACAAGATCCAGGCTCTCCCATTGTCCTCCCTTTGGCCATGGTGATGGATTGCATCTTCCTTAATCTCCCTCCTGGACTGACAGCTGGCAGAGAAAAGGCTTGCTTCCTGAAGCTGACACCACGTTGCTGGAAGAGCAGCAGGATCATCGCTTGATCTCTCTTTGCCATCTGTGTGTCTGTATCTGCACTGTGATCTCTACCCCATGAGCAATTAGCATGTCTATTCTTTGCTTCTCCAATAAAGCATATTCATAGTCCATTATGTATTTCTAGCTTTCGTTTTTTTGTTTTTTTGCATATAGTGTTTTTCATCTCTTCTGTCAACTACAAGTATTCTTCTGAGTGTTCCATTTCATTCCCATTGGATTATCAGATTTAGACTTTTCCCTCATTGAGTTCAGCTTTGCCTGAAGTATGTATGTTTGGAATGGATCCATCAAGGAATTCCTTCTTTGGGTTCAGACTTCTTTCTATCTTTGTCTACCTTGAAGACCCTGAAAAGAATTGAATTCTCTCAGTCTCAGTTTCTTCATTTGTAAAACCAGTAGGCAGACTCTATTCAACTCAGTGTACACATAGAAGTTAATTTATTCACAAATGTTTCCCAATTATTAACACATGCCAGGCAGTCTCTTATGCGCTAGGGACATGAGGATGGTGACTAAAGTCCTTTTTCCATCTAAACTCTTGAAATGAGTTTGCACAAACACACACATACACACGCACATGTGCAGATACAAGGCAAATAATAGTGATGCCTGGGGGTATTTTAGAGACAACTGTGTAGAAAAGGTTTTCCAAAGTGACTTTTAGGGCAAAGACTTGAGTGAAGAGAAGAGTGAGCCTTGAGTATCTGGGGTACAATGTACCAGTGAGAGGCGATGGAGAGTGCTGAGGCAGGGCAGAGTAACTGCAGGGAGAACAGTCATCAGAGAGACAATGTCTCCAAATGGGGTTGAAGGCATTGGATCTGAAAGATGTGTCAAAGATTTTGATAATTTATTCACAGTTTTCCAGCCATACTAGGCTGAAGTTCAAAGTCTCAACTTTAGGTAATTCTCTACTATCACATCTATTTTCTTTTAACTGAAAGTACATATGATCTTTTAAAGACAGTTTTTAAAAATGGTTAAAAGGACTAAGGAATATACGTATACCTATGGCTGAGTGCAGAAGAATTGATGCTTTTGAACTCTGGTGTTAAAGAAGACTCTTGCGAGTTCCTTGGACTGCAAGGAAATCCAATCAGTCCATTCTAAAGGAGATCAGTCCTGGGTGTTCATTGAAAGGACTGATACTGAGGCTGAAACTTCAATACGTTGGCCACCTCATGCAAAGAGTTGACTCATTGGAAAAGACCCTGATGCTGGGAAGGATTGGGGCCAGGAGGAGAAGGGGTCAACAGAGGATGAGATGGCTGGATGGCATCACCAACTCTATGCACATGAGTTTGGGTGACCTCTGGGAGTTTGCGATGGACAGGGAGGCCTGGCAGGCTGCAGTTCAAGGGGTGGCAAAGAGTCGGACACGACTGAGTGGCTGAACTGAACTGAACTGATGGCTGATTCACGTTGAGGTTTGTCAGAAAACAGCAAAATCCCGTAAAGCAAGTCTTCATCAATAAAAATTAAATTAATTTAAAAAATTAATTCTTTTGCAAAGCAAAAATTTATTTTATGAGAGTGATGATATGAAAGGAAGCTCTATTATTAAGAGTGTTCCCATCTTATAGGGAAGTGGACTCCATTAAATTCCATCACCTTATAGGTAACAAAATGCTTGGAGAATTTTACTGTTGTTGTGATTCCAACACTAAAAAGACCTGATTTTATTTTTACGGGTGTTGACTTTGACCTCATGGATAGGCCTCTGGCCTAATATTATTAACACTATTCCCTCCCCAATTTTGTCTTGAATAAAAACAAGAAAAAGGAAAAGAAAAAATAAATTTTTTTTATTTTAGGAGAACATGATCTACACATTCAGAAAGTTCATAAATCTTTGCTGTATGAAGTAGATAATCATAGACTGATCTCTTTATTGTCAAGAAACATGAAGTTAAGAAAAAGAAAAATACCAACCCTTCAAAAGACCCAAGTTTTCTTATTAAATTGCATCCCATACCTTCTCCACTAGAAGTGACCACAATCATGACTCCTAATAATCACTTTCTTGCTTTTTCTTTATGGGTTTTAACTACTGAGAAGCAAAAAGCTAAGGAGAAAAGGAAAGATATAAACATCTGAAAGCAGAGTTCCAAAGAATAGCAAGAAGAGATAAGAAAGCCTTCTTCAGCGATCAATGCAAAGAAATAGAGGAAACAACAGAATGGGAAAGACTAGAGATCTCTTCAAGAAAATCAGAGATACCAAAGGAACATTTCATCCAAAGATTGGCTCGATAAAGGACAGGAATGGTATGGACCTAACAGAAGCAGAAGATATTAAGAAAAGGTGGCAAGAATACACAGAAGAACTGTACAAAAAAGATCTTCACAACCCAAATATTCACGATGGTATGATCACTCACCTAGAGGCAGACATCCTGGAATGTGAAGTCAAGTGGGCCTTAGAAAGCATCACTACGAACAAAGCTAGTGGAAGTCATGGAATTCCAGTTGAGCTATTCCAAATCCTGAAAGATGATGCTGTGAAAGTGCTGCACTCAATATGCCAGCACATTTGGACAACTCAGCAGTGGCCACAGCACTGGAAAAGGGCAGTTTTCATTCCAATCCCAAAGAAAGGCAATGCCAAAGAATGCCCAAACTACCACACAATTGGACTCATGTCACACGCTAGTAAAGTAATGCTCAAAAATCTCCAAGCCAAGCTTCAGCAATATGTGAACTGTGAACTTCCTGATGTTCAAGCTAGTTTTAGAAAAGGCAGAGGAACCAGAGATCAAATTGCCAACATCCGCTGGATCATGGAAAAAGCAAGAGAGTTCCAGAAAAGCATCTATTTCTGCTTTATTGACTATGCCAAAGCCTTTGACTGTGTGGATCACAGTCAACTGTGGAAAATTCTGAAAGAGATGGGAATACCAGACCACCTGATCTGCCTCTTGAAAAATTTGTATGCAGGTCAGGAAGCAACAGTTAGAACTGGACATGGAACAACAGACTGGTTCCAAATAGGAAAAGGAGTTCGTCAAGTCTGTGTATTGTCACCCTGTTTATTTAACTTACATGCAGAGTACATCATGAGAAACGCTAGACTGGAAGAAACACAAGCTGGAATCAAGAGTGCTGGGAGAAATATCAATAACCTCAGATATGCAGTTGATACCACCCTTATGGCAGAAAGGGAAGAGGAACTCAAAAGCCTCTTGATGAAAGTGAAAGTGGAGAGTGAAAAAGTTGGCTTAAAGCTCAACATCAGAAAGTGAAGATCATGGCATCCAGTCCCACCACTTCATGGGAAATAGATGGGGAAACAGTGGAAACAGTGTCAGGCTTTATTTTTCTGGGCTCCAAAATCACTACAGATGGTGACTGTAGCCATGAAATTAAAAGACGCTTACTCCTTGGGAGGAAAGTTATGACCAACCTAGATAGCATATTGAAAAGCAGAGACATTACTTTGCCAACAAAGGTTCGTCTAGTCAAGGCTATGGTTTTTCCTGTGGTCATGTATGGATGTGAGAGTTGGACTCTGAAGAAGGCTGAGCGCCAAAGAATTGATGCTTTTGAACTGTGGTGTTGGAGAAGACTCTTGAGAGTCCCTTGGACTGCAAGGAGATCCAACCAGTCCATTCTGAAGGAGATCAGCCCTGGGATTTCTTTGGAAGGAATGATGCTAAAGCTGAAACTCCAGTACTTTGGCCACCTCATGCAAAGAGTTGGCTCATTGGAAAAGACTCTGATGCTGGGAGGGATTGGGGGCAGGATGAGAAGGGGACGACAGAGGATGAGATGGCTGGATGACATCACTGACTCGATGGACGTGAGTCTGAGTGGACTCCGGGAGTTGGTGATGGACAGGGAAGCCTGGCGTGCTGTGATTCATGGGGTCACAAAGAGTCAGACACGACTGATCAACTGATCTGATCTGATAGGAATATCTCAAAAATTATAGTTAAGTTACTAGCTTTTCCACTACATAAATGGAATTATACTGTATACGGTATTTTTGTCTCTCATCCTTCAGTTGACACTATGTAGCTTTGGTCTATCCACTAGTGAAGTTTAGTATGTCATTGTGTGACTATACAGCACTTCATTTCTCTCCTTGTTGTACTGTTGGTTGACCTCAAAGTTGTTTCCTTTGTGGAGCTGTTAGGAACACTAGGACGTTTTCCTCATGTCTGTTAGTGCACATGTTCACACATTTCTCTAGGCGATGTTCCCGAAGTATCTCACTTCTACTTTTACAGATGATGCCAAACTGTTTTCCAAAGTACTGGCAACAATTCCAGACTCCTCCCAGAGGTGTTGTGTATTTGCTGCTTGTCCTGTGTCTTAATTAAATTAGTTTGTCATTTCCAGACTTTTGAAGGCTGTACCCATCAGGTTTGCATTTTGAATACTCTTTATTTAATGTTAGTGACTTTCAGAAGTTCTAAAAATAACTTTGTTGGCCATATGAAGGCATTTTCTTTGTAAAGTGACTGTTGTCCAGTTTTCTATTCACTGTGCTGTTTATGACAGACTTTATGAGTTATTTACATATTTTGGATACTGATTTTTAATAACAGTTAACCTAACCCATGGCAGCTAAGATTTTCTCCTGTGTTTTCCTCTAGAAATTGTAGAGTCTTGGATCTTAAGTTGTAGTCTGTGATACAATTTGAGTTAATATTTATATGGTGTTAGGTAAAGGCCAAGCTTCAATTATTCTTGTATCAGTATCCAACAGTTTGAGTACCATTTAGTGACAAGGTTATTTTTCATCTGTTGAATTACCGAGACACCCTTGTTGAAAATCAGTTGACCATGTATGGTGTGGATCTATGTTTGGATGTTCTATTATTGCATTGATCTCTGTGTCTTTTCTTATGGGATAGCATCCTGTCTTAATTAGTGCAGCTCTATAATGCAATCCTCCAATTCATTCAGCAATTTTGATTTATCTTTAATTTATAGTTGAGAATTGCATAGATATAAAATTTGAGACCATTAGGCCATCAGCATAGTATGGCTGTCAAACTATGAATAAATAATGAAAATCATTACTAAATCTTTGGATCCCAACCTCTCTGACCCCATTTGGAGGCAGTGTCTCCTTGATCACTGTCCTTTCTGTGTTTAATTTCCTCTGCCTTAGCACTTGCCCTCACCTCTCATGATACAATGTATCCCAGATACACTCAAAGCTCACTCATTTCATCACTCAGGTCATTGCCCAAAAAGCCACTTTGGAAGGGCTTTTCTCCAAATTTTCTCTAACATATACACACGCAGAACCATTATTTGTCTTCTGCGTATGTTTGTGTGTGTGTGTGTGTAAAATGCCCCCAAGAATTTAGATGGACAAGGACACTGGTAACCATTATCATGTCCCTAGCATATAAGTGATGCCCTGGCGTGTATCAATAACTAGGAAACATTTGTGTATATATTAATTTCTATGAGTACACTGAGTTGAATACATTCTTTCCTAATTTTCTCAGGTAAGGAAACTGAGGCTGAGAGAATTCAGTTCTTTTAAGGGTCCTACAAGGAAGAGAGATAGACACGTTTGAAACCAGTGAAAGAATTCCTTGATGGATCCAATCCAAAGACATTTCAGGCAAAGCTGACCTCAATGAAGAAAAAGTCTAACTCTGAAAATCCAATGGGAATGAAAAGGAACACTGAGAAGAATACCTGTAGTTGACAGGAGACATTAAAAACACAAAGTGCAAAAGAAAACATAGAAGAAATGTGGACTCAATTATGACACAGGCTTTATTGGAGAAGCAAAAATAGACACACTAATTACACATGGGGTGGAGATCACAACATGGATTACAGACGGGCACATGGCAAAGAGCGATCCGGCGATGATCCTGCTGCTCTTTATCCAACAAGGAGTTGTCAGCTTCAGGAAGCAAGCCTTTTCTCTGTCAGCTGTCGGTCGAGGAGGGAGGTTGAGGAAAATGCAGTCCGTCACCATGGCTGAAGGGAGGACAACGGGAGAGCCTGGATCTTGTTGTTTCTTGGTCCAGATGAAATCTGGTGCTGTTACTTCCACTTGGGTGGACACTTCTGCTCGCATGGTGGGCATGGTGGCCTAGGAGGGCATTTCTGCTGGCTCACTGGAGGTGGGCATGGATGAGGTGGGCAAGGCTCATGGCACTTGGGTGGGCACACTTTTGGAGGTGGATGGCAGGGCTCCTTGCACTGATGGTGATGCTGATGCTGATGTGGATGCGGATGTGGATGAGGATGCGGATGCGGATGGTGAGACATCCTTCCTGGGTCTCAAGGAATCTGAAATACAAAACCAGACAGCATTGTTCATAACAGAAAGTCCTATTCTTCCATTAATAGGGAGCCCTCTTCTACCACTTTCCAAAGAAAAAATTACTTACACAAGTGCTGTGTGAATACAAACACACTCTGAAGAAGAATAATCAGGATGTGAAACTTTTAGCCAATCTCAAAACACATCTCTACTAATTTCTCCCTTGAGGTCCTGGTTGCTGGTCTAACTGACTTGACTGTTGGCTTCCAGGAAAAATGCAAAGGCCCATCAGCGCTCAGTGGGACTGCAGGCTGAGAAGGCTTCATTTGCAATGAATGCAGGGTGCACTGAAACACGGCATCTCATCTCCCTGACTCTCCCTAGGTTAAGATTGTGCCGCTGACTCCATTCTTCTCGACACATTTAAGAGCATAAAGACGTCAAGAAGAAGTACTGAAAACTACCCCTAAATTCTTATTACCTTCTTATTCCCATAGAGAGCACTAATTTGTTAAAATACAGGCACTTCTACCCTAAGACTATACCCTACCACACGAGTGCTAAAAACCTCTAAAACTGTACTCACCAGAGGCTCCAAAGAAGACCTATGACTGAGTAGCACACAGATAGCAGCACGGTGGTAGAGACTCCTTTTATAAGGACCAGGCAGCTCCACCCAGAGGGAATATCCCAGATCTGGCATGATGCACTTGTTTCCCACCCCAAATACCATGTGCTTGCAATCTCAAAAACAAATTGTCACACTCACGCTGATATCACAAAGCTCCATTGCCATGGACTTCCTCACCCTTCACTGAGGCAGTGCAGAGTGAGTCACTCAATACATTGTCTCAAAGCCCCAGTGCCAGTAGCATGCACCAGTTAGGAAATATGAGGAATTCCTTGACAATGGTACTGCTCCTCCATGGTTAAGATTGTGCTTGCCACATTCCCCAGCTCCCTACGCATCTGGTATGGAAAACTTACTACCCCATTCCATTTCAGCTTCAGCACCCAGCTTTGTCTCCCTCAATGGTCATGACTAGGGTTTACTGAATGCACATATCATAACCCCCACCCACAGTTTTTCTAAATTCCTCTTATACCACGTTCTACTTACCTCTGGGCTTTTCTTGACAATTAAATGACTTAACCATGGCCACAAAGTCTATCATGATTTTCCAGTATGAACAGTCTCATTTCAGTTGTGTTTTCACATGGCTCCAAAATGGACTTGAACAGGACAACATGATCCCTCAGGTTTCTCAGCCATAAGCTCATGGAATGGGGTCCCTTCATGAAATTCTACTTTTTCTGCCACATGACCATGAGTCACCCTGGTCTAGTGTTGTTTGATGCTGTTCAGTTGCTCATTCATGTCCGACTCTTTGCGACCCCATGGACTGCAGCACGCCAGACTTCCTTGTCCTTCACTATCCCCCAGAGTTTGCTCAAACTCATGTCCATTGACACCATCAAACCATCTCATCTTCTGTCATCCCCTTCTCCTCCTGCCTTCAATATTTCCCAACATCAACATCTTTTCCAAGGAGTTGGCTCTTCACATCAGTAGGCCAATATATTGCAGCTTCAGCTTCAATATCAGTGTTTCCAATGAATATTCAGAGTTGATTTCCTTTAGGATTGACTGGTTTGCTCTCCTTGGTGTCCAAGGGGCTCTCATGTGTCTTCTCCAGCACCACAGTTCAAAAGCGTCGTTCCTTCAGTGCTCAGCCTTCTTTATGGTCCAACTCTGACATCCATACATGACCACTGGAAAAACCATAACTTTGAGTATAGGGACCTTTGTCAGCAAAGTGATATCTCTGCTTTTTGATACACTGTCTAGGTTTGGTATAGTTTTCTTCCCATGAGCAAGCATCTTTTAATTTCACGACTGCAGTCTCAGTCCTCAGTGATTTTGGAGCTCAAGAAAATAAAGTCTTTCACTGTGTTCATTTTTCCCCCATCTATTTCCCACGAAGTGATGGGATTGAATGCTATGATCTTATGAATGTGGAGTTTGAAGCCAACTCTTTCACTCTCCTCTTTCACTTTCATCAAGAGGATCTTTAGTTCATCTTTGCTTTCTGCCCTAAGGGTGGCATCATCTTCATACTTGAAGTTATTGATATTTCTCTTGCAATCTTGATTCCAACTTGTGCTTCATCCAGTCCAGAATTTTGAAGATGTACTCTACATATAAGTTAAATAAGCGGGCTGACAATATACTGCCTTTACTTACTCCTTTCCCTGTTTTAAACCAGTTCATTTTTCCATGTCTGGTTCTTACTGTTGCTTTTTGGTCTGCTGCTTCTCGGTCTGCTAGAAACCCAAATTCCTCTCATCTCATTATCTTCAAAATTGTCTCAATATCTGGACTGTATCCATTTAAAAGTTTTTCCACTGAATTCAGTTCAGTTGCTGAAATGTTTCCGACTCTTTGTGACCCCATGAATTGCAGTACGCCAGGCCTCCCTGTCTATCACCAACATCCGGAGTTCACCAAACTCATGTGCATTGAGTAGGTGATACCATCCAGACATCTCATCCTCTGTCACCCCCTTTTCCTCCCACCCCCAATTCCTCCCAGCATCAGAGTCTTTTCTAATGAATCAACTCTTTGCATGAGTTGGCCAAAGTACTGGAGTTTCAGCTTCAGCATCAGTCCTTCTAATGAACACCCAGGACTGATCTCCTTTAGGATGGACTGGTTGGATCTCCTTGCAGTCCAAGAGACTCTCAAGAGTCTTTTCCAGTGCCACAGTTCAAAAGCCTCGATTCTTTGGTGCTCATCTTTCTTCACAGTCCAACTCTCACATCGATGCATGACTACTCGAAAACAATAGCCTTCACTAGATGGACCTTTGTTGACAAAGTAATGTCTCTGCTTTTGAATATGCTGTCTAGGTTGGTCATAACTTTCCTTCCAAGGAGTAAGTGTCTTTTAATTTCATGGCCGCACCCACCATCTACAGCGATTTTGGAGCCCCAAAAGTGAAGTCTGACACTGTTTCCACTGTTTCCCCATCTATTTCCCATGAAGTGATGGGACCAGGTGCCATGATCTTAGTTTTCTGAATGTTGAGCTTTAAGCCAACTCTTTCACTCTCCTCTTTCACTTTAATCAAGGGGCTTTTTTAGGTCCTCTTACTTTCTGCCATAAGGGTGGTGTCATCTGCATATCTGAGGTTATTGATATTTTCTCCTGGCAATCTTGATTCCAGCATGTACTTCTTCCAGCCCAGCGTTTCTCATGATGTCCTCTGCATAGAAGTTAAATAAGCAGGGTGACAATATACAGCCTTGACGTACTCTTTTCCTATTTGGAACCAGTCTGTTGTTCCATGTGCAGTTCTAACTGTTGCTTCCTGAACTGCATACAGGTTTCTCACAAGGCAGGGACTGATGCTGGAGGCTGAAGCGCCAATAATTTGGCCACTAATGCGAAAAGTGACTTATTGAAATATATCTTGATTTCGGGAAAGATTGAAGCAGGAGAAAGGGAATGATATAAGATGAGACGTTTGGATGTCATCACCGACTCGATGGACATGAGTCTGAGCAAGTTCTGGGAGGTGGTGATGGACAGGAAAGTCTGGGGTACTGCAGTTTCATGGGGTCGCAAAGAGTCAGACATGACTGAATGACTGGACTGAACTGAACTGAACTGATAAGCCAAGGTACTCAAGTTTTCCCCTGAAAGGCATAGTAAATATATGAGCTGAAGTGTTACTGTCGGTCAACAAATTACACTAATAAATTATGAATGGGTTCCATTTTCACCCCTATTTTTTTATTTAAGGAAAATCCACATGGATTGAATGGCTGAATCAATGATTCATGGAGGTTTCATCCCCTGAGTGTACTAAGAATGTCTGGAAACACACTAAAGTGTCATTTAAAGTAAATACCTGATCGAGTCAAATTGAATTAACTGTTGTAGGGAAAGAGTGCAAGAATTTAGGAGTATTAGTGGGAAAGCTTCTAAATGCATATAGCCCAGACACTGAGTTCATTTTGAAGATAATGAGAGGAGAGGAATTTGGGTTTCTAGTAGACCACAAATGACTCAGATCATGGGTCTGCAGAGTTCAGATCAGTGCATAAATCTGCAAAAGTAAGCTTCAGGAAGGGGTCAGAGATTGTGATTTATGGCCTAAGAAACTGAGGGATCACGTTGTCCTGTTCAAGTCCGTGTATGGAGCCATATGAAAGCACATCTGACATGAGACTGCTTGCACTAAAAAATCAAGGTAGATTTTTTGGCCAGGTTTAAGTCACTTAAATGTAAGAAGCAGTATAGGGTACAAGGTGAGTTAGAAAAGCTGGAGGTAGGAGTTAAAATACGTGCAGTTAGGAAACTCTGGTCTCTGTCATCAATGGACAAAAAGCCGGGTGCTGACAGATGAAATGGAATGGGGTAGTAAGTTTTAGTACCAATGCTTTGGGGAACTGGCAAGAGGGGGAAAGCAACATCTCTAACTATGGAAGAATAGCAACCATTCTCAAGCATTCCTCATATTCCTAATGGCACATGACACAGGTAGAGGAAGTATGAGACAAAGTCTCAAAATGAATCACTCTGTAATTCCTCACTGAAGGGTGAGCAAGTCCATGGACAAGGGAACTGTGTGATATCAGTATGACTGGGGCATTGATTTTTGAAGATTGCAAGCACGTGGAATTTGGTTGGGAAAAAAGTGCATCATGCCAGTCCTGGGATGTTCCCCTGGGTGGGGCTGCCTGGTCCTTATAAAAAGGAGTCTCCATCACAGTGCTGTCATTGTCCTGACGGTCATAGGGATCTTTGGAGCCTCTGGTGAGCACAACTCTTAGATCTTTTGGAACTTGGGTGTTGCGATTAATCTGGGAGTAGAAGTGGTCTTTAAACTGAAGCAATTAGAGCTCTGTACAAGAAAAAGAA